>NW_009260342.1:294294-319369 GCF_000687185.1 Egretta garzetta
TCCCGCGGGACGCGGCCTTTCCCCCCGGCCTCCTGTGGTGAGCATCAGAACAGCCACAATCCCCCCAGCCGCCCCGAGCCTACGCTCTGCGAGTCCTGTGTACCAGCTAAGGCTTGTTCGGATTATTAATCCCCATTTGCAATCTTTTAAAAATAAAAGATAAATAAAGTTTGAAAAGTAAATAACAAGGTGGAGAGATAAAGAGAGCCAGCTGCGCGTCTGGGGAGACACCGGGCTCTACCCCAAGCTTTGCTGGAGGAATGGTACCTATCGTAACCCAGGGGGACAGCAGCACAGCAGAGCCTCAGGGACAGAGATTTGGGAGCGTTCCATTCACAGCCCTATGAATTCCATGCAGGGATTTCTGCCCAGGCACAGGCCACGGTAGAGAACAGGGGATATCTTTTTGTCGGTGGCTGAAAATAACACGGGCAGCCTGGCTGCAAACCAGGCGCGCGTTCGCAGAGATCGGCTACGCTTAGGTTGTCTACCCATGAGCGCTGGAGCTGCACAAGAGGGAGAGGATCTCGCTTCTGCTGTGATTAGCAGCGTCAAAATGCCCTCCCGGAGCTGCCTGCTAGAGAGACGCATCCACTGCATGGGGCGAGAGAAAGGAAAACAGATTTTCTGCAGTTTAGTGCCATGGAACAAGAAGGATTTTTAAAGGCTCCTCGTGGTAAGTGGGGAAGCAAACCCACACTGCCTCGTTGTAAAGGTAACGAGCACCAGAGGGCATGTCAAAAGCTTGTGAAGGCCTGGGAACTGCGATAAAGAGCATCTCTCATTAAAAGCTTATTTTTTTCCAAATAAATTAGTCAAATTTAATCTTTTTTCTGTTCCCAGACAAAAACAAAGGTACAACTGGAGACGAAACCGAAAATGACAGCTCAGTAATTTAACAGTAAGCATCAAAATATTATCATTATTGTAAAAGAAAATCCCATATGCCCCCAAAATTCAGCATTGTTCCAACTCATCTGACATCTCTGCATTTCTTTTAAGTGACAAATGTGCACATTTCGCCCGCAGGGTCTCAGATCTGTACTGAACATCAAATTTAAAAGTTGTGGCATAGAAGAAATGAGCCATTGATCTCTGTGCCTTAGTCCCCCTTTCTAAAATAGAGATCATATTTAGCTCTTCTCTTCAATGCCATGGTTATCTAGCTGCAGGCTCTGCAGATAATAATTGTCTCTGATGGATGCCCCCTGTGGTGGGGACCTCCTGTCACTCAGTGCCTCTAATTTGCAGTTCTTCTACAAATCATCTTTACTGGGATAAAAAAACCCAAAACCAGTAGCATATAAACATATAATGTATGGATGGAAAAAACATGCCGTAAACTAAAAGACACGAAATGCATAGAAATAAGAAGTTAAGACCTGCTTTATTTTGGCCCTGCTATGTACACCACTACAACATGGGTGCAGCTCACATTGTGGGGGCTGCAGGACAGCATGAGGACTTCAACCAGGAGAGGCTTTGGCTCCATGTTTCCTCATCTCCTGCCCATTTCTTGTTCCACTATGGTTCTGGAAGCACTCCCAACTCTGGTGCAGTGCCTTGGCTCTAGGACACGTGGCGTGGGGAGCTGGAAAGATCATGCCGCTGTGTGAGAAAGGCACATGGAGGTCAGGCTATGACAAGTGAGCAGAAAACAATGGCTCATGGGGAGCTAAAACCGCTCCCCACATGCAGCCCATGTGGCTCTTGTTTTCTTCTCCAATATGTGGTTTTGCCAGATGTGTACCATGTGCAGTGCAGAGTCTGGGCCCCACGGCAGAAATGCAGCTGTGCACGGCACAATCCTCCTCCCTCCCACCAGAACTGCAGCTGGTCCTGAATTCAAATCTCCCAGCAGATCTGACCACCAGACCACCAGCACCTCTGACCACCAGACCACCAGCACCTCTGACAACAAGGTAGTGCCCTGCACAGATTTGTGGCTGATGCTTAACAGTCTCAGGAGAAAAGAGGCTATGAAAGGCCATACAGAGTGCATATAGACTGACCAGCAAAAAGACATCAATTGGTCTTTCTTGAATACACCCCAATGCAGCTCTCCTGTGGGCCTGGTTTGCTTCCTGGGAAAAATCACTTGGGTTTTCTACATCCATCCCTAAAACAGGTGCAATAAAATATTCTGCCTTCAGTGTGTACTTTCAGATCTTCCATTAAAGCCCATTTTGAGAGCATCCAGTGCCTGCAGTAGAGAGAACAATCCCCCATTGTTGTGTGCTCTGGGAGCACATTTTTCATGTAGTCACATAATAATCTCGGGAGTCTGGGTCTGTGGTATTCCTCCTCCACTCCAAAATATGCTCACTGTGGGCTGTTCACATGCAGAGATCACTTTCTCTGGGCTTTGGCTTTATTAACAAGTTCTCACAAAGCACATGTATTTTTCTTTTCTTTGAGGCTCATCTCGTTCTTCCAGAAACCCCCTCTTCCCTATGCTCTTCCATCCCTATGGGTAATTTCTCTTTTTCCAGGCTGAGCAGTCCCAGCTCTCTCAGCCTCTTCCACAGATTCTCCAATCCCATAGTCACCTCTGAGGCCCTTGACTGGACTCACTCTAGGAAATCTACGCCTTCCCTTTCCTGGAGAGCCCAGCACTCCAGATGCACCTCACCAGTGCTGAGCAGAGGGGAAGGATCACCTCCCTTGACCTGCTGGCAACTCTTTTTCTAATGCAGGATACCGCAGGGTCACACTGCTGGCTCATGTTCCACTTGTCCACCAGGACTCCCAGGTCTTCTTCAGCCAAGCTGCTTTCCAGCTGGGTGTGCCCCAGTCTGTACTGGTGCATGGGCTTAATCCTCTCCCTGCTTCAGGGCAGGGAGGAACTGTTTTCTTCAAACTTCCCTTTGCTGAAGTTCATGAGGTTCCTGTCAGCTCATTTCTACAGCCTGTCAAGGTCCCCCTGCAAACTTGCTGAGGGTGGTCTCTGATCCATCATTCAGGCCATTAACGAAGAGGTAAAGCAGTACTGGCCCCAGAAGAACAGTGGAATATTTTTGGAGGTTCAAAGACAATTCAGTGCTCTGTAGAGCCATTTAGAGAAGGCTCAGGAGATTTTCCAAGTATTTTAAGAGAGTTTTAGAGCTACTTCATGCTGCTGACAGCAAATGAGAGAAATTTTACAGTAACTTGAAATGGTTTAGAGCTGCTTAGAACAGTTTGTAGGAGGTACAGATTGGTCTAGAAGGTTTTAGTACTACTTAGAGCTCTGTAGAGGAATTTTAGAGCTGTGTAAAATCACAGAATCATAGAATCATTTTGGTTGGAAAAGAGTCCAACCATTAATTTAAGACTGCCATCCCATCACTAAACTATGTCCCTAAGCATCTCATCTACCCGTCTTTTAAATACCTTCAGGGATGGGGACTCCACCACTTCCCTGGGCAGCCCATTCCAGTGCTTGACAACCCTTTCATTGAAAAAATTTTTCTGTGCTCCAGACCCCTCACCAGCTTTGTTGCCCTTCTCTGGATGCACTTCAGCACCTCAGTGTCTTTCTTGCAGTGAGGGGCCCAAAACTGAACACAGTATTCAAGGTGTGGCCTCACCAGCACCGAGCACAGGGGCATGATCACTTCCCTACTCCTGCTGGCCACACTATTCCTGATACAAGCCGGGATGCTGTTGGCTCTCTTGGCCACCTGGGCACACTGCTGGCTCATATTCAGCCGGCTGTCAACCAGTACCCCCAGGTGCTTTTCTGCCGGGCAGCTTTCCAGCCACTCTTCCCCAAGCCTGTAGCACTGCAGGAGGGTGTTGTGACCCAAGTGCAGGACCTGGCACTTGGCCTTGTTGAACCTCATACAGCTGGCCTCGGCCCATCGATCCAGTCTGTCCAGGTCTCTCTGCAGAGCAAAGGGAGGAGTTTAGAGTTACACGGCAGAGATTTAGAGGCATTTTAGATGTATTTAGAGACCCACTAATGCTGCTTATAGCAACATAGAGGAGCTTTAGATCAGTTTAGAGGTGCTCTGAGGTTTTTAGAAGAGGTAAGGGAGTACAGTTGTTTGGAGTGCTTTACAAGGAGGTTTGGCACACTTCACAGGACTTTAGAGCTGCTTAGAACTGTTCATAGGGGCTTTAGAGAGGAGCTAGATCAATTTAGAGCAGTGTGGAGCTGCTTAGTGCAGCTGTTTCTCTAAACAGGAGTTTCAGAATTGCAAAAAGGAGATCTAGAGGAGTTGCAAGGAGACTGAGAGGGGTTTGAGACCTATTTTGAAGGATTTTACTGCTGCTTAAAGCAGTGTGGAAGAATTTTAGATATTAGTGCTGTTTAGAGGATTTTCAGAGAGGAGAGGTGGAGGTTTTAGAGGAATTTATAGCTTCTCACCATTGTTTAGACGTGACTAGAAGAGTTTCAGAGCTGTTCAGGTGTGTTTTAGAGCAGCATAGTGCATTTTAGAGGTATTCTGGAGCTGTTTAAAGAAGTCTAGACTGTTTTAGTGGCACCCTAGAGTGTTTTAGAGTTAAATAATTTTAAAAGGTGTGATTTAAAGCGTGTAATAATAGCTCTTACAAGAGCTCATCAGAGGTGTTTTGTAGCTGTCTGGTGGTATTTTAGAGGGGTTTTAGAGTATCTCAGAGCATCTTCAAGGAGCTTTAGAGGTCCTTAGAGGAGTTTAAGAGGCCTAGAGGAAATTCAGGGATCTTCAGATCAATATAGAGGTGTTCTAGATAAGATCAAATTAATCTGAAAGCTGCTTAGAGGAGGTTTGGAAAGATGTTAGTGCAGTTTAGGGGACCCTAGTACTGTTTAAAGGGTTATCACAGCTCCTCAGAACTGCTTAATATGCTTTTGAGTAGTTTTGGAGGAATTTGGAGCTATTTTTCAGATCTTTAGAGCTGTTTATTGGAAGTTTAAACGCATTTTAAAGGTGGTAATAGATTGTTAGAGATGTTTAGAGACGTTTAGTGGCAGTTTAGAGCTGATTAGAAGAGTTTTAGGGTGGTTTAGAGACCACTCAGAGGTGTGTGAATTCCATCTTGCAATTGCCTCATTGCAAGAATACAGAGGTCCTTACAGCTCTTCAGGGCTAATTAAAGGACTTTTAGAGCAATTTAGAAGAGGTATATACCGGTTTAGAGCTGCCTAGAGAGCATCAAAATCTTACAGTAGTTTAGAGATATTCTGAGAAATTTTAGAGTTGCCCCAGCCCATCACCTCCCCAGTTCAGTGCTGGTTCAGGGTTGGGACTGTCTTCCCACATCTTTCAAGACCATGATCGCTGTTTCTGACTCCCCTCACTGCCTCTGCCCCTCTCTCCCAGTCCTTGGGCATGGGTTTCGTGTTTCAGGGCAGTCTTTGCTTACCTTTAGAAGGAATGCAATTAAGAAAATGATGGTAAAGATTCTAAGACTCTCTGATATTTATACTGATAAGGCCCCATGTAATTACCAGAAGGGAAAAGAACCGTGCTTTAGCCAAAACCAATACACAAGTTATTCCACAGAGGTTTGAAGGACAGCATAGGTCCAGTTCAGCAGTACAACGTAATACAGTGGATAATTACTAACTCTCTTCATTCCTCCTACAGTCGTCAGCAAATTAATACCTGCACGTCCCCTTACACTAGTTTCCCAAGTGCTAGCACACCACACGCAATCAGCAGTGCCAATGATGGGTATGTGAGTTCAGAGTCGTAAGGATGAAAGAAGTGAGTTTACTGTCACCATTTAAAACACTTCCTCTCCTTTATACTCATTTCGAGTACATGTTTAATGCCAAATATATCCCTCTGACAGAAAAAAAACCAACAAAACAAAACCAAACAAAAACCCAACAATTAGGAAGGCTTAAATGGCTGTGGGAATTTATATTCAGGAGAATCTGAATACATGAACTCACGTTCAGGTTCCAAAATCTGCATTGTAAATTTTGGGCAAGGCAGAAGAAGAGTTTTGGCTGTCTGCAAGCTGCAGCATGCTGTGCAGTGACCGGAAAAGTGGCTTCCCCCTTACCACTGAAATAAGCAGTGAAGTGTCAGTGGTGCCAAATCTCAGAGGATAATAAGGACACCAGTGAAAACAACAAAAATCAGTTTTCTTTTTCCAAAACAAGTATAGGAATAAAAATATGGTTTTATAGATTTAAAGCAATTTTTCTATAAGGAAAAGAAATGAACATGAATGTCAAAAGCTTATCTAAATAACTCCATAGGGAAATTTCAAATAGGGAAGTTATAAACACTCTTATGTTGACATGTGCAAGAACCCCATTATTCATATAACTGCTTTGCTGAGGTAGCTTAACTACTAAAGGTAAAGGCCCTGCAAGCTTCCTCCAGAGATTTTTATTGTTGCTGTGTTAACACTTTCAACATTTTCTACACTGACTACAGTTTACTACCCCTGTCCTTTACCTCTAGTTTCCCCAAACCACACTTCTCTCTACCTATACACAGTTTTGACATCTGGATTTTCCCATTTTTCAAGCCACCGTGTTCTCGTTGGACATAATCAAACTATAGTAACCAAGCCTAAATGATGGCAGAAATTCAAAAAGACAATACCTGTGCAAGTGATCAAATTCTGTTAAATACCATTTTGTCTGGCTGGTATTCAGAAGTCCATCATCTGAGAAGCTGACGTGATATCATTGTATGTAAAGCATCTACCTCATTTTCTCTGCTCTAAATCAAAAGGTGTGAAAATCAAAAGAAATCCTGACCTCTCAGATTTTAAAATTGAGTTTTAAACTGGTAAGTTGGATATCAGTTCTGCCTGGAAGCTTGCCAGTTTAACTATTCTAGAATTGAGCATAACCTGGAAGATTTTCTTAATTTAGGATTTTCTTCACTCTCCTAACACAGACATGCAGACTGGTGTGTCTGCTGCATAAAAGATGTTTAACATGCCAAGATATTAATTTTTTAGATGTTAAGATGCTTAAATGTTTCACCTTCCCATTAACAATTCACTAATAGATACTAGAGTATATTCAAATATAGAAATAGAAAGACCTATCACGGTACACTGGATCCATTAGTGAGCTGATGTGATCATTGGCAACCAAGAGAGCTTGAGGGGCTTTTGTATTAAAGTAAAACTCACCTCTAAACACAAACAACAGTGCCATCTGCTGCAGAACGCAGCATTGGCTCATCTTGAGAAAAGAGATAAAGAGAGACCCTGTCCTTAAAGAGTCCATCTCTGGAGGCCTTACTGGCATAATCTAAATAACAAAAATGACCACCAAACCCCCACACCCACTACCAAAATCTCCACTGTTAGAAGATGGAGGAAGTTCTGATATGGTCCATACTCATGCAACTAAGATCAGGACAAGGCTTGGGAGACAAACTCTCATCTTGGATAACTGACAGATTTGTGCTTAGGTGGTTAGCTGGATCAACGGGCCAGAAGGAGAACACTTTCCTACAGCCATGTGTCACTAGTACCTGCGTGGCAACACATACATTCAGAATTAGGTCACAGGGGCTTTGTAATGGGCTCCTCATTCTGCTTCACATTACCCCAATATGTACCACAGTGGTCCTCAACTCATACCACTGAAGAGCTATCGCAATAGAGACACCCCCAGCAAGAAGCTCATAATTTTTTCAGTTATCTCTTCATGTCATTTTGGAGAAAGTGGAGAATGTTATTATTCCAGGAGAGCATTTTCTTTAACATTTCTCTAAGACACTTAGTCCTTATGCTCTGGGCCTATTTCCATCTTCTCTGGACATGTTTTCAGGTCCTTGAGACTCCACAGAGAAAGCCTGGGCTCTTTAGAGAAATTTCTGCATACCTGGGTCTTTTTCAGACCCCTGGAGCTGTTCCCATCATCTCATAAGAAACCTTCAGTGCAGTCAGGAGCTTACCCCAGGCCCTGGGCAGAGGAGCTGCCAGGTGGTCTCAGCCCATGCAGCATACAGATTGGAGAAAGCTAAGGATGAGAGGGAGGGATGGAAAGATGGAGGGGACCAAAGCAGGTGAAGAAAAAGAAAAGGAAAAGATCACCTTAGAAGTCTAGGAAGGCAGAGCAAAGAAAGAAAATGCAGAACCACTGCATTCTTACCCACAAAGACAGGGCAGAAGGTATTTGCCTGAAGGACTGCTGCAAGACACAGATAGAAAAATGCTGGGGCTGGTACTGAGCTCCTACTTAATTCTGGAGAGCCTGTCTAGTAGGTGAGATGGAAGAGGCCTTGGGCTGCCACTGTGGTTAGAATAGAATAGAACAGAATAGAATAGAATAGAATCATATAGGTTGGAAAACACCTTTAAGATCATCAAGACCAACTGTTAATCTAACACTGCCATCCCACCACTAAACCATATCCCTAAGCACCTCGTCTGCCCATCTTTTAAATACCTCCAGGGATGGGGACTTGACTGCTTCCCTGGGCAGCCCATTCCAGTGCTTGACAACCCCTTCTGTGAAGAGATTTTCCCTAATGTCCAATTTAAACCTGCCCTGGCGCAACTTGAGGCCATTTCCTCTTGTCCTTGCTAATGACTTCTTTCTTGTCATTGCTTGAGAGCAATATTTGTGGTACAGATTGTGAGTGACTTCAAATATTGGACTTACCTATTGATAAGAAACAATCGGTAAATGCCTGTTCTCCTTCAGGCTGTTTTTTGAGCCCTCTCTCTGAGTAATGCTCTCAGATGACTGATGCCTGGCTCCTTCCTCTTCAGAGTTGTATTTGCAAGGAGGGTGTATTCTCTCTCACCTTAGGCTATAGCTTAAGTCATTGTTAAAAAAACATTTTAAAAGGCAAAAATAGCAATACAATAGATTTGTGTCAAGGCTTTTTTCTAGCAAACACTGTTACCTATGTCACCTTAATCCTGTTTCTCTGCATAAGATGTTCCTATCTCAAAGAAAAAAATTCACCTTGTTTCATGTTCTTGTTTCTGAGAAGAATCTGTCAATAGCAGAATGCGGATGAATTTGTAGGGGAAGATGAATTCACTTCCTCTCTTTCCAGCACTCAGAGAGGACTGCATGTTTTCTGTGGATTTAGATGAGTATTAATGCTGGCTAAAGAAGTTTACTGAGACGATTACTGAGAAGCGAAGACTGAGAGGGGATTTCATCAACACAAATATCTCAAGGGTGGACATCATGAGGACAGAAACAGACTCTTCTCAGAGGTGTTCAGCGGCAGGACAAGGGGCAACGGGCACAAACTGAAACATAAGAGGTTTCAGATGAGGAAAAACTTTACTTTGAGGGTGACAGAGCACTGGAACAGGCTGCCCAGGGGGGTGTGGAGTCTCCTTCTCTGGAGATATTCAAAGCTCACCTGGATGATGTCCTGTGCAAGCTGCTCTGGGTGAGCCTGCTTTAGCAGGAGGGTTGGACTGGATGATCTCCCAAGGTCCCTTCCAACCCTTGCCATTCTGTGATTCTGTGATTGCTTGTAGGGTTCAGCTGATAACTAGATCTCTAAACAGATCCATATTAAAAATAACCCTTATTTTGGAAAGAAGCCAAGTCAATAAAGCAGTATATAAAGCTGAGAAGGCTTCCAGTCTCTCTCTGGGCTCTATGGACAGAAGACAGGAAGGTTTAGGAAGGGTTTTCATGGCAGCTGGAAGGAAAGATTAATTTAGGATCAAATCTCCAAACCTAGAATGGTTCCAAAATGTGTTCTTTGGCAGAGAAATCTTGGAAAATGCCAAGTCAAGAGTGCTTTGGAGTGATGTTGGATGTAGAAAGCTTTTATTTGGTCAAGAGCAGTCAGTTCCATGCAATCTCTGATGAAGTGAGTAAGGAGTCACTCATTCAGCAAGATTTTAGGTAGTGCTGTCACTGAGTCAGCTGTTCAAGGCAGCAGGGAGATGTGATAGTTTCATGTGTCATTTGTAACAAATTAGCTGGAATCAGGCAAAAAGCAGGGGGACAAAATCCACATATGCATTTCCAGAAAGCAAATGATTTTTGGCTAAAGGCCAATCCAATGGGAACAAATTGGTGTGCTGTCATAAAGTGTGTTGGTTAGAGCGTAAGGTCTAAATACCATCTCATTAGAGTTACAGCAGAGATTTCATTTCCGCAATTTGCAAGGGATAACACGGAATCTCCTTGGAACAGTACTATAGTACAATCAGCTGCTGCTTTAGAAGATGGTATGCTTATGCTTCTTCATTTTCCTGGAAATGAGAACAAGATATAAAATGGAATTTGGTAGAAGGCTTTCTCTTTCTTTAGCGCAAGGAGACAAGTGGCTTCTTTTGGGAGATAAATTTGCAGAAAACCACAGTTCATCCAACAACTTACAAAGACAATTTTGCTGCCGTGGACCTTATATTTACTACATAACTGCAGTAACATCACATGCTCAGCTTCTCTGCTGTGAAGAGCTTCTGCATCATCTGATAAGTGTGTGTTTGCAAAAGCAAATTCATTTATACATGCAGTGTCTCAGTTCTTTTAAATCAAAATCATTACCAAATGCAAGGCTAACCGGTGCTCTGACAGGCTTAGGCAGAAATGCAGAACTGCCTGGAGCATTTGTATTGAGACCCCTCGTTAGAACACGTGAGCGGCCAGACTGGAGACACATGCATCCCTCTCTGTCCCTCACACGCAATTTTTTCATATCACGCGACAGACTTGTCAAGTTACAAGAACATGACTCAAAATTATCATTAATCATACTGTAACAAAACATTTTTTTCCTGGGCTTCTCCAGCCCTGACACACTTAGGTCAGTGGAAAAGATTAATCTTTTTTGTGCAAGCAGTCTGTGCTTGCCTCTAGGGATAAAGGCAGCTTGCAACACACTGGCATGAATTTGACAGCAGCTATTGCAATGTTGCCACAGAGCAGATGTAAGCATTTCTGCTTTGCAGCGTGTTGCTTAAGGCCTTGTCTGGGCTTGTTATAGATAGGGTCTATAGAGAGGAAAAATGGAAATCACAAGTGATCACATCACCGGCTTGTCCTTACACTTATCCAACAGAAGCTGCTAGCCTGAAAAAACATTGCTTAAGTACTGTTCTAGAAAATACCAGCCAAGTCCCAGACATATATATACGGCATTAAACAGAGGTGTCATAGGCTACCTTTGAGACTCAATTCCTGCCTGTTTAATTAGTACATTTAGGGCTCCTCTGTGGGCAGCAACTCTTTGCATTAGGGGGATAGTGTACAAGGAGAGGCTGGTATTTATATAAGCAGTATGAGCCTTTATTACTGCCCGTTTCTGCTTTCCCCCATGCAGTAGAGACAGCCAGGCAAACTAGCAGCATACGTATGCTGTTGAACTTCCCTGTCACATGTTCTGCGAACTACTGGGACCTCAAGGTGCTAAAACAATTCTTTCCCCTTATTTTCCTGTGTAAAGGGGAGGGGTACAGGGTTAGCACACTCAGGTTTTCCCCTCTTTGGAGGTACCAGTGCGGCTGTGTGTCAGCTTCCGTCACAATCCTTTCCCCATCCCCCTAATTATATACGCTTTGGGTATGTATATAGTTATGTACCGTATACATGTCCTCATGCCTGCCCTACTGTCTCTTCCAACTGTTGACATGTTCTCTCAATTTATATGTGAAAAACAAGAGTGTTGGAAAACAACCACTCAGGAAAACACTGATGATTGTTCTCCAACCTCGGGCTACTCCACCAGGAACAGTTAGCTCTTTGTCAGGGACAGAAACGTCAGCTGGACACACTCAAACAGACTGGGGATTTGTTCTGGGTCTCTCTGCTTCAGAAACAAAACGAGAATTCACAGGGGGCTTGTGTTTGTCTACAGATTGCCCCCCTTTCAAGGCAATACTTCTGTGTGCTCGTGATTTGGGATAGATTTGTTGAGATTTGCCAAACTGTCGTGGCTGGCATAGTTTTTTACATGGCCTTCTCTCCTCTGGAGAAAATAATTACTAGTACACACTTGACAGGAACGTTAGGGTGAGAGGGTAATGTAACAGCTAACCTTGCACAAGCACGTGCCTTTGCATGCCTGTAGCTCCTGAGCAAAGACCATGAAGTAGCAGCTTCTGCTTCTCCAAAATGCCCTGCTGATTTTCCTGTTTCACCCGAGCAGAACACAGGTAAAATTGAGAGAAAGTTTACCCTGTAAAGTAAAAGCATGCAGAGAACTTGTTCTACATTTCAGGCCTTAGCATGTTCTAACAGGATCCATCAGTGAAACACTCTTCACCCCACGTCTGTAGCTTTAGCTTTGTGGCTTTAGACGTTAAGTTTGCAATTGCTATTTGGTGTGGGTTTGATTTTTTTTATTCCCCCTTTTGGAATAGGAGTGTATCACACAGCATCCCGATCAAGTCCTCTACAAGCAAAGTGTGTTCCCTGTTAAAAGTCATTCCAAGTTACTGATTTCAAATGTCCCAGAGAGCTCAGGTGAATTTGGCCGCAAGGAATTTGCACAAACCATGACAAACAGGGGAGGTGTTCTTGGAACTCCAACTGTGAAGTTTAATCTGCCCTATTGTGCTGGTACCTAAATATGTCTGGAGCTGCAGCTGGTTAAATGAAGAGTCCAGCTTCACTTTGTGTATTATAAGCAGGACAGATTTTCACAATAGCTTTGTATAACCCCTTTGTGCAGATATCCAAGAGCTAAGGGGGCCTATTAGTCTCAAATACCGCTCAAAACAGACAGCCATTATAGAACACTGTCTGTCTTTCATAGCGTGCCAGCAGAGATCTCGTGAGGATGGCCTTAGCTTAGTTTGCAGCCAGATTTCTACCTACCATGTTACCCCAGGGGTAAAAAGGAAAAGCTGTCATTCTGAACCATCACTCTCATGCAATCTGAGTCGGGGGTGTGTGTGTTATTTATGTGAAATTCTTTCTCCTGAGAGCACAAAACCTGCCGCTGACCCTGATTTAAGTAGGCACAAAGCCATGGAAACCAGGGGAAATCACACAAGGGTACAAAACTCTTTGTGGAGCCAGATCACACACTGGACCCAATGTTGCTTCGTGGGCAGTAGGTGGGGCTTCCAGCATTTGCGTGGGAGCTCATCAGTGAGACCCAGAGGAGGAGGAGAAGGCTACAACCTCCTGGCTTTCATAACAGCATCTCCCTCCAGTAGGGCTGAGGCATGGGCGGAGTTTGATGAAACTAAAATAAACACTGACACGCAGCATCCTGTTGAGTATGTGCAGCCTCGGAAGGACAGACTGCAATAGCTAGAAGGATAAGGACAGCTGAACACGTAAGTACGTCTACTTTCTCCGCTTTCTTCAGCTAACTCACGGCTTCGTGGAATGGCATGTTCTGGCTATGCTTACTCACTGCATCGGTGTAACCTGTGAAGATGCCTGCTGTGCTTTCTGGCCCTCTGGCCCATGTGTAACAGCCGTGGAAAAAGCCTAGCCACCCTGCAGTAATATTTACATCAACAGATGGAAATCTCAAAGCTAAGCTTTCCTGTAAATATAAAATGTAATTCAAGTGTAAATATTTGGAGGATTTTTCTCAGTTTGTCTTCCCCCTCCCCCCCCAAAGCATTGGGTTATGTAATTCAAAAGTATCTTGTACATGCAGTCACTGATAGTATTGGCCACAAAGTTATAAAAGACAGAGCTGTGAGAGATCTAACCAGCAGTTAAGAGACGGTGTGTTGGGGAGGGGTTGGAATTGGCAAGTACACAGACAAGCCAGCTCAAACTGCAGCTACTACAACTGCATGTGTTGAAACGGAGGAATATTTACTTCTCTGCTTCCTAACGTACCCAGGGAGCACATGAAGAGGAGAAATGTGTTTTCTATCGAGTTGTAGCAAGGAGAAAGTAAGTGAAGCAATAGCAAAGCAGCATCATCTTTGCTTTTGAAATGGCGATGGGTAAAATAAATTACTGTAGACGTTTCAGTATCATGGCTCACATTTGCTTCTAATAAAGTGATTGGATTCCTGCTTTACTGTTAGGCTTTGATGATTTGTAAGTACTATTGACAAAAAGTGTATTAAGAGTACAAGCATCCAGCTTGGGACTGTGCAGCAGTCCCTGGTGGCCAGTCGTTCCAGTAAGGACTGCTGAAGATGTTTTATCTTCAGGCTGGGACAGGGCAGGGGGACAGTGCCTGCTTTTAACCGCTGGCATCAGTCTCCTGCTGTGGTTCTCTGATCTTCCCTTGCTCTAGGGCAACAACTGACGGAGCTGCTAGAAAAAGCTCAACATGCGAGTGCTCTGTGCATTACTTATTTTAAGGATTATAAGTGAAATCAGTGCCAGCAGGGGTTTTTTGGGTGGTTTGAGGGTTTTTTTTTGATAAAAGTTTTTCAACCTCACTGATCCCAAAGAGAAAACTCCTTGTAGCCACCTCTAAACCAGGCTACAGAAGGGGATTAACAACATTCAACAGTGGTCTGCACATCAGAAGAAAATGGAAACAGGTAAGAGGGTAGTCAGGTAGCGCAAGGCAGTTTGTGATTTTACAAAAATAGCCATTCACAAACGTCACGTTAAAGATGACATACATTAAAGACTTTATCACTGGAGGCGGGACATGCTGTGAATTGCATCAGTGCACCTTTAATACTACAAGCCCATGAAAAAAGTGAAGCCACAAGTGACAGAGCAGTGGCTTCTTGTGTGGGCAGCTATAAACAGTTGAGGAGGCGAAGAACTGAAAAACAAACTGAAAGTTTGTTCTGTTACCCAAGAAACAGGCAATTAAGTTATACGCTGAGAATAAAATGTACTATGACCTAAGAATCCAGGTAATTGCTGAATTAGTTATGTGTCATCTTTGCAACATGAAGTGAAAAGGACGTTGTAATGTAATAGAAAGCAGAGATCTTCTCAGGATGTAGGTTATGCACTACAGTCTGCCTGGTATAGACAAAAATCGTAAAAGGTGGTTCCTAAAATCTCAAGACTTTTAACCAGATGTGATTACTCCAATAGTGATTTTGATTGGTTTAGCTTGCTTTATTTTGTGACAGTGAGAGGAAGGCAAGTGTTTTCATGTTTTCGGCTTTTTCCTTCTGTGTGAAGACTACCTAGGAAAGTAGCTACATATTCACAAATACAGAAAATCTCATCTATCCATAGGATTCTGGGGCTAAAGGCCTCTAAGAAAGGCATTGGCTATTATGAGGCCCAATAAAGTTATGGGCACAGTCAATAACCCATCAACACCAGTACCTTTTCATCCAGGAGCAAATTGGCTGAACTCCTCCAGTCCTTTTTACTTAGGGGTTTCCACACAACTGTCATTTGCAGAATCTCACCCTTCTGTTTTGCAGCCAGGAAATGCCTTCGCTTCACAGAGAAGCGAGGGCAGCTTATCCTGGAAGATGACCGCTCCCACATCAGCCTAGAGGTAGCTTCTGCATCCTGGTTCTCTGTTGGTTCCTTCAAGGGCTTAAAGGATTTCAGCCCTTGTTGAATCATTGGGGATAAGCACTGGAATCCGGGCCTTCCACAATTTCAGGGACGACTGCCTTTTAGAAAGTACCAGTCTCTTGCCCGAACTTTTCCAGTCAGTTCTCAGCGTAGCAACTGTTACTGAAAGGCTGAAGACCAGAGGCTGAGGAAAAACTCTGTGACATTAGGCAGAAAAGCCCTAATGCTTTCTTCTTCCCCCACTGCATTGACTGGAGAGAGGTCCATGAACTGTGTCTGCCTTTCAGCTCTGGCGAGATGATCAAATCCTTCAAGCAAACGTTCCTGTCCCTGGATCTGCAGTCCCCTCGGTGGAGCTCAGCAGAGACAACGGTAACCACTAAAGGCCAGGGGAACAGCACTTGCTGCAGTCAGGGTGCTGCAGAGCTAGTGGATTTAGGATTCTGCCTGATGAGCGGGGAAGCGTTGCTAGGGACACTGTTAGCACCAAATCGCAAAGGGGAACAGGAACACCTATTTATAAGCCCTGAGGAGCTCAGCCCAAGACAGGACAGCACGGTTTTGCAAGGGAGGCATCAAATGGTTTCATGGTGGGGGTACGCCTAGAGTCTGCAGCTAAGAGGCTGCCCAGTGTTATCTGATTGCAATACTTTCACATCAATTTGGAAAGAGTAGGTATTCATTTATGTCATCTGTAGTATTCATCTCATGGTTACTGTGACTTTTGCTGCCTTTCAGGCAAAGGATTATGAACTGCGTCAGTATGAGACAGCGAAGTGGGTCAGCACAGTCATTAGGGGAGAGACCCAGAAGGAGGCGATGCGCCAGGGCTTCTGGAAACTCTTCCACTACATCCAAGGGAAGAATGAGAAAGGTACAATGTGCTGCTTTTGAACTTTAAGAAGCACAAATGGTAGACAAAGCTGAATAGTGTAAGACAGTAGATGAGCTGCGGGACAAAGCAAGTTTGCTTTCCTGGTCTAACACCCTTGTGACTCCAATAGGCCAATACACCCATGAGGCTGCTTTGGTTTCTGGTTTTAGGATAAGTGCGTGACCCTTTTACAGCAGCCTTCAGGCACTGTCTTTCCTTACAGCTTAGAAGACTTTTTTTCCCCCCCCTCTCCTCTAGAAATGAAAATTGATATGACTGTACCAGTGACATGCCTGATAAAATCTGGCTGCACAGACTTCAAGATCTCTTTCTTTGTGCCCTTTGAGCACCAGGACTGTCCACCACAGCCCACTGACTCAGATGTGTTTATTGAAGAGCGGAAAGCAGCAGCCATCTTTGTCCGGTAAGCAGCACCAGCACAGCTAACAAATGAAGGTAGCTACCTCTTTATTACAGCTGGTTTTTAACTGGCTATATCCTGTTTGTTCACAGCCTCGATTTCTAAATGCTCAAGTTCCATCAATTTTTCTTAAGCTTGGGTGTCTCACCAAGAACAAAAGAAAAATGACCAAGTTTTGAAACATACTTTTCTCAGCACTCTTGGGTATTGCATTGGGTGGGTTTGTAGTGATGCAGCCTACAGAATCCTCCTCTCTGGGGCACACCCTGTGCTACAGAACACCGAAGTCACTCTTCCAGCCCCCTTTATTTGTAGTCCCAAACTCCCCACAAAACCTGCATGACAGTTCTCGATTACAGAAAAAGCTTCCAAAGCTACACTTGTCCTCTCTGCATGTAAAGCCATAGGCAATAATCTGTGTCAGCCAATGCTCTTAAGAATTGCAAGCAACTTGAGTATTTTTTTTAAAAATCCTTTTGAAGTACTATACATAGCCATGTACTCCCTGGCAGTCACTTCTGCATAGTTTACCTAATAACTATGAACTGCATCGAAATGCTCAAACACTGCATGCTTTGCAAGCCTGAAATTTCCTTCTGGGAAAAAAAAAAAAAAACCAGGTCCTTGAACTCTTAACAAAACCCCCCTCCCTCTTCACTTCTACCAGGTCCTTTGGTGGATTTGCCTCCCCAGAGAAATATGCTGAAGAAGCTGAAGTCTTGGCCAGAATCTTAAGAAACAGAGGCCAACTATTCCATGAAGACTTCTTCTATACTGCAGGCTATGACAGTCCCTTCAAGCTCTTTAACAGGCACAATGAAGTGTGGTATTTTAAAAAGTAATATGGTGGCACAGAATATTAAGAGGCTACTAACCAGCTCTGAATGGAAACAGAACTTATTAATGGCTTTTGCTTTACTGCAGAAGATTTAATTTGCACAGACACAGGATCATGCCTAATTAATTTTCTCTAGAATGAAATACTGTTCTGGCTAAAAATATTTCAGTTCTTTCTGTAAGATGTTAATTAAATTCAAGTAGATTGTACCAGCTGGAGTGGGAGGGAGATATGACAAACCTATTCCCCTTATTGAAAGGTTCTAGGGAACACGTAATCTGAAAATATTCCTGCAGAACAGTTTAGATGTCTAGAAGTGCTACAGCAATACCTCAAGTGTTACAGAGAATGAGTTCTTTATACAACTGACTTTGCCCATATTGGCATCATTCCTGTGACAACAGAAAGATGGGGGAAATGAATTTTTCAGAGAACAAACCTACCATTAATGAGTTTTGGGAAGCAGCACTACCTTAGCAGGCCCTAGTGCCTCACGAGCAGTAACTTTTTCTAAACTAGTATTACCAAAACTCTCCACACCTCTCTGGTCTAGGTTTTTTTTCTTCATGGAGGGTGCATACTGTCTTGTTCCAGACTAATGCCAGTGACCAGATTGGATTTAAGAGTCCATTGGAAAAGGGTTGACAGTGTCCAAGCTGTATGCTTATTCTGTGCACATCATCTGCACCTGAACATATAATACCAGACTTAGTGGTAGCCTGTAATTTTAGGAGCAAATACACAAGCAGTACTGTTCAGCTCTCACCTACAACACACTCGTTACTACAATTATTTAGCTTTGTCCAAATCTTGGTATTGCTCAGGTCAACTGCAGTCTGCACACTAGCAATATCTGACACCCAAGTTAAAACACTTGCAGGACTAGCATTTAAGCTAGTTTAGTCCCTTTTCTAAATCAAGCATTTGAAGCTTTTATAAAGTAGCCTAGAGCTGTTTTACAGCAAGCTGTTCCAAGTCAGAAAGCAGTTCACAACAACAGGTAGAGTTTACAAATTTTTATTTGTTCCAATCAGTATCAGGCAAACATTACCAGTGTGTGAAAAAAGCTTGGCTTTTTTAAATGCTGTTCATGCAGTTGTAACCCATTATTCTGCAATCTTCCACCTATTAAAAACAGACATAAGAACCATTATATAAGGCATCAAACCAGCACAAGAAGCTTGCTGGGAACAACTCAGACCTTAGATTTTCATCTCTGTTCAGAGAGAGAGTTCAAGCTAAGGTTATCATCATTTGTTCCAGCAAATGAATTTTACTATTAACTAGTTACACTCACCTTCTCTGTTCTTCATACAGTAGTTTCAAAGTTGCCTCCTCACCTAAAGCAAGAAAACACAATTAACATATGCAGTAGCACAGCCGCTAAAAGCTCCACAGCAGCTTTGTAACCTCAGAGAAGAATGGAACGGAAACTGTAATATCACAGTAATTCATTTGGCAGAATCAAATTTCATCAGTGGTTACAAATATTCCCAGAAGTTAACAGAATTAATCTGTTGTGTGGTCTTACCCAATGAGGTTGCAGACAGCACAGTCCTTTCCTGAGAAAGAGAGAAGTTGTTTCAGAATAACAGACATCACTATATGCAAGTTTAATTATTTATCTAAGAAATTCTATTCAACAAACTGATTTGACCTACAAGGAGGCTGCATTTCAGCTGGCAACTGACAAGAACTTCAACTTGCAGCACCCAAATAGGATATACAAAGCTTACAAATGTTAAATGAATTGGAGATGCAGCATTACTAACACTGGAAGAATTGGGGAAAAATACAAAGCTGCTGCTTGCTTTGTGATACTGTCTCTCCCCAACAGAAAGTTGTATTTTAGGTTATCAAAATTCATTGAATACAAGTCCCATATGAATCATCTTGAAAACCTATCCTTAAAAGTGGGAATCAGTGTGCTGGAAGAAACAAGTCTGTACAGCAATCATCTAGAACTCAATCCTAAATTTGTGCTCAGCCAACATATGCAAGATTAGCAAAAATTACTGAGTAGTGACAAGCACAGAACATAGGATTGGTGTTTTGTTTTTTCTTTACTAACTCAAGAGTGCAGTATTATAGTGTCAGTTCACAAAATAGCCAGATACATCAGATATGACTTATGACAGGAGTTGTTTGCTGCTGTGCATTCTGCTGTACTATGTTATCAGCACTGTATTGGCTAAGTGGTCTCCACCAATCCAGTTCCTTTACTATTTCCACTGTGTGAAGACATTCAGCAATAAAAACCCAATTTAAGAGTCAGAGGCCACATCTTGTTCATAAAGACAGAACTCTATGTGAAGTTTACCACTAACTACAGTTCAGCCTTCCTTTTCAATTCAAATTCAGAACTACATAGAAGTGCATTCTTGCTTCAAGCACATCATGTTTATTCCCACAGTAGCCAAGAGTGGGAGAATCAGAATACAGTAAAGGAAGACAAATCAGATCTATTATAGGACTAATTTTAGGCTCTACTATCTAGGCATTTAGCACAAAGACAATATTCCAGTAATTATCTAACCCCATTACTCTACACTTACCTCAGATATAAGTTAGTCTTGTGTCACAAACTTCCCACAAGCTCCACACTCTGCAACAAGTGAAATTTTATTAACACACTCTCCTTGGCAGTGCTTCAAGAGTTTGTTTGAATGTGGGTACTGTTTCAGCACAAGAGTCCTCCTCAGCCTCTTTCAGAGAGATTCCCATTGCTTAGCATTAATCATCACAAACAGTACACACTTAGAGAAGCTTAATGTTTTGTTACTTTTGTTTCTCCTTAGAGGACCTGACCTCAGGATTTCAGACCTTACTCCCAACCACATCTACATTCACATCACATAAAAGCTCTAATCTAGCCAAACAATTTACCACATTACCCCAAACTTTTAAGATCAGCACTACTCCCTGCAAAAGCCCACTACTTAATTTAACCTGTAAAAAGTTAAATAGCTGACTACAAGCTCTGCACTGCCAGGTTACCACACATTCTTTCTTACCAACTAGAAGCTCAAGCAGTCCATAGCAGTTACATTTCAACTAGTCCATACCATCTCTTTTCAGTTACAGAAATCAGTTAACATTCTCAAGTAGCAAAATAAAATCTTACATCAACTGAGCAGGGAGGAGCTTACCAAGTAAGAAGCATTTGTCACAAAGTATCCAGCAGTTCTCCCATTCTTAAATCTACAACACACACATAAGAAAATAAAGTATCAGTTCAATGCTGATGTTACTCTAGAGTCTCATTACTGTTAGAATCATCACCACATCTTATCACTGTCTTTGGTCATGAGGTATGAGGTTCAGTCCCTGGCACCTTGGGTAAAGTGAATCCTGCAGTATCTATTTCAAAAAATAGACAAAAATTTCCTCACAGAACCTTCTGCTTAACACTGCAGCTACACTGCAATTAGAAGCGAGCATCTAGTAACTTCCCTTTCCCCTGTCACACAGTTCTGACCAGTCACATGCATTTGCTGGCAACTTACTTTTACTGGTAGCTCTACCAACTGTACCACTCCACAGCTCCACCACACCAGCCCTGGAATAAAGCAAAGTATCAGTACAGCACACAAGCAAGCACACAAGAATGACATCTAGTCAGGTGCCTGAAGTCAGATAGAGCTAATTGCAGACCTCCATGATTGAAGTCAAGGTAGTCACATCTCATCACACAGGCAGCTCACCTTGTCAGTCACTAGACAGCTATCTGCTTTAGGCTAAGGTTGCTATGGAAAAGAGGGCAAATATGCAAACAGCACTATCAGAGCAACTTCATGGGCTCACAGGTACACAGTGAAGAGTTTAGCACAAACCAGCCTGTCAAGGCTGGGCCTTATCCAGCAGTTCTTAAGCATCCTCCTGTTTTGGCTGAGATGCAAGCCACAGCCAACACTGGCCCCTTGCACCTCCCCGCAGCTTACATGCGGCAAATACTTCACTTCTATGCATATTTTTTAATGCTAATAATTACAAAGTTAAAACAAGTACTTACATCACAGTGAGAAACACTTTGGAAACCCTGCAAAGGAAAATTTGCTATTAGATAGGGTCCAGCAGAAAGTTTTAGCATAAGATCAGTTGCAGTGAAATACTGTATCAGCGTTTAGTCAAGTTTTATCCTCATTGGGATCAGAGACCTGATTCAACATCATCTACAGTAGCCTGCAACACTCCCATCCCCTTCCACAGGGGGGGTCCAAAGCCATTACCCAGCAACTCTCCCCAATGCCCTTGAGATGGCAATTCCTCAACTCCAGAGGCTGCTGGAATTGCAGAAAGGAGCGAACCTCCGAATCACAGAGTTCAGTGACATGAACTTTGTGTCACTGTCTAAGTTGGCCTAAGCTGGGAAAAGCATTTCAGATACTAAATTCATAGTACTGCCACATTCACCATTTAGTCTCAACAGGGACATTCTAGAAATCTTTAACACTGCAAAACAATTACTTAATGCTTGTATCTGTAAAGCATAGGGGATCTGAAGGCACTTAGGGTACTAGTATCTTTCCTTCAGATTTTCCAGAAACAAAATGGATTTGCAGACCCTCTCATCTCCAAAAGCAAACTTCCAAGCTCAGATGCAGCACAGCCAAATGTAGCATCCATTTAAAAAAATGTTTTTCAATTACCTTCAATCAGGAAGGCCTTGTCTTCACCAGCATCAGTAACAGGTGAAACAGCTTCTCACACTGGAGGCACACGTATCCTCTGTCCAGGGCAGCCTGCAAAGCAACACCACTTACAGAATTTGCAGCACTAACACCAGATCAACCAAGATTTTGTGTTACTGAAATGGAAAATTTGTTCTCTGTACTTCTCCTTAATTTCACAAGCACAGCCTACTCTATCCTTCTATTCATACTACCAAGTTTAATGTTTAGCCCATTTACCAATCTTGAGACCAATTTTCTGAACACATTCATGGAGCAAAGTAGTGTTTCACCCTCAGCTTCCCATGCAAATTGTCTGTCAAGCTTAGCCTAAGGTACAGGAGGCTGCATCAGATAGGAGCGAAAGACAGTAGCAGTGTGATCACCATGGGTCATCTGCTGAACTATGCCATCATCACACACAGCCTTTTCACACATTAGGGCTATAAATTAGTTTTTACAGATGCAGGCAATGCAATATTTACCTTGCACAGCTTATCACTTCATCTCCCAGTGCCTGCAACAAAAGAAAAAAATTAGGTACCCTCAGCCTTCAGGGCCAAGCCTACACCTCCTACCAAGAGGTCACAAGAGCAAGATACATCAGGTAAGAGCAAACGACAAAACTGTTCCTCACAGGCTATTCTGCTGAACTATGCCATCATCACTGTATCTGCTTCGGAATAATAGTACCAAGCAAGCACCTCTTGTGACAACTTTGAAAAACAGGAGTTCTCCAAATAAAACAAACAAATCAAGAGTTTTTGAATATTAGGAAGCATCAGTTGTTTGTGTGTATTAGCAGAAATTAATCTTAAAGCTTTCCACTGCAGTGTTTCAGCAGCTCCATGCAAGAAACCCCTAAAGAGACTACATGTTTCTCACCTGCTGATGTTTCTTCTGCAAGTCTTCCACAGGCACAATTCAAGTCCTGGAAGAAAAAAAAGCTTATGAACAGTACATTCAGAATCAAAACATCAAGGGCAATTCTAAGTTGTTGTGCCTCAGAGAAAGGTTATGGTGGTAAAAGTGCTCATCATTCTCTTGGTCAAGAGTAGCAAATAAGTGTCATCATTGCGGCACCACAGAGGAAACTTAGCTCAAGAAATAAAGTCTGCTTACTGATGTTAGAACAAAAGGTGCTGCCTAGACAAACACTGAGCACCATTTTATGCTCAATTTTCAAGAAGTATTTTTACCTTGTGAAGTAGCATCAAGTCTCCATATTCAGTGGCAGATCTGGAAGAGACAGAAGTTTCAGACACTTGTACAACTCGATGGAGTACCTCCAGCAGTGACACTAAGCACAAAGCCTCAGCATGGAGTTTTCAGAAATCACTTCTGTCCACTACTCTTATACTGAAACCATCATAGGCTCTGATTTAGTTAGCAATCCTGATAGCTACTGGTTCTTTCTGAAGCATACATCAGGCACTTTTCTCCAAACAACAAACTATTTATTGCTGTGGATGGTGAAGCAGCAGTCACGAAGGAAAAAAGGCATCTAAGATACTACTACAGTCTGGTTACAGGACCATTAGTGGATCAGAAACGAGAAAGGGCCTCAAGTCTACCTTCTGGTGTAAAGACAGACATGACTTTTCCCAGTAGAAAAGTGAGGACTGCCTGAAGAGGCACCACAAGCAATCACTGGCTTACACACACTGGTACCATAATTTCCTTAGATACAAGAGTACTCTGGGCTAGTCACTCTAACTGTACCTACACACTAATTCTCAACTTAAACTCTGTATTTCAGAAGCAGCACCTACCTGTTTTGAAGCCGTAAGAGAGGGGAAGAGTGTAGTTGATGCATCTTAAAACTGAAAACAAGAGAGTATTCATTAGCTTTTCCTTATTGTAAGAATGAAGATGTTATGTTCACACATTCTCTTTTAAAAATGCAAGTAAAACTCAAAACAATAATCCAAGCCTTACAGCAAAGTTCGCCCTGAAGCAACCCACACTTCAGCTCTTTTGAGAGACAAAGCCACAGAAATAATTGGCAGCCCCTATTTTTAAGCAGGACAGCACACTTAACTTCATAAAGGTTTTCTATAGCTTTGATTCTAGCATGTAAGCACCAGGTCAGTCCTGCAGCCACTGGTCTGGCTGCCCAGAAAGGGCCGCATGGCATTTCAGCCATGACAGATACACCACTGCACACTACTCCATGCCCAGCTCAGATATGTTGGTATTCATCACCCTCTCAGATGTCCCTACCAACATAGTTTTCATCATGTGCAGGCACAGGGAAGCCTAAGTGAGCTATCATGCTACTTTAACTGTAACACTTGGAAAGCTAACGATTACCCAGAGCACATTATACAGGTAAGGCTGCCTCCCCATTTACCAATAAGCTACTCTGCAGGGGACAATATGCACCTTCCCCACAAGGAAACAGCTCTCCCCAGCCTGGCATCTGCTTCCAAGAATTAATGTACAGAGGAGCAGGCAACCCTTAGAATCATAGAATCGTTTAGGTTGGAAAAGACCTAAAGATTATCATGTCCAACCGTTAACCTAACATTGCCATCCCACCACTAAACCATGTCCCTAAGCACCCATCTGCACGTCTTTTAAATACCTCTGGGGATGGGGGCTCGACCACTTCCCGGGCAGCTCATTCCAATGCTTGACAACCCTTTTGGTGAAGAAATTTTTCCTAATGTCTAACCTAAACCTGCCCTGGTGCAACTTGAGGCCACAACCCTAATATAGCACATTTTGCACATGCAACTCGTCCCACTTACCAGTGAAAACTACCTTCCTAAAAGGCTAAATCAGATTAAAAAAAAAAAAGTAAAGGGAAACCTAAAGCTGTTCTTTGCAGCTGCCACACACACCACCTCGCCATCTTGCAGGAGCCATTTCCCATGGGACAAGGGCTTCCGGACGAGACCCCGCAACGCGGGCCGTGCCCCGCTTCTCACCAGGCACCCCTGAGCCGTTCCCCACCAAATCCGAGCCCAGG
>NW_009260342.1:320277-423932 GCF_000687185.1 Egretta garzetta
CGTGGGGTTGATTGAGCCCTCGGCGTGAGAGGAGGGTGGATTTCGGTCCGCCTTCTCCACGCAGCCCCGGCTTCGGGTCTTCAGGCGCCTCTCTGCAGCTGTCAGGGCTAAAAATTAACCGTGATCGCCTGGCGGAGGCCTGGAGTCCCCGCTTGCGAGCGATTTAGCAGGGAATAAACCAAGCACTGTTAAATTTGCTCCTTCAGCTGAGGCGGGGGAGGGATGAGGAAGGCAGCATCTCTCATCTCAGTTTAGAATTGCTGTTGCTTTTTGCCTTTATTAAGGTCCCTTTGTAATTTGAAAATAGTCAAGTTGACGAGTCGTCGTAAATCCCGGCCCCAAAAGCCGAGACTTTTCAGTTCCCCCTCCTCTACACGGCTCCCCAACTTGACAGTTTTCTGACAGGAGTTCAGAGTGAGCATCATCTGCTGCAGATGGTCTGTCCCAGTTTTTTACCAGGGCCTGATTGATCGAGAATATTTGCTGGTCTCGGTAGTTGCACTTGCCTCACCGGGTGAAAGGCATTTTCTGAGATAAGTAAGTCCAAGTCTCAGCTGGTGACACTTTAAATTGTATTAAAAATAGGTTAAGTGTCTGAAGATGTTCTCTGTAAAGAGTATTGCTCAGCAGGAGATCCTGTTCATCCTGCAGGCAAAGGCTGAGATGATGAACATGTAGTCCAGCGCCAAGAAAGGCAAAAATTGTGACTGTCATTGCGCTGCCGGCTGAGGTGCCTAAGCTTATGATAGACCCCTTACCCGGGAGGGCAGAAATCGTCCCCTGACAAGGGTAGTTTGATCCAAAAAGACAGATTCCCCCTCGCCAGCCTCCAACTGAGGTTGTCCCCAAAGCGTATCATAAAATGCCGCTTCCTCAATACTGAGCTAAATGAAGCTACGTGGGTCCTTTTCTCCTGCCATCAGCAGCAGACAGATTTTTCCCTGCCTTTGGAGCAGAAGCTCCCAAACAGTTTTTCAGGCTCCCCTGGGAGCAGCTGACTTCTGACCAGGGCTGTACACAGCCACGCTCAGCAGTTAACATCTGATTATTATTTTTTCCTGTCGCTTTCTGTACCTCCTGAGCTGACGCCCTAGGAAACGAGCGGTCGGCCTCTGCCTCCAGCCTCGCTTCCCTGCGTGAGCCTACCTGGGCACTTGCTGCCTCGGCAGGGGTGTTTCACTGTTTCACCTCACAAAGCGTGCCCGCGCGCCTTCCCTTTGCTTGCTTCCCTTAAGAGAATGCTTTGGGGTTCATCACTTTAGAAACTGGTGGTTTGGGAAGATTATGAGATTACAGGCTCCCCCGTCCTGTAAACGTTTGCACAAGCTCAATGTGTTTTCGGCTGTGTGAGTGTTCCTAATGCTGTCAGTGAGACACCTCATTTGAGGAAGACCTTGCGTGTGTTTAAGTGCTGCAGGGTTAGTGCCAGAAACACCAGCCCCCGAAGAGAGGAAGGTACTTTATTCAGGCTATTTGCATTTCCATTTTTTGTTTTAATGACCGTCGGTACAACACAAACACTGAGCAGACAGTGGGGAGAGATCAGTTTGATAAGATTCAGTGTTTCTCTGTGGTTTGGGGTGGGACGTCATGTAATGGTTAGCTAATGCTGCTGCTGTATCCTCCAGCAAAACAAAGAATGACGAAGCTTGACGTTCTTGATTGTGCTGGGGAGAACCCAGTTCCTCTGTGCTACATTTTTCCTTTCTTTTCTTTTTTCCTTCTAAAGGGGAAGGGGGCAAAAAGTTTTCAGACCTTCTTACTACATCAGAAGAAAAAAGGAAAACAAGAAGATACAACCCCGTTTCCTCCCCTTTGCATGTTACTCGTAACGTTACAGGTAAGACGTCAGGTTTTCTATTTTGCCTTGTTTCGTGCATTTGAAGTTCTGCTCTTAATGTTGTGTTGACATAGACCTGTGTGCTATAGTTCCTTGATTTTTGTGGGTCTTATTGCTTTCTTCTAAAGATAAGGGAGGGGGAGAAGAATCCTTAAGACGTGGTGCTGTTAAGCTGCACCTTGTGAAGTTTTGTGCACCCCTGATCTCACGTACCCCAGAGACCCGCAGCCATCCAGACGTTTAGTAATCTCTTTGCACGACTTCACAAGATTGACAGGCTGTCCTGCAGCTTCAGGTTTAGTAACATATTTTGCCAAGTTTGCACAATGTCTGCTTGGGCATACGAACGTGCGCTATCCTGCAGTGTTCATAAATGTAAAAAAAAAAAAAAAAAAAAAGTCCTTCAAAGGCACATATGCTTTCCTGTGTGCTAGGCAATTCTGAGATTTCTTGGAGTACGCACTATGAGCCTTGGTATTCCTGACCTCCCTGAAATTGTTTTGATATCTGTAGCACTCTTTAATTGACACTTCAGATGCCATCCAGCTTGGAAACTGTTCATGCCACAAGTGGTCTTTAATAAACTTATTTACTTTCCTTTTTTTTTTTTTTTTTCTTTTTGGGAGAGTTTACGTCTAATTTTGGATCATTCCAAATTTTTACCATATATGGTCAGGGCTCCTTTTCAAAGTTTGCCAAAATGAAATGTGATGATTATAGAAAAATGAATTATGGAAGGGAAACTAGGAGAGCTAGTTTGTTAATCCCCATTGTTCATAAGTTGTCTTTTGCTGTATGCAGTATCTCAAACTACACAAATGCGGAGCTGCTTTTGCCAGGGAGTCACTTGTGCCCAGTGGATGGTCTGATAAGCTGGCATTTAGAACTGGATTCTGTTCTTTTTCTTTCACCGTCCTGTTATATATTTTCTGTCGTGTGTCAGAAACACCACATATGATGAATATCTTGGTTTTAACAATGTACTTAAGATGCCTTGAGGTCAAATGTGTGCTGATCAGCTTTTGAAAAGTCTCTGAGGAGGATTTGGGTCCAAATGCCTCCTTCCTGATTCCTGTTCTACAAAGGAGGGATAACAATATTACTTTCCCTTTTCAAAGTGTTTAGAAGGTACAAGTGCTAAGTATTTTAATCCATTATGCAATCAGTTGCCTATTTTTAGTACCTGAACCATTTTTAATGTTCTTTTTACAATGCAAATATGCTTTTATTGAGGCTGAGAGAATGAGCTGTTTCAAGCACTTAAGCCGCAGGGAATGGGGAGTGGGGGTCTATCGGGGACTGGTTTAACCTAACTCTTGTGAAAGGTGGTGTACAGCACATAAAGATCAGAGAACTGCCGTGTGAGGTGCTTGTAAATTAAATGGTGAGAGATTTCTCTAAAAATTCCAGTATTTCAAACTGCATGAAAGTAGGTGGCAAATGTTTTAAATGCAAACAATAGACTAGTTCTGTTAAGAATGCTATTTTTTCCCCCCTTTCCAGTAGGGTCGTGCACCTGCAACGGGGACAGCCATGGAGAAGAGTGGGAACATTCAGTTGGAGATTCCTGACTTCAGTAACTCTGTTCTGAGCCACCTGAATCAGTTACGCATGCAGGGTCGCCTGTGTGACATCGTGGTCAACGTGCAGGGGCAAGCTTTCCGTGCTCACAAGGTGGTGCTGGCTGCCAGCTCGCCCTACTTCCGTGACCACATGTCCTTGAACGAAATGAGCACCGTTTCCATTTCTGTCATCAAGAACCCTTCTGTTTTCGAGCAGCTCCTTTCCTTTTGTTACACCGGTAGGATATGTCTGCAGCTGGCTGACATCATCAGTTACCTAACGGCTGCCAGTTTCTTGCAGATGCAGCACATCATAGACAAATGCACGCAGATTCTCGAGGGAATTCATTTCAAAATTAACGTGGCAGAGGTGGAAGCGGAATTGAGCCAGACCAGGACAAAGCATCAGGAGAGACCACCGGAGTCTCACCGGGTGACGCCAAATCTAAACCGTTCTTTGAGCCCGCGTTACAACACCCCGAAGGGGAGTCGCCTAGGCCAGGTTAGCACGGTGCTGGACATTCGGGAGCTCAGCCCGCCTGAGGAGTCCACCAGCCCCCAGATAATTGAGCAGAGTTCAGATGTGGAAAGCAGGGAGCCCATACTACGGATTAACAGAGCGGGACAGTGGTACGTTGAGACGGGAATGGGAGACCGCGGGGGACGGAACGACGACGACGTCCGCGTGCTGGGAGGAGTGCACATTAAAACAGAGAACCTGGAGGAGTGGCTCGGGGCAGAGCATCAGCCGTCGGGAGAAGATGGGAGCAGCGCTGAGGAGGTCACTGCTATGGTGATCGACACCACAGGCCACGGATTGATGTGCCAAGAGGCTTACGCATTAGGGTCCTCCGGGGCCAAAGTGGTCAGGCCAACCAGCAGTGAGATTGACAGGTGAGTTTTCTTTAACTTAATTACTGACCTTGGCTGCAAGAGGAGATTGTGCAAGATTTTCACTTGGCTGGGTTGGTCGCTTTGGAATGTTTCCCCCTTATATTTCTTGTGGCCATTAAGCATAAGCGCTGAAGGAAGTTTTTCGTGGTGTCAGTAAGTGCATCCAGTTTGGGTTATAGTATTTTGGCTGGGTAGTGATCAGACCAGGATCTCCAGGTACAGGCTAGCTTGGGAAATTAATTATTAGCACATAGAGATGTATAGTTTGGAATCTTGGTGTATAGCTGAGGTGGAGTTTTTGTCTAAAGAAGATACTGCGGTTCAGTCTCAGTAGATATGGTGCTCAGCATCGGAATTAACGAGGTCACATACAATACGTGTTACACAAAGTGTCATTGCAGTGATGCCTTCTGGCCTGAGAATCTGGGGGTGTTTCTGTTTGAGAAACAAGCCAGTCAACAGCTGTAGGTCAAAAGGAAATTTTCTTCCTGATGGTCCAGGACAGCAGTGGGTCGTGGGTTTACATCTTCTGAAGCAGTTGAAGTGGGGAGCCCATCGGCTTCTGCTGTTGTTCTGATTTATACGAAAAAGCAGAAAGCCTTTATTGAAAATAGGTGGTGAAATCTGCTGTGTTTTGATTCTCCATCCATCTGCTTCCCCTCCACTCCAGCATTTGTTTTCTTGCCCTTAGCTCAGAGCAAAGGACAGATCTGATAACGGGCAGATCTGTTGTGTTTGGGGGGTTTGTATTTGTGGTGTTTCCCTTCACATCTGCCTCTTGTCTCTGCTAGCTCAATCCCTCTGGTCCCATGGGGTAACAGCTACCTGGAAGCAGTGGATATTCTGTCACTTGTTGCTTAATAAATCAATCAGTGGGAATGACCTTGAGCAAGCCCTTGGGAGAGCGATCCTTTCCTAATTCCTTAACTCTTTTCCCTGGATCAGCTAGCCTCAAGCATGTCTTTTTGCATGGCACTCGATATCCACTGTTTCCTACTTGGAGTCCATCGCATCACTTTGGTTTCACACTTGAAAGGGGGAGGAGGGCGAGGGTGGTAGATGAGAGGTGCCCTTAGAGAAATGGTTTCTTCTCCTGTTGTACAGTTCCTGAGTCAATGGGCCCATGTTGGTTCACTTGTGATAGCAACCAAAAAGTTCTCTGTTACTAAACTGGAAGCCAAATGACTCAGTTTTATTTTTCAGATGTTAAGACTGAAACCACAGACCAGTATGACTTGGTTTTTCCTTTATACTTGTGCTGTTCCGCCTCCTGTGTGTTAGCTGGTGAGGATGAAGAGATGCTATACAGGTGCCTCTATTGCTCACCCGTTGTTCTAAACACGGTAGTGACCTGATGCCCATTAAAAACTCCGTTTACACTCTTCCCCCACCCCGCAGATTTAGCCCTTCTGGCAGCATGGTTGCTGTGACTGAGCGGTACAGATCAAAAAGCGAGTCTCCCAGGCGGATGGATGAGCCCAAGCAGCCCAGTTCCCAGGTAGGCAGATCAAGAAGTTTGCAAGTAAATGTTGGCATTGAAGGTGAAGGGGACTGTGCTGTGATGAAGTGTATAATATTTTATATTTGCAAGCAATACTGTTTGTGAAACAAAGACCTATTACTGTTGCAAGAGTTTAGTTGCTCCCACTGAGAACATATGCTGTCGGTATATGATTTAAAACTGATTTTGACTGTCGTTTGGGATTTTGGCCAGATACCTGGAAAACATGAGGATTTTCTCTTGTTATCTGAAGGCATAAATACCAGCCCTCGTTCTGGGCAGGCCACCAACTCCTGAGGAGAAACCCCATTCGCCTGCAGAGTTGGATCTGCCCTAAAACACTGACAGCAAATGCCTGAGCTGAGGTATTAGTTGGCTTCTGTGGAAGACTGAGGGGTGACAACAGCTGAACCTTTCCATGCTAGTGCCAAAACCATTCCGAAAAGCCCTCCAGCCACTACACCAGTAAACCTTTAGGGTGGAGTGTCAAAGGACTGTGAATTTGTACAGAGGTGTCTGTCTTGACCCCAAGGGACTGTGTTGCACAGCAGAATTTGCAACATGAAGCAGCTCTGACTCCTCTGCTTTCTTGGAGTATGGGCGCGGTTTTGGGGTAGGAGGGAGAGATATGCAGAAATACAGGAGGGCAATGGGCTATAGGGTGCAGTAAAGTAGCACATAGGTAATACCTGTGCCTAATCAATTTGATTTGATTTTTTTGTTGCATACAGTCAGTATTTCAGTGGCACTATAGTGCAAGTGTATCGCCCAGCACTGTGTAGAGCAACCCTTGTGTGCCTGGCAGATAAGTAATGTGTCAGTTTGTAATCAAATGACTTTGCTGGAGGCAGGTGAGGAGTTACCAGGGTGCTTTGCCCTTGAGTAAGACCAAATGAAGCAAGGGGAAAAACATGATGATTGCTGTCTGCTAACTTTATAATACGCTTCTATAAAACAAAAGATATCTTTTTGTTCCTATTTTGCCAAAGCTTAGTTTTGTGTCCTCAGAATACATCTAGAAAATTTCAGGTCAAACTAACCCTTCAGGGCAAATATGACACACAAAGCAATTATAGCTCTACGTACAGAAAAGCTGCTATTATTTCTCCATCATGAGGTGGCCTCAAATGTAAAACCATAGGCTACCACGTACACGAGGAAATGTTATCACCTTCCACGCTTCTGGTATTGCCATATCGATGCTAAAAATAGTCTGCCCGTGATCCCTGCCCAGTGGCAGTGGTAGAGTGGAAGGAAAGTACCGTAGCTTTGTGCATGTCCTTCAGTCCTGAACAGTTTACGAGTGTTCGTACAGCCGGATTCAACAGCATCTGGCACAGTTACGCTGCTGCTTGCATGTGCATGGCCCTGGTTGCCGGAGGAGAGGCCCCCCTGCCATTACGGTAGTTGCTTGTCTGCATTTGGGGTCATTGGGAAACAGCGTAAGACTTGGGAGTGCAAATGCTGCATCCTCCAGCATGGAGGCATTCCAGGAGGCTGTCTTATTTGTGCTCAGTCTGAATATGATAGCCAGAAGCGGCTGTCCTAGAGCCTGAGCTTGCAGTTCAGGGTTACCCTTGGCTATTTGTCTTTCTGCCTTCAGAAAATAATGAGGAGCCATCTAGTTCATTGCTGTGTGACCTGGGCCAGGCATGCTAGCTCTCAGTGCAGCAGATCCTCCCCTGCAATGCCACAGGGCTGGGCTGGGTTACACAGCCATTTAGGCAAATGTGATTCATTATAAAATGAGTCCTGAATGACGCCTGAATAGATACTTGTGTAAAGTGAAACCTGAAGAGATTCAGATATGATTTATAGTTTATTCCACCTTTCATTTACTGCAAGCTCATCAGTTGGCTTCCTTTTTTAACCTTTAGTAAGTAAAACACAACATGATATACAGTATTTTAATCAAACTGGCCCAAGTTTTGAAATAAGTAACAGGTATTGACACATTAGATACACAACTCAATCGATGGCTAAGCGCCCTCCTGACAAGTGCTGTCTTTTCTTCCCTGGATCTAGCAAATGACTTGGCAGAAGGGGCCGCCATAGCAGAGGTTTCTAATTGATTGCTCATTTGTCTTCAGCCCCAAGGCTCCAGTTAAGCACTTAAATGTCTGCTTGAGGTTGAAGACATTAGTGCTGCTGATTTCGAGGTTTGGCATGTGCTTCAGTGCTTTACTGGCTGGACTGTGGCCTGATCTTCTTTCCTGCAGTTTGTTTTAGGCTGCTTGTTGTTTAAATCTCTGTTGCTTCCTTCACAGGGGGAGGAATCAGCCATGCTTGGAGTGAGCGGTTATGTGGAATATCTCCGTGAGCAGGAGGTTTCAGAGCGCTGGTTCCGGTATAACCCACGGCTCACTTGTATTTACTGCGCCAAATCCTTCAACCAGAAAGGCAGCCTGGACCGGCACATGCGTCTCCACATGGGCATCACGCCTTTTGTCTGCCGCATGTGTGGGAAGAAGTACACCCGCAAGGATCAGCTGGAGTATCACATCCGCAAGCACACAGGCAACAAGCCCTTTCATTGCCATGTCTGTGGCAAAAGCTTCCCTTTCCAGGCCATCCTCAACCAGCACTTTCGCAAGAACCACCCCGGCTGTATGCCTCTGGAGGGGCCTCACAGCATCTCCCCTGAGACCACTGTCACGTCTCGGGGGCAGGCGGAGGAAGAATCTCCTCCTCAGGAGGAGGCTGTCGCTGTGGGGGAGACGGCACAGGGATCTGTGTCCACGACTGGGCCAGATTGAAACGTGGTTGCAGAGTCTGGGGAGAAAGGACCGTCTTCCCGTTTTTGGCTCTAAAAGAGTCAGCACCAACCTGGCAGGCTGGTACTGTAATTAGTGCAATGCCACCACTGGACAGAAAGAAGCTCCCAAGATGTTGCCAAAATAGAAAAATCTTTCTCTCTCTCTCTTTCTCTCATACACCCACACACACACACGTAGAGTGTTAAAAGTTTTTCTCCCTCATTCCTCGTCTTGGAGAAAAACAAAACAACTGTGTCAATCAACTTCTTATTCAGGGATCGACAGGATTTTAAATTTTTTTAATGTTCCGTAGTGATCTGGGATGAGCAGTCATTTGTATTTCTTGACGGTGTTTTGGCCCGGCAGCTAGGTCCTGCTGGCCATCAGCCGTGCAGGCCCGGTGAGCCTAGCGTGCAGGGCTGCTCCTTGCCATATCTGCTGGTCCAGCTCAAGGGGAAAGCAGGGGCAAGGTGCCGTTGCCTTCCTCCGTTCCCCAGGTAGTTGCCACGTTAAAGAAAACAAAAAGACTGTCCTGGTGGAACCTGCCTTGCCCGAGTGTATTTATCCCTGTCTTATTTTTGGTGTGTCTCTTTTTACTTAAGCTATTATTTTAGGGCTTTTGGCTTGCCCGTTCCAGGCGTGCAGCCTCAACACCCATTGTTAAAAGTGGGCATGGCTATAAAGCGGTATTCTAGAGGTCAGCAAAATTTGAACCGCTTCGGCTACTGAAAGTGAAATTTAGCAGCTATGAGGTTTGCATTAGACTCTGATGTGTTGGGAGAAGGGTTGGAGGGGTCTTTCAGGGGAGGTTCTCCTTTGCCGTTGCTGCTCTGGAGAGTTCAGAGCACTCTGACATCCTGACCGGTGCGCTGCCGTGCTTCAGGTGTTGCTGAGCGTTAGGAAGAGTTCTTCTGGACTGGCTGAATTGCGGAGTTAGAGGCTGGCTACCAAAGTCGTCCTTCACCCCTACTCCCCCCTCGACACGCACTTGATCTTTTATAACAGCAATATGGTATACTGAAATAGTATCGTCCCAGCCGAGCAATTGTGGGTGGTTGCTTTTAAACGTCTTTCTACAAACTAGTTTGATAACTTTTTTATCAATGAAATGCAAAAAGAAAAGAAAACCCTACTTTATTTCCTCATAACGGTTCAGGAAACTTAAAAGTGAACGGTTCCTAGAGCAATCACAACTCTGTCCCCTTGCATGGACTTAAACTTTTGTATTCTAAGCAGCTCTGATGTTTAGAGCAAGTTAAGCAAACCCGGAGAGACATGCCTGCGTTGTGTATTGTAGGTGTTTGCACGTGCTTACGTGTTTCATAAACAGAAAAGCATGGGACAGGTAGATAAGTGCAAATATCTTGACATCTTTTGAAGACGTCTTTTAAAAAATATGCAATACTTTAAGAGTTTTCTCTGGTTCTGATGCCAAGTTGTTCATGATGGAGGGGGAAAATGGTTGCGCAGATTGGGTTTGGGAGAGGACATTTGGTTAGAGGAGTTCTGTTGAGGATGTATAATGTGTACAATAAGGAAGGATGAAGTTCTGATCCTTAAGGTGATGGGAGGAACAATGAGACTGAAAAAGGAATACACTTCATCTTGCTTTGGCAAAGCAAGCCGGGCGAGTGTTTAAGAGCATGGGCTTGGTGGGCAGGAGACTTACCAAGTGAAAAATAAAGCTTGCCCTGCTGTCTGACTTCACAATTTTGGGCACATGGAAACATCTCCAGCCTTCACTTTTCCCCACCTGCAAATTGGGGCTCGGGATCATTTTCCTGCCTCTTTAGAGGGAAGAACTTGGAGAAGGGTGGTGTATTCTTGCTTCGCTTTATGTATTTTTCTCTTTTATAAGTGAGGGTCTCACTGTTCCTCCCATTCCTAAGAGAGGAACCTTTGCAGGTGTTCTGAGCTGGGCACCCACAAAGTACAATTTCATTGACCATTTCAAGCAGGAAAACAGATATTTCACCTCTGTTTTCCTTCTGTCCCTTCTTCCTCCTCTCCTGTCAAGTGCATCGTCACACAGTGAATGGTTTTCTAAGTGGCCACCCGAGGGCCCAGCCCCATTGGGTTTCCTTGTGAAGGTCAAACAGAATTGTACCGAAACAGTAAGGTTGCCAGAGAGCAGTCACAGAAGATGAGAGATAAGAGGGTAGCTAAGGTAGGTTTCGTAGCAACTGAGGTGTGCGGAGGAGCGGAGACGTGCAGAGTATGCTGCTTTAGTCATAGCTTTTGAAGTTACCAAAAATCAAAAAGAAAAAAGTTAAAAACTTTGAAATCCTATCCTGTTCATGCTAGAGAGCATCAAAAGTTACTTTTAGTTGCTTAAAAGATTTTTAAGTGTTTTAAGATAGAACTTTTAAAAGAATACTACCAAACTATAAAAACATAAAATTATTTATATACATATATTATATATAAATATAGTGGGAAAGTTTCCCTGCTAAGCTTGCTGTGAAGAGAAGGGTGAAGGTGCAGTAACTGCTATATAAGCAACATTTTTCTGAAACAGATGGCAACCGATCCATCAAAGCGTAGTGATGAAGGGCTGACATAAAATGGTGTATGCCTTTATTCGTGTGGCGTAGCTGTGAGTTTCTTGGGCAGGTTTTTGTTTTACTGTGTCAATACTGTGAACGGAGGAGCATCCTAACAGCCCAGGATGCCAGCAGTGTGTCCTGTTTTGCTGATTCACTACTTTAAATTGGCCTGGTGAAAACTATGAAATTGGTCCCTCATATTGTACTAGGCTAGTCTGAAAACAAAGCTTGTGAAAGGTTTTTATTTTTTCTTCTTTTATGGTTTGGTTTTGGGTTTTTTTTTTTGGTGCAGAGGTTGCCACTGTATAAATGATCATTTCTGATTGCATGCAAAAGAGCCAATATTCTTGCCTGGGCCTCGCTGAGGTGAAGTTTATAGCTTGTAGCTAGAGTCAGTATAAGGTATGGTAGTGGGAATCATTTTAATATTATTTCTGTACATTTAATGGATGTGTATGTGTATGTATGTGTAGGAATCATGGTGTCTCTGATGTTTTCTCGAACAGCGCTGAAAGCGGTTTAGGCCCATCCACACTAGAAGATGGAACCAGTTCAGAGGAATTGTTTCTTAAACTTTTCTTTCGGTGGTTGACTTCCTCAGTGCACATAAGGCCAAGGTTCGAGAAAAAAGGGGTTCGAGGTCGTATACGGTATGGAAAAACCTCATGTGAATTTTCCGGCTGTAAGTGTAGCTGCTTGGAGCTGCTTTCCATCACAGAATGATACCATCTTTCGTTGCCTCTCCATTGGCAAACCGTGTAACTCTTTACAGTTGCACTGAAGCTGTGGAGAATCAGGTGCCAACTTCCCAAGAGCAAATGTTTCTGTGATGGGTTGAGGCACAGCTTTGCATTTCCACGTCTAGCTGCAGCTTTTTCCCCTCTGCCAAAACTGTGATTTCAACTGTGATTTAAGGAGGATGTGAAGAGAACTCTGTCATATTTTAATACCTCTGTATGTAACATTTCTGTCTGCTTAAGAGTTAGGGCTTACTAACCCATTTGTTTGCTTGCCTCAGGCAACAGGGGGAACACACTCTATTTCTGCAGTTTTCTTTCTCAGAGGAGGAACGCATTGCTTAGTTCTTTGCTATGGCAGAGAAACCTTCCAAATGTGAAGTGTTGCGGTTATCTCCTTGAGCCTGCAGAAAGCCCCGGTGCCAAGTCACAGCAGAGTGACGTGACAGTTGCCGTGGCCGTGCCCTGCTGCTGCCAGGTTCCCTGTGAATAGCTGTGAAAATAACAAGAATTGTGTTAATACTGTGCTGCTGCTTTGGGGAAAAGCTAAACCTCTTCCTCTCAGGAGGATGACCGATGTGAAGCTGGGAAAGGGAAAAAGCAGAAGGTCTTTTTGCTCTCTTGCAGTGGGAGTATGTGAAAGCACACTGTGCTGCTTATTTCCAGCAGCTCAACAGAGAGGGATGAATGAGGAGGCTTTGTGAAATGTGAATTTATAACTTCATAAGATCCAGGCCTGGTAAGAGTCAGAGCAGCCGATGCAGACGGGCAATCCCTTGCTTGTCCTCCCAGCATTGTCCGGCCATCAGGTTCAGTCCTTCGACTTACCTACATCTTCTCTTTAATATTTTCAAGCTGTGATCTGTGTAATTTAACTTTCAGAAGTTTGGGTGGCTGAAGGGCAGAAAGAATACAAAGCGTTTTGTGTCTCTGCTGCTGTTTTAAATCCAGCCGAGGTCGGTAGCGACTGACTGTTCCCACCTGAGAGCTCTTCAGAGCTGGAATTGCATTTGGAACAAGCTGCGATCTTGCTGAAAAGCATGGTGGGGCAGGCTTGGTGCGGAGGGCATGGAGCCAGGATTTCAGCCTTCTGTGAGATCAAGGTTGAAATAAATTGACAGGACAGATCTCCCTGCTTGTCCTGCTCTTGTTTTTTGATAGCTAGGTGACTTTGTTTTCCAGAGCAGGTCGTCCCACGCCTCTATGCAATAGTAATTTCACTTAAAAGTGTGATGCCCAGTTCGGTAAATGATTCTAAGCAGTCCGGTCTTCGAGCAGAGTCCTTTGAGTGATTCAACCCTAACAATGCATTTGCCAGAGCAGAGTTGTAGCTTTTATTTGCTGCTGACTCATCTCTCCTGCAGAACCCAATGTATAAATAGAAAGACAGCGAAAAGGTGCAGTTTATTTGGGTGGAAGGTAGCTTGTGAGGTAGGCTGAGTCATGCATCTTTAAAACCAACAAAAATGAGTACTCCTTAAACTTATTATTTAAACGTTATAAAATCCTCCTCTTCTATCCATGACATGCCTGCCAATTTAGCCGTACCAGCATCCAAGTGTTTCTGCAGATTAGTGACACCAATGCTGTTCTTGCTCTACCAGAAATATTTTGGGAATGGGAGAAGTCAAGGAGCTGTAATTCAGGAAACTTCTAATTTTTGTCGGTTTTTAGGCTCCGAGTTTCCCCTGGGAGCTGAGCCTGTAGCCAGGACTGCAGTCAGAAAGTCTGGGGTCTTACGATGGAGCTGCCGCTGACTGCTAGCGTAGCCTCGTCTGGCGATAACGATATTCTCAGAGATGAGCATTACTCGTGTCATGAGGTGAAGATCCATGCACAGAGCTTTGACGTCTTGAGTAGAAGGTCCTAAAGAGGAGCTTTATTTTAATCATTGTCATTCAAAGGCTATTTTAATATAACATACATACATCTATATGTATGTACATTTATATATATATATATTTGTAACCAAATAAAAGCTAGAACTATGCAAACACTACTGGCTGCTGCTTGAAACTAATGTCTACCAGAACATTTTGGAATAGAGTAGATTTGGAGTAGTTTTGTTGGTTTTTTGTTCTTAAACAAAAAGCAGCAGACCAAAGTTTTGCTGCAGTTAGTCTTACTAGAAACTTAGGTTATTCTTAATCTGGAACCCACTCAAGTGGGTTATAAAATTATCTGAAGAGTCCTACCATCTCTAAAATACTTCCATCTGCTGAAAGGCTTTCTTCTGCAAAATGTAGGAGAACACAGAGGCTGGGACTAGGAGAGATTGAATGTGATGTTTGGGATGATAGTTAGAAGGGAAGCAGAATCAGGAAGGACTGGGAGCATTTTCTTTTGGAGGCAGGATTGAGTTGGCTTCGAGGAATCTTCCTATTTGTGAAAATGTTCATCACGGAGATGGAGGCAGCAATCAAAGCATCAGCAGGCTGAATCTGGTCCCGGTGGAGGTATCAGAAATCTTCCCGCTGAATCTGATGGTACCGGAGTTTAGTTTGCTGGGAGATATTTCATGTGGTTTCTACCGTTTCTTTGTGTCAGATCCGATCTTTGCTTTTAGATTAACAGAAATATATCCAACCGTAACCTTCAGTGCCCTTTGACTTTTTTATTCCTGGGGACTGTAGAAAATTCAGGTTTCCTATAACATTATCCTCATCCCAACTGTGAAAAAGTTACTACTGCTTCTTATAATTTATTGTCTTTCTGCTCCTCAACGTCTGTGCGATCCAGCTGTTCACCAGCACCACCTTCCAGTGCTTCATTAGCTTTTATGCACAGGGAATTGTTGCAATGGATAAGTTGACCATGCTAGTAGGAAGAGTAGAAGCATTTGGAGAATGACTTTTGCTTCCTCTAGCTGTCATTAGGAAGTGCACACACACATACCTGTATATACATATATATGTATACATATATAAAGTGTTTCAATATAAACTCATTTAGCATTATTCTTATTTAATTTATATTTTAATCCAGTTGTAAACCAAAGTATTACAGCTTGTGAAATGATGTGTCTTGGAAATAGGAGGAACCTTTTTAGACGGGAGCTCTGAAAGATCTTTGCTGACAGAAATGTGGATATGAATAAGACTTAAGAACTTGTGTGGGTGAATCCTAGAGATTTGCAGCCTCAGGAGGATTTAAGGCTTACTTGCTGGGTAAAGTCTGATGGTGGGGAAGTAGTATGGATTAGCATTTTAAAACGCTGTGGGTTTTTTTTTCCTTATCCAGTATAACTGGATAATTGGAGGAATTGCTATGAGAGCAGTACGGTGGGGTGTCTGATGGAGATGAGGCGTGGGGTGAAAGCTAAGAGGGCAATGTCTGGTAGCACTGTTTGCTTCTGGTGTCTTCTCTTCACAGATTTAGATTTAGGTGTGTTGTGTTCAGCTCTGGGCATCTTGGCACCGCCTCGTTGAACAGCCCTGCAGGGATCTGTTCGTTTGGTGGTTTGAATGAGCGCTTTAAAAGCGCGACTCAGCAGTGTTTCTGCTGCTGGACTTTTCCAGCAGAATCACTTTGGAGTCTCTGCCACCCTGCTGTGCCTGCTGGTCACAAAACCTGGGGCTTCTGCCCTGCCTCTTGAACTGGGATGCTTTAAGGACACATGAGGATTTGGCTACTAGAATGCCTCGAGGAAATCCTCTGCAAGGGAAAATGAGGCAGGAATTTAGGCATGGATTTGCTGTATGTGCTGTAACATGGATCTAAAGTGATTCCATATGGTCCTCTGCCTGACCCTTTCCTTATAAATGCAGGGTTTGGATGAATTTTTGTAAACACACGTAGAAAAGACGGGACAGGCTGTCTCTCTCAGTGCTGGCACTGCTTCTGCCTGCGTCCCCTTTGGCTTGCTGTTTTTTGCTGTGGTATCTCAATAAGGGTTGGAGCTGAGAGGTGTTTGTGGAGACAGAGTACAGCTGCCACTGGACCAGGTGCTCATGGGCTTTGGCTCATCTCTGCTCTCAGAGCAATGAAAGCGACCCACGAGAGGGGTTTCAGAGCCTTCTGAAGGCTTGGAAATTGCAATGTTTGTCATGGTACTTAACAGTTTTGTAGGAAGAAAGTATGTTCTGGCAGGCCTAGAAATAAAAAGGGAGGAGACAGCAGATCAGACTGTAGCCTGACACAACTGGGAGCTGGAGAGAGAAGGACACAAAACCGACCGCTAATGTATTTAGTATCTAATTTGCAGTTTTAGAAAGCAGGCCTTTCCTATTGACTGATGTCTAGAGGGGGTTGGGGTTTTTTTTTTTTTAGTAACTTCTGTGGAGGTGCATGTTCTGCTGTCCCTGATGAAAGAAAAAAGTGGGTTTGAAGATAAAATCTTGCTGATTCTTCTGTGCCGGGGAATAATTGCCTTTCCAAAGAATTAGCAAACGCTGTGAACAAATTCACCTCTAACAGTTTCCTGCAGGCTTGGCAGCGGCTGTGCTTCCTCTTGCTCTTCTGCTCAGCCCGCATGTTCGAGTCTCTTCATAGAAGGTTTCCCTGCGTCCCTTATTTGAGCAGGGCAATGAACCATCTACTTTTGTTGATTGAGTAAGTTCATCGAATACTCCCCAGCAAGATTAGTGCATACTCACAGCTCATGGCATAGGAAGCACTCTGCCAGCTACATGAAGTACAATTTTTAGCTACTAGATCTGGCAAATATAAAAAGACTGTAAGCTAATCTATTTCTAATTGTGGTCACCAGGTACTGTGGGCTGAGTACAAGACCCCTTCTGTGCCGTGTGCTGTACCAGTGTGTAGGAACATCATCCATCACATCAAATTCCTTTTGATTGAGGCATCCTGTAAGCAACCTTAGTGCAAAGGTGCTTCTCAGTGCAGCTGTCAGGAGAAACTGGTCTGATACCCACAGCAGATCCCGGCTGGCTGCTGGGTCGCATAGCAGTTGCTCTGATAAACCAGGTAACAGAAAAAGAAATGGAAAGCGGGCTCAGGAGAAGAGAGGTACCTTGGACCAAGCACTGGCTGCTAATTGGGCAAAAAAGAGTTATTTGACTGAGACAGTGGTCTGTATGTGGAACTTACGTAATTTTTCTGTTCAAATAACTTTTAATAACATATATGTATTAATTGTTTTTTTACAAAAAGGTAGCCCTTTCCACTGAAAATTTCCCAAGTTGATCACTAAGTAGCAGTAGCATCAGTATGCTGCATCCAGTGACTCCTCAGTGTTTAGTGGGTTGGCAACGATTTGTAAGCCAGAGGCTTTGGGCGAGGGGGTTGTGAATGCATGCTGCTGGGTGTGTTTCCCTTTAATCCTTCTGATGGCTTTGAGACATGGACCAAAAATGATTCCTTTTGTTTTAAAGCTTTAATTCTTTTCATGGAAATGTTGAAAAATCTTAGCTCCCTCCACAATTATTTATGTTCTGTTTAGTTAAATTCTCATCTGGCATCAGTTGTGATCTAAGAACAATTTCTGTAACACCCATGAGCAGGACTTTGTAGGACTTACTTTGCAGATCACAGAAGGTTTAAAAGCTGTGGCTGTAGGAGGTGATGTTTGCAACATCGTTTTTGTGCCGCCGTAGAGGTTGGGAGGGATGAGGAAGGGTCCTTGAGGAGAGCCGGTCTCTGTCGCAGTGTGGATCAAGTTGCTGGGCACTGGGGCCTGCTTGCAGGGTCCTTCAAGGTTAGAGGTGCAGATGAGATTTTCTTCAGAGAGTTTTCTCATGGCTTCCCATTGCATGAGTGCTTCAGCTGCCCACTTCGGTAGTGAACAACAGACTCTGCTGCCTTCAGTGTCGAGAATGTGGTCAGCATTGAGGCTGTGTGTTGGGAGCCTGTGGGGGAATCTTAGGAGGGGAACTGTGCGCCTTCAGAACCAAAAAGTTGAACTTGTCAGAGGCTTTTGCGAATGAGGAGTTAAACCTGCTTTTGGCAGGGTGGTGGAGTAGGCCTGGGCGTTTTGGCTATTAACATGTATTCAGATCCTTGTTTTTGCAGGGCGAGATGGGCCGTTTCAGAAATCTGGGCAAGGAAAAGTGGTAGCGTTTGAACCCTGTGTTCTCATTCCAGGTTTCCACCGAGAACCGCACCAGGTACGTTGATGCCATTGAAGGGGTGGAGGGGGAGCTGTGCCGCATTGTGTTAGGCGGCTGGGAGTGTGTATGTGTTACATTAGGGGGTGCTGGGTGCCCCGTGCTAGAGGTGACCCAGGTAAGTGGGCACCTTTTGAGACCAATAAGATGGTGAAGTATTCCTAGAAAGTGGTCTAAACTGTGCCTGTCAAGCTTTCAGAGTAGTATTTTTCTGATGAGCTAGTGAGTAGCGTTGGGAGAGGAGTGAGAAACATTTCACTGTAAGCTCCTTGCACAGTGCTTCTGCAAAGTCGCGGGGCTGTGTGGTACCAGCCCTGCACAAGCTCCCCCTTGCTCAACCCCTACTGCTACAGGCAGCATCAGTGGAGCGGGCCAAGCTGAAACTGTCTCCCTAGAAATAAGAGGGTGTTTCCCTGCAGAACATGGTACAGGAAGGGAGGGAGGGATCTGTGGGATTTGTGCCCCAGCTAGAGGCCAGGCGTTTTAGCCCTGGGCACAGAGAGCTCCAGACCTGTTGCCTGTCATTGAGGGAAGGGACTCAGGTGGGTGGTCGTCTTCTTTTCTAGAGGGAAGCTATATTGTGTGCTGGAAAAAAAAAATGCATGTGGAGTCTGGGGTAATTCTTGCTAGGAAACCAGTTATATCACTGGTTACATTCCAGCAGCAGAATAATTAACAAAATACATCTTTTTGTTAAAAAAATTAGTGTTAATTCTAACCTGGTGACAGTGATGTGCTTACATCATCTAACACATGATTCACATCACACCTCTTTCTTACAAAGCTGTGGCAAATCTCCCTACAGCTGCAGACTCATTGCGGTCTGTCAGTGGGAGGAGGCTTTTCCCCGTGTGCTGCTGAGCGCTGTAAAGGATTCAGCCCACAAAGCTACTGAAAACAGCAGCACTTCAACCACACAGATAGTTTGCCTGTGTTAGCTGGAGTTTCTTTAGATAGCCAGCGACACACCACCCAGTTCTTCCTCGCCTGAGCCTTTTGTTGTAGCAGGGAGATTATCTGCAAAGCACAAACAGAAATAGCAAGGAAAGGAGGTTGGCTTAGAGGGGAGGAGGGAGACACCTGAAATAAGAAGAGGGCTCTTCTGTTTTCAGCACTGGCTGTGGCTGTTGGCACTGGAAGCCAACAGGAGGTGTTGGGTAGAAGAGGTGAAACGGCAGCAAAGCATCATTGCGATGATGTGTCCATGTGTGTGTTAGCACCTTGTGGACACTGTGGGCAGGGAAATGCCAGTTGTAGAACCTGCCTGTGTTCAGGAGCACGCAGGAAACCCTGCTGCCTTGGGAGACAGGCGTGCAAAGATGCCTGTACCCTGTCCTAAAACGTTATAGAGCTGAGCATCATCAGTGTTTTGTGTCCTGGAGCTCTGAACGGTAACAAAGGAAAATGCATCACTCCCTGGTGAAGGCAAATGTGCTGCGCGAATTTCAGAAACACCCTCGGGAGGAACTGAAGGGTGGCAGGCGAAGGCTGGAAGTGGGTAGTACCAGACAGATTTCAAAGTGCCGTTTTCTGAATGTTAGGTTTTCTAGCACGTTTAAGCTGTTGAAGACTGAAGTTTGCTTTGTTTCAGTACTCTCTCCTTTACCTACATCATTTCTTCTATTTAAACTCAGCAGCCAAAGGGAGGGTGCAGACAAGTCTGAGCCAAACTCTTCTCAGAGGTGCACGGTGGAAGGAGGAGCAGCAGTAGGCAGAAGTTTAAACGAGGGAGATTCAGGTTAGGTATTACAAGACTTTTTTTTTTTAATTCTTCACCGTGAATATAGCCAAACAGTATTGGAACAGGTTGTCCAGAGAGGCTGTGAAATCCCCAACCTGGGAGATACTCCAGGCTTGACCAGGCAAGACCCTGAGTGACCTGCTTGAAGTTAGCCCTGCTTTGAGGGGGAAGGCAGGGCTGGGACCCAAAGGCCTCCCTCCCACCCTCCCTTGTTGTGGGCTTCTCTGTCACTCTCCTGGAGTATAAAATATTGCCCCGCTGCGTGCTGCACTGCTTAATGCAAAACAAGGGATAGAGAGTTTTATCCTACCAGTGTCTTTCCAGTTAGGATTGTTTTTCCATTTGTCAGTGATTATTCTATGAAACAGCATCTGTTTGTCTGCCATGGTCTGTGAAGTCCAGCTGCACCCCAAGCGTGAGTGCAGCCTCCAGGTTCCTGTTTCCATTAGGCTACATTAAGCTGTATATTTGTTACTTTTTTCTTTTTTTTAGTATTATCATGTAAAAATGGGCAGCTTTAATGGGCTTCCTAGTTCATATCAGTTAAACTTTTGAAACATATTCAGGTATCTGTTAAATACTGCTGTGTAAGTTCCTTGTTTAATCTGACATATTCTGATTTATTATTTTACTGCAGTTATGTAAGGCAGTACTTTAAAAAAAAATCAGTGCATTAATTTTTTGCAAACTGTCAGCTATGTTAAGCCTCCAGCTTTACTTAGTTTTTGTAAATGTACTTAACCCTCTCCCCCTCAGATCTATGGTCAAATGTCTTCATTATTTTTGTATTGCAGTGAAGCTTATTTATTTAAACCTTCATGTTATCTTTGCAGGCAGACCCAATACCATTGGCTATGAAACTGTGAATCCAATTAGAACTGAAAAATGAAGCTAGATTGGTTAGTTTTATTACTGGTCATAAAATACAGAAAGCAGCAGCATAAAAGAAGAAAAGTACAGCTGAAATTCCTCAGTCTGGGGCGGGGAGGAGGAATCACAAAAGTACAGCTGAGAAACTTCTTGAAAATTAGTTTTAACCTGATGATGTTACTTCACTAGATTCCCCATTCGGTCAAGTTCAAAAGCTGCATCTTGAGACAGAGAGATGTGTCTGGGGCATTGGTTTGGTACGGGAGTTTGTGCTCCCGTGATGCTATTTTCTTGGAGTTTACATGACGAAGGAAACTCTGTGGATTACTGTGAAGCTTTTATTTAATACTTCATTGCACGTAAATTGGTAAGTGAACACAACTCTCGGCTTAATAGAGGCGAGGGCCCGTGGGGAGGGGAAGGAAGGTGCCATTTTGTCGTGGAGGCTGGCAGCTGCGGGTTGCGCTAACAAAAGGTGGACAGTGCACTTCTCCTACTGACGGCTTTGATTTTGGCAAGAGGCACGAAGCCTCATCACCCCTGCGGCTGTCCCCTGCCTGCAGGGCGCTTTCAGTTGGCCAGAGTCAAGGTGAATTAGTCCTAAGTTTGCTCCGTAAAAACAGGGGGACGGGGTGTTGTTCACACAGGCTGTCATCAGTGCGTGTGCTTACAGGCTGAGGGCAAACAGGATCTCTGAGGGAGATTCAGGGAATGATTTTGTAGGTGGTACGCAGGTGCTTTCCTCAAGTGTTAGAAGGTTTCCAAAGCCAGGGTTATGCTGTTGGGGGAAGCAGCCGATCCAGATTGCAGGTGAATTTGGGATGGAGAGCAGAATTTTGTCAGACCCTTTGCTTAAGGCCAATTCCTTTCTGCTCCCCAGAAGTCTTGCCTGTGCAGAAAGCTGACGTGCAACAGCTTCCAGGGCTACGTTGTTGTCACAGGGCAAGTGACTGTGAGAAATATTTTGAAGTGAAAAGGGAGTGCTGTCATTCAACTAATGCATGTTTCATTTGTGTTCGTGTTTCTGAAATTGCTGACAGTTAAGACAGGCCAAGGGGTGCGAAAGTAATCCTTCTTGGTGGCAAAACAGGGACTTTTCTGGATAAGCTCTTTTAAAAGCTGAGTTAGGAAGAGAATTTTATGCAGCTGTATGTTCTTGCGGTAACATATTCCTCACCTTGTGCCCCATGCTTACAGGCAGGGTTAGCGAAGGACAAGAGAAGACCGTATCAGAGGTTAGCTCACAGAAATGAAAGCGAGCTATTCAAAGTAACTGCTTTTGTCTGAAAAGGGAAGGGAACAGATGCAGCTTTCCCCTAGGCCTCTGGTATCTTAAGCAGTAGCTGAAGCTCCCACGAGCTGTGCCCCAGTTGTCCCCAAAGCTGCCCGCTGCTCCCTCCTTTCCCCAGCATCACCCCATCTTTCCAATACAACACTGTGAATATGACACCAGTAGCTCTTTTTAACGTTTCCATTAAAACTGCTCAGAGCATGAAATGCTGTCCGACGCTGTCACCTGGTGACACTGTAGCGGAGGAGCTGTGACCAAGAGCCCTGTTCGGCTGAACAATGATCCCCAAACAGGGACACCGATGATTGAGCACTTCCTTGCGGAGCAGTAGAAGAGTATTGTAACAAGAGTTAACAATGTAAGTGGCTTTGTATAGCAATTTGCTAATCAAATTTGATTTCGTAATGAACTAAACTGACAATCAATTTCTAAAATATAAAAGCCTCTTAGAGGGAAGAGTCAAGTATGTCTTCAACAGAAAGATTAACTGGGATAACTTTTAATGAAGAGCACAGGATTTTTTCCTTTTTTTTTTTTTTTTTTTGAGCAATCTTTCCAGAAACTGAGTTGCGTTAAGCAGCAGAAGATTCACAGGACAGTAACTACCTCTCTCTCTTGGAGTGCTGAGGTTACCACACTACACACTCTATCAGCAAAGCTTTCACTTAAAACAGATTTGTTTTCCTTACCTCTGTGTTTCAGAAATGCAGGTCTGCTCTGTAAAGTGACTCTATGAAAATGGCATCTGGCAGGAGCAGGGGGAAGCCTTTCGGGGTCCATCATCCCTCTTTGCCGCCAGTTTCTCACTGTGACCCTTGCAGGTGCGCTCTGGGGCTGCGGCAGTTCAGGGTGGATTCATATTCTGCGTAGTAGCAAGCTGTCCTGCGGGCCAAAGGCTGCTGCCAGAGCTGCGAGACTGTGGGCTCGACCTCCTGCACTGGGAAATTAGTTAACGGTGTGGAAGGTAAGAGGAGAGTCCATCCCCTCCTGCCTCCAAGGGAGCAGGCAGCAGTAAAAAAGCAATAAAATAAACAAAACACTTTTATATGTTGGTCATTATTCAGCAGATCTCACTCTGCAAATTTATATATATATATACATACACAAACAGAGAGCAGATCTCTCGTGTGAAAAGGTGCCATTTTTTTCTAAACAGAGTCCCTTTCCAAACTAGAACAGCACTTTAAATAGGTTCCTCTTAAAAAAAAAAGAAAAAAAAAAAAAAAGAAAAAGAAAAGAAAAACCCTTTACTGAAGAAATGCACTTTAAATCGTAAGATGAGTATGGCTGTTGCTGGCTTTTGACACAGCTGTACAGGTAGGTGGCTTCTTGTCAGCCAGAGCCCAGGAGGGAGCGATGCTGCCAGACCCTGGACCGCAGCTCTACCTCCCGCTCCCGCAGCCCTCCCGGCCTGGCGCTGCCCCTGCCGACACTACCGACAGGAGTTTCCACCGCAACCGCAAACCCGGTTGCCGCTCAGCCGTGCTGTAGCACTAACAGGCCTGGCACGCATTGGCCTGTTAGAATACTTTTGTAATCGGTCAAAAAAACCCACCCTTGCCTGTAAAGACTATTTAAACCCTGTTTATAATAGGTTGGACGTTACACCCAGTTACAATGCAGCAGACGGCCCAGCCGTGCACAGGGCTGAGCTAAGTTGAACGAGCAAAACCACGACGAAGTTGTTGCTGGGATTGTGGGGGTTTTTTTCCATAACATGGATATGGAGCCCTAGTCAGTTCAGTATTTTTTTATTTTATTTTAAACCCAAGTTTGTGTGTCCCACATTGATTCTGCTCTGAGCTGGTTTGCAGAGTAACCATTTGTAAGAAAAATTGTGCTGTCACCTTCAACTGTTGACCTATAAATCAAACTTTTCTAGGGCAGGTGTCCTAACACTCAAGACTTACTTTCACAGTTAAGAAATTTCCTGCTGTACTAATTATTTTTTTTTTTTTGTTGCAATCCTTATTTCAAGAAAAAAAAAAAAAAAAACCACACAACTCAGTGTTCACACTAGTTTGCAGTAGGTTGAGGCGTGAGCCTGCTGTGTGTAACTTGTGGATATCGGACTGTTCTTCAGTGATTTTACAAGCTGTTCCCAAGCCGGTCCTCTACCATCGCTTTCCTGTTCCCCTTCCAGTGGGAGCTGGCAGCTAGAAGCTCTTTGGAAGGGCCGCCAGCTCTGGAGCCGATGGCGTACAGGGACGGCCAGTGCTGCTGGAAGGGGGGCAGGCCAGGCTGGTAAGAGAACCAGAGCTGGGGAAGGGGGAAATAAAACCAAGGTAGAGGGGACTGTACAATTGCGTTGAAAGCAGTTTAGCAAAAAGCGCTCTCGTTGGACAGCTTTAAGAACAATGTGAATGAAAACTTAGCAACTTGGGTAGGAATCTTTGAAAATTCTATAAATGTATACTTGAAATTCTGTTTGTATTAAAAAAACAAATCGCATTTTTCTTCTTTCTTTTAACACTGTGTAAAAGAACATTATGCATGTGAGTGGTTTGAGAATTAAATGGTTTAATACTCATATCCTCGTCTGTGTCTTGCAGCTCACTGGTCTGATCCGACATTGATTTTCTCTTCGCTGCCCGCTTCAAATCCACCACGGTGCGAGAGCCTGGGCCCTGCTCTATGCAGCTCCGTGCTGCCCTAAGCTTAGGAGCGTGGGAGAGGCTGGGCAGGGCCAGGCTGCTTTCCCTGGTATCTTAGATGACTTCTGGTTTGGTTGGGTTTTGGTTTGGTTTTTTATGAGCTTTGCCTCATTGCTTCTGCAGGCTCAGCCCTTTTTGCTCTCACTGTGTAGAAAAAAAGCACTGCGCTCCCGCTGCAGACCAGGCGCCCAATTCCCATTGCAGCAAGAGGGCTTTCCCAGCTGCCGCTGGCAGGTGAGGCATTGCAGCTCAGCACCATGCTTGGGAGAGACCCAGGCATTTCCTCAGCCCTCCTCTTTCACCAGCCTCCACCTCTGTAGCCTGGAGCACAGCCGCAGAGCTTACAGGAGCAGACTGCATGTTGCTGGAGCCGCGCAATGAGGTGGCAAGCAGAAGATAGGATCCAGCAAGAGAAGACGCAGTGGTGAGCGCCAGAGGAGGAAATGAGAAGAACTTTCTGAAGACTTAGTGATTTCCAAAACGCTCCCCTTTTTCTTCCAGGGCCCCAGCTTCTGCATTGAAGTAGCTGCATGCACAGCTTCTTCCAGAGGCATTACTCTAGGCAAGCATGTCAGCACAAGAAGGGTAAGTGCTTTACAGGTCTCGTGTGCGTGTAGGGGACTGATGGCTACGGCCCCATGATACAACAGAGGAGGTGCCTCTCCGTGTCCAAACCACACACTGCTTACAACGCAAACACAGATGCTCAAACTTTCCTACCGGACGACAGAAAACAGAAGGCTACAAAACCTTCCAAAACTACAGAGACGTCCCCAGACATGTACAGAGATCTTCCCTGAAGTGGCCAAACACCTTCTCATACCAGCTCTGCCACAGACTGGCACATCTAAGTTAACTCCCTCATTGGGTGGCTTCCTGTGGCCACTGCTGCCGAGAGGAAGCTTTTATAAAGGCGGATGTTTTGCTGGTTCTACAAAATTCAGAGTGAACTGCACGCTGGGGGACTGCCATCTACCAGTATTCCAGCAGCTGTCTGCACACAACGCTTCTGTAACCTGGGATGACAACAGGACAGGACCATGCTTTCACCTCTCATCTTGTTCTAAACAGCTGCCCTAAGTGCAGAAATCTGAAAGGAAAGCTCACCACGTTTTCTTCTGCATCTTGAAGACAGCCCTGCCAGAGGTCCTATAGTGGTGTGGCCACCGTGGGCGGACCAGGGGTTGGATCACACACGTGGCATGGCAGCAGGCCAGGACACTTCAGCTCTAGGAGTAAACTTGCAAGGCAAAATAGGGATTTTTAACGCAGAGTTATGGATGTCGGTTGCCTTACCTGGGCATTGTCACGGTTCATCGACACGCCCGCTACAGTAACTTCTAGCATGGAACTAGTTTAAAGCTTACTACTCAAAAAGACGGTTCCACAGCCTTGGCTACATGAGGCTTTAACTAGCGACTGCTCAGTGCGTGGAGGCGTGGGACACGCCAGACCTGTTGGCAAGCAGGGCTCCCGTGTTTGGCAGCTCCACCACCCACCTGCTGTTCCACACAAAGCTGTGTAAAGACCTGTCTGTCCCAGCCAGCAGATGCCGTTTGGCTGCTGTTGTTCCATTGACCTCTTCAGCAGGGGGGTGTTCTGCTGGGACCGGGGCGTGCAGGGAAGGACCCATTTATTGAAAAAGGAAAGTTTAAATAAGTGACTTTTAGTGAAAACTGTCCATTCACAGATCGGTTTCTTACATACAGATCTATAGGTTTTTAATGTACCAGGGGATCAGGAGTTACAGTTTGAGGCCTGAAAGGGAGGAGGGTCGGATACAAGAATGACAGCGATGCTGGACTCAGGCTTAGGTGCTACAAAAGTACAGGCGCCAGAAAAAATTCAGCTTCCCTTTGAGTGAAGGATGGAGCAGGTGAGGTGCCCTCTGAGCCCCCGCACCTGACACAGCCAGGGGAGCGGTAACAGCCCAGCTGGATACAGTCCCCCCCTGCAGCTCGCACCAAACAGTAAGACCAACCACCCCAGGAGCAGCCCGGGCTTTGTGGCAATACCCTACTGCCCCTTTTCCAGAGGTGGGGATGGGAGAAGCAAGGCCCTGACAGCCCCTTTAGGAGCAAGGATCAGCTATTCTGCCCATGAAGATGATGGAGTTGAGGGCGGCTTCCCGGATGAAAAGCAGGAAGGGCCTGTTGGCATTGAAGATTATTCTGTTCATGGGGAAGGAACGGCCGGAGACGATGACAGCTGTAGCAGCTGTTGCCTCGCTGCCTTCTTCATTCACCTACCAACCAAAAGAGAAGATGGGGTTAAAATACGGGCATTACGCAGCATGTATAGGGCTCTCCCTACTTCCCCACGGGAGGAGGGTGCCAAGCTCCCACTTCCCCCCAAAGCCCCAGATTGCTGAGGAAGTGGACAGCATGGGTTCAGAGCTATATTTCTTCTAATGCTTCATGTTTTTAAAAACAAAGAGGAAGACAATCCTGGGACAAAACAAGGCTCACCTCGAGGAAGGCTTTGTGGAAAGCCTCAGATACATACAGGTCTGTACGGCCCTCTGCAATGATACCTGAAACACAAAATGGAGAAAGTTAAAACTCTGGTTTTGGACAACAGCTCAAGAGAAAACACGCTTCCATCCTTCACGGCCTGTGTTCAAGTGGAAGGCATGTCTGCCCTAAAACAAAAATACCCTCCACCAACCACGATTGATTGCTTAACTCCCATGCCCTTTAGTGCAGAGCAGGGCTGCATGTCCATGACGCGACTGACCACAGAGTCCATCGCTGACTACATCTAAATGCTTTCATGTTCTCATTCCTCACGTGCTGCCTCACTTACTGCCCTGGTGTACAGTTACCCCCCACCTCCACACTGCACCACCCCGTCTCCACATCTGACCTGGGAGTCTGGCATTTTCTGGACTGAAGAGGTCTTCCAGTCCCATTTTTCTCAGCTGATCCTTGACACTGAAGTTGTCCTCGACGCGGAAGCGAGGGAGGTAGACGAAGAGAGAGACCTCCGTCATGGAGTCTATCCAGCCCTGCAGCCTCTCTGACGTCAGCTCTCGCTCCACCTCCACCAACGACGTCCCGGCACTGGGCAGGACCAGCACCATTGTGATATCATCCCCTTTGTAAGGCAGCTCCAGCACCTGGACTTTGTCCTCAGGGATGGATACATGGCGGAATTTGGACTCTTGGTACATAATTGGGACTTTGCAGGTCTCACCATTGGCTTTATGAAATAAATCCAGTTTTGTGTTTGGAGCTGGGAACTGCGATTTCCAGTGCCCCTAAAAGGGAGAGGGGGAGGACAGAGACAAACATGAGCATCATGTTTTCCCCCAGGGGAACAGGCTGCTCCCCCACTTTTGTTAGCCATACCTTAAAATAAATGGTGTTGACCAGGACCAAGACAGTGAGACCATCAATACTTTTTTCCGGGAGCACTTCTGTAATGCGCTTCTCTGTCTTATTAGCCACCCACTCATTAATGATCTTCCTGGAAAGTTCTGGCTTCTCCTGAAGGAAGAGACCAAAAAAAAGGTTAAGTCAAGGGTTTTAAACACCTTTTTTTATCCCTCCTACAGGAGACAGATTATCGGGGTGTGCGCTCAGGGAGGACTCTGCTCCCAGCGTAGTGCTACAGCATTTGGAAATGAGGGGTGGGGAAGCGACTGCAGTTAAGGTGAGCTGGGACAGGAGGAGCTGTGCCCCATACTCCCTCCTGCCTTCACCAATGTCCCACACCCAGACCACGGCACTCCCTGCGGGCACAAGGTGAGGATGCAGCAAAAGCAGAAGGACGGGGAGGAAAAATCTCCAACCAAACAACGAGAAACCTTGAGCAGTTCAAACTCACTTTGAAGTTCAAGGGCCAGAGTTTCGCTCCATAAACTATTTCACTAATGTTCTGGTAAGTCTCATTAAAGACCAAAGATTTCTCCCCGAAGAGGCGGTTGGCTGATACCAGCTCTGAGGATTTGTTGGCTTTCCTGTAAAGCCGGCAGTTCAGCTTGGCAAAGAAGAAGTGGATCTGATCCGATGTCTTCTCTGAAATGGTGTCAAACTGAAAGACCTGGAGGAGCCAAACAGCAAGAAGGAATCCATGAGCAGGTTCTTGTGCTCCCATAGCTCCCAAGCCCCTCAGACAGTGGTACTGCAGCCTTTGCCTGCTGCTCAACAGCCTGAATCATTGGAACCAAGAAGTCTGCAGGCCCTCAGAGCTTCACCCTCCATGTTTAATTTGGAACCCAAATCTATGTAAAAAGCAACACATTACTAGCCCAAGACCTTGTTTTGGAGTCCAAAATGCAGGATTAAATGCTGCTCAGCACGCAGAGGTACTGCTTCTCTTTCTAACCCTGGCTCCCTTGCTCTCCATACTCTGCCTTTGATGGGTCCTGCCTTCTGACTGCCTTGACCCAGCATCTTACCCAAGAGGACACTCCAGCTCTTGCTTGCTGAAGTCCCTTCCCTAGAGCTAGGAGCAGGGCGCCTGCCTGGATCTGCCTCTTTCTCTGCCTCTGTTCCCCATGTGCTTACGTTGCCCGGGCTGTCAGGGGAAGATGCATCATTTTGCCATTTTGCATATGTCTGCCTCAAACGTGGGCATGACTTCGCTACACCCTTTAGGTGCCTGTGCTGAAGACACACTAAGGTCTTGGAGATGTTTTCCCCTGTGCACTCTGGCCCCTGCTAGGGAAGTAGATTCTAGCTTGGCATATGAACCACAAGGCTTTCCCCAGTGCTGATAAAATTAACACAATTTACGCACAGTGTTCACAGACCCTCTGCCACACCCCAGCGAGAGCCTCTCACGAGATGAGGATCGGGCTGACGGGGCCTGGAAGCAGCTCTCGGGTCAGTGCAAGTCACAGGAGGACTCACACAAGGTCTGCGCTAAACCCTCCTGTGATGATGCCAAAGGCTGCTCCTTCCCAGGAGCGGTTCTCATGGCCTGTTGAGTAATTCTGGTACATGTTATCTATTTTTTTGCAGGGAACGGGACTATGTAGCAATCATTTTGAGGGTAGATTTCTGCAGCACAGTGAATTTTTTTCTTATCTGCTCCTAGTTGCCAGTTGGAAGGACAGTTATGATTTCTCTAATACCATCCAACCTCAGGGCTTTAAGGCACAGAAAATCCCATAGCATGTTGCTCCACATAAACATCCAGGATCTCTGGATTTCCTACGAGGCAAAGGTGCTGTTACTGGCCCTTTTGTATGGAAAAGGGGGTTAGGAGTGCAGCTCTGCATCCTGGGTGGCTCAGTGAGAGAAGGGTCCCCTTCCAGTGGGAAGGGCTGCCCAGAGGGGAAGGCACAAGTGAAGATTTTGGAGATGTGGTTCACTGCTCTGTTCAAACAGTGCGGATAACAGGCAGGAGACCCCAACATTACTTACTCCAGAGGCAGGATCTGCAAGGACAGCGGTGGTGGGGAGAAGCAGAGCAGTTTGATTCACACCACCTTGTTGCAGGGAGAAAGGCCCCTCTGGGCTGTAGCCACCCGTCTGCGAGGAAACTACGGGCAGTATCAACCCCCCGTGGCAGACGAGCGGGTCAGACAGTGAGAAGGGTGCTTGGATGGGCAGGGGGCTGATAGGTCCCACAGAAGAGCCAGAACTCAGGATTACCTCTCAGTCCAGGACCAAGTCCTCCCCGCTCCAAGTTCAGGAGCCACAGCTGGAGGGAGACGCTCGCTGCGTACAGGCTCCCCTGCCTGGGAAGCTCAGGCCCTTACTGTGCTGCTGAAATAGTGTCCAACACAAGCAGACAGAAGCTATTTATTCCTGGCTGAGTGCTCAGACTGCCCTTAAACTCACTACAAGGAGGCCCTCAAGAAATAACTGTTGTTCCTGTGCTCCCACAGAGTGGCAGAGCCCTGGAAGCGCGGGAGTCCTCCCCGCTCCAAGTTCAGGAGCCACAGCTGGAGGGAGACGCTCGCTGCGTACAGGCTCCCCTGCCTGGGAAGCTCAGGCCCTTACTGTGCTGCTGAAATAGTGTCCAACACAAGCAGACAGAAGCTATTTATTCCTGGCTGAGTGCTCAGACTGCCCTTAAACTCACTACAAGGAGGCCCTCAAGAAATAACTGTTGTTCCTGTGCTCCCAGAGTGGCAGAGCCCTGGAAGCCAGGTGGACTGCAGGGTGTCCCATGTGTCTTATTTTTGTCCCAAAGGAAAGAGGGGGTGTGATAAAGAGCTTCTCCCAATGGGACTTGATATCATGGCTTTTCCTGCTTTCTGCATAAGAAAATGCTTAGCTATCTGCTCAGCTACATGCTTGCCCAATCTGCAAGAAACAAACTGTTCCCATTCCCTTCCTTCGTCTCCCAAATGGGTTTCCCTTCCTCCAGATGAAAACTAACCTCTCAAAACCAGGAAATCCACCCTGAGTGCTGGGTCTAAATAGGGAGTCAGAGGAAAAAGCTGGGTTCTAAACAAATCCAGAGACAAGCAGCCTGTCTATGTCCTTCCCCAGGGGCTTGTTTAAATAAAGGCCTCCCTCCCCAAGCCAGGGAGCCATTCGGACCCAGAGAGCCCTTTAGCAGCAGTCAGCCACTATCACCTTTGCTGTCTTTCAGACCCTGGTGACAGCTACAGGAAAAGGCTGAGGAAGCGCCACCGACCTCCATGAGCTGCCGGAGGGTGTTACCGCAAGCGCCGAGCTTGGTCATGGCAAAAGCTGTAGAAATGCTGAGGGGCGACATGAAGATGTTTTCCCCATTATTCTTGGAGTCAGCCAGGTACTTGTAGAAGAGAACAGCAAAGCGCGAGTTGGCCTTCGACAGCTCCCAGACCCGGGGGTTAGTATATTCTGGGAGCTTGCCGTTCCTCGGCTCTTGCCCCTCACCCTCCTGGAGCTTCTTTTCGGGGTTGCGATAGATGCAGATGGGGTTCACCGGGATGTCGCGTGGCTTTGCAGCGCAGACATCTTCCACAACGTAGTGCTCAGGGGCAGCCAGACCCCAGACACTGAAGAGGCACAACACGAAAAGATGCATTGTCCTGGAACCAGAAAGAGAGAGCTTATACACACTCGCCTGCCTAGAAAACCCACCCTGCTACCGCAGCCCATGGGCCCTGTTTCAGCCAACATCAGAGTGACAGGAGCCCCATGGTCCCCCCTCCAATCGTCCTTTTGTCCTGCAGCAGCAGGATAAATCAGGACAGATGCCACCAGCAGGACAAGCGTGCCTCTGAGCACACACCGCTTTTAGAAATAACACGCTCTGCTTTCCTAGAGCCCTGGGTGCCCTCTTTTTAAGCAGCAGGCTGACGAGTTTGTACAAAAACGTATAGATTGAACTTCTGAGCCTGCCCCATCAGCCAACAAAAGGACTCTGCCTGTGACAGGAGCCAGCACGGAGCCGCCAAAGCCACCCGGCTGCCCCAACCTGCAGTCCAGGAGCATTCACGATTCTTTACAGAACCAAGCCGTCTTCCTCATGGGGAGAGCCCCCAGCTGTCCCAAGCTCCACAGACTAGTTGGCTTTAGACAAAATGGTTTTGACTGTTTCCTTCCCCTTTTTCCCGGGGGAATCCCCTAGTTTTCCTGGTCCCTTTTCTCCCTTCACCTGAGCTCCTCTTCAATTACTGTTTGTAGGGCTCACCTCAGCTCTACACTATTTAAGCTAGTGATGGACGAAACACTACAGCAGAGAAGGGAGGTGATAAGGAAGAGGCATCCAGGGGAGTTGGCCCCTCCATGCGTTGAGCATCTTTAATCCCTACAGCGTGTGTTTTATAAGCACGTAGGGTGTAGCTGCTACATCACAGCTATTCCTGTCCAGAGTTCACAACACCTCAATGCAAACTGGCTCTCCCTGTACCCAAGAAGGGTAGGCTGATGTTAATAACCATGTTCCAGCAAAAGCAGGTCTCTGAAAATCTCCCAGCAAGGCAGAGATAATTCATATTTTCCACCTTTGCTAAGGCAGGGGATCTGCACGCCCCATCAGCTCTGGCGGCAAGGCCTTATCAGTCACCCTACGGCCGATTAAATGGCACACGAGATTTCCTGTGCGCTGCGGTTTTGCGATGCCCTTTACGTGACTCTGTGTTGGGTTTGTTCACACACCCCGTGGGAGGAAGCTCACGGACCGCAGTCACAACAGCTTGGGAAACAACTACTGGAAAGGGCTGGCAGCCCGCCCAGGACTCGCTCACCGAGGAAGACTTTTTCAAAGAGGTGTCTAAACCTGGGAGGGTCTCTGCCTGCCCCCACGTACTCACTGCCGCAGCTACCAAGCACTTTAGTGACTAGCAAGTCACTAAATGGAAGATCAGCTGCATTTAGCACTGGTGATCTCCGTGTCTGTGGTCCCACCAGCCCTGGTGGGCCAGCACCCGGGGGCGGGAGGAGGAAAACGGGAGCGGCTCAAGGGCTGATCTGGGACACAGGAGACCTCTGAGTTCTTTTACAACCCCCTCACTGGGCTCTTGAGCAATGACTTCATCTTGGCTCCAGTTCCTCCGCAAAAGCAGAAATTACTTCATTTGGCACCAGGACCATATCGAGCCCTAAGGGGCCCTCTCTAGCATATGCTAATAGCATAGCAACAAGTACCGCAGGAAAACATGCAAAACAAGATGTACTTGCTCAGGCCATGGCCACTGCTCTTGCTGGTAACAACAGTCTTTCAAAAGGTTTGGAGTAGATGCAACATCACAAAGGGGGGGGGGGGAATCTAAAAGGGGAAGGAAGTCAACCAAATACAGAAACAAAAAACAACACTTGGGGCAGAAGGGCAAGAGAAAGGAAAACTATTCAGACAATTGAAAGTACTCCAGGAAGCGCTGCTGTTCCGAAACTCTCCCTCCTACAGGAAAAATCAGCCAGCAACAAGCCAGGCACACTTCTGTGCTCCGCAGCCCTAGGGCCAGGACCAGAGCAACCCTTCGCTGCCTGCCAGCTGCCCTCCCTCACCCACACTTAATTCTCCCTGGCTCCAGCAGCACGGACATGCCCGTGGCCAGTCCCACCGCAGAAAGGACAAGGACAACCTCGCTGCGGTCCCTGCCCTGTCACCCTGCTGACCTCCAGGGAAAGGCATGCCCGCAAGTATGTGCTGACCTGCCTGTACAAGCACGACTGCCTGCCTCTGTCAACACAGAGGCAGACTGCGGTGTCTGCCATCGCACAACGTGCTGCTAATCTCACATTTAAAACCCAAAGCGCGAGAGCAGGGAAAGCACCTCTTCTTCATCCTGTCCTGATTAAATGGGAAACACTCCCCCTTTCTACTTTAAAGTCTGGACTCCATCAGCTTAGAGGAGATACAGGACTTCATACTAATGCCTTAAACCAAATTTATCAGCCACTAGGGTCAGCTCAGGCCCTGACGTACCCGATCTATGTACACAGCATTTCCTGCAAGGGGGGAAATGCAGGACTTGTGGTGAACTACGACCCTGAGAGGCGACAGCTGCCCTTTAGAGCAAGAGCCCTTGCTGCAGTGCTTGGCCAAAACCCATTCCTCCTCCCTCCACAGCTCTTTGACACCGCCCTCTCCCCCTGCAGCACCGCCATGCACTCCATATGCCAACTGCTTTCATCCTGAAAGGATCCCAAAAGTATTACTGCAACATCGCTGTCCGAAAGGGGTTACTGGTGAGGAAGAATGTAAAAATTAGGAAGGGGTCTTTTCCCCTGCTTCACCCCTGTAAGAAGCGTAGAAAGCCAAGCAGCAAGTTGCTGATTCTGCACAAAACTAGAAGGCTCTGGACAAGTGCACAGAAACTCCTCTCCATCCCACGCCTGCTGTGAGCACAGCCAGGCAGCGCAGGACATCCCCATCCCACTGTTTCTCATCGCTGCATGAAAGGACGACTAACCAGGCTTGCAGAAGCTGTGAACCTCCCACAGCACCCATGCAGTGTGCTAAAGAGCCCAGAAAACATTAAGTAGCTCAAACCATTTTGAGATTGACTTAGGCTCTTGAGGAGAAAAGCCTTCCATGTCGTTGTTCCCCCCGCCTTCCCCCCAAAAAAACCCCAAAAGAGTGCAAAGCAATTCAGCAGCGTTCTTTTGCAGCCAGGCAAGAGATCAGTGATCACTCAGAACAACCTGACCCTATGGATTGCTCTCCACACTGTGAGGCATTGCTACAGGTCAGGCATAAAAGTCAAGCACGACACATCAGTGAGCTGTACAGAAGTGAGCCTTCGCGAGGGCTGGGATGGGGAGGCCCTCTCTCAAAATGGCTCCTCAGGCCCATGCCCAGAACAAAAAACACTCTGGCAGCAGCTAAAATCCATAGGCTCTTACAAAGGGAAACGCACTTGTGACAAGGAGTTAATTAATAATGAAAGGTTAGTGGAATCTGTTTCCCTTACCTGCCCCCGTACCTCCAGCCTTCTCCTAGGACGTAAACGCAACTGTTGAGAGGACAGGCAGTCTTGCTTGAGCCGAAACCAGTGTCCCCACTGGATTTCTGTGCTCGGGCAGAGCCGAGAGGAAAGCAGGGGAGGGTGGGAGGGGAGTAGGATGCTGAGGCCAAAGGCTGATGACCAGCTACAGAAGGTTAAGCAAAGAGCAGAAAAAAGCAATGTTTAGTTTGAAAGAGGTTTTAAAGTTCAATCTGACAAGGGAAAGTTCGACCACCTACCCCACGCAAGTGCCAGATGCCTTCAGCTCTTGCCAACAGAAAATTAACTGCTCATACCATGAAAGAAAACCAACCCAAACCCCAACACCCCAAATTTTCAAGAGTTCAAATAAATATGATGATCTAAGGTATTTGTAAATCTTTGGTGTCTTGTAGCTCAACAAATTGCTTCCCTCTGCCCCAAGCCCTGTCACCCCCCTATTCCCAAACAAGTTGGGAGCCCCAGTTCACGCTCTGCACACCCACCTTTTCGCTTGCACGACTGGAAAGCTGAGGGTTAACAGCATGTCCCCCCCGCCCCCAGCCCTGGGGTGGCAGGGTTCAGAGCAGGAGTGAGCAACACAATTTCAGATCTAGGATGCAGTTGCTCTACAAATTCCTCCTGAAGGTCAAAACCCAGGAGCTGGCTGGCTCAGTGGGTGCTAAAGCTGCCCTGTTACTGGCCTCCACTAAGAGGCCAGGTCTGAATGGAAAATGTAGCTGCAAACTGGTTTGTGAGAAAGTAAACGACCTTACTATACCAGTAAGGGCTAGAATAAAAATGGGACAGAGACTGTGGAAACCAATGCATGTGGAAAAAAAGGGCAACATGCTCCGGACCCAACTTTGCTTTCGGGGGTTCCCCTGCATAGTCTGGGACCACACGTGCCACTCTTAAAAACTGCCTCTGCCCAACAGGACATCCCTCTTGCTCTCCCATCAGTTCTATAATCGGGGGTATCTTCAAAAGCAAGCGCAACAGCTACACAATCCCCTCTCAACACTGCCCAGCACCACAGACAAACGCCCGCTCCTCAGAATTGCTTTCTGCCTGACCGCCGATGGGGCCGGACCCGCAGGGTGAGTTGGTGAGTAACCCGTGGGTCAGGCATCTGCGACCTGCAGGAGGCAAAGCATCCTTTCTCAGAAAGGGCTCTCATGCCGTACCTTGTTGCTCCAAGGGGCTGCTGGTTTAATTTTCCAAGGTAAGTCATACACTTGCAGGTCCCAGGGTCTTTGCGAGGAGTTAGGGATCCTCCACAGCCAGCAGGCAGACATCCGAGCACGGGCTTCCGTTCACCCAATACTTAGTTTAATGCAGTGAAAACAAGAGCAAACACTGATGGTATTTTGCACGTCCCATATACCTCTAAGCTAATGTGAATGAACTCTTAGCAGTGTGACAAAGTACACCGGTATTGCGACTGCATGCTCGCTTCACTGTAAAAAAGAGAGGCCCAACACCTAAAACTGAGCATGGAAATGCTTTCTTTAATGATGGTGGCCCTATTAACAGTGAGGTTAATTTCAGAATTGATGCCATAGGGCTGAAGGAATTTATAAGCTGCCCAAGCCATACCCTCTAGGGTGGCTGATAAATGATTTTTTTGAGTGCGGTACCTAAGTGACGATTTATTGCAGGTTCAGCTCAAAGAAACAGCCCAGCGCTGACGCCCGGGCAGAGCTGTACCTAAGGAAGCATCCAGAATGAGAAGTGTGTTAATACACATCATTAGCTGCCTTGTTTGCTCTCGTGGAGGGACCGCTTTTCTCCCAAAGCTGCTGTTCACAGACCCAAAGCAGGGACCAGCCGCTTGAAATCACCAAGCACCAAAGCTCTAACGCCGGTGGCCTAGGGCAAGAGGGATCAGGCATCGTGACCCAGTTTTAGCGGGGAGTCAGGTTTCACAATCGCGGGGCAGGACCCGGTGGCCTAGGGCAAGAGGGATCAGGCATTGTGACCCAGTTTTAGTCTCTCCCACACTCACGGTCCCAGAGGCGGGGAGTCAGGTTTCACAATCGCGGGGCAGGAGGTTACAGAAACAACTCAAGACATCCCAGCCAGGACAAGGGACCCCTTGGCCCCAGCGTGCTGCTGCCTTTCCAAGTGCCCGCGGAGCTGCGGGGCCGGGCACACCGCTGCCTGGCGCCTCCGGAGGAAGATCACAAGCTCTGCTCTCCGCTTTGCACAGAAAAGAGCCCGGAGCGGTTTGCCACAGCAAGGAGACGGCGTGTTTTCTCAACATGCTTGCACCGTCCTCTGAATTGTGCCTTTTTTGGAGAAGCCAGAAACAGTGTTAAAACATACCAGAGTAGTGAGCAGGAACACAAATTTGCTTAGATTTTGGTTTGTGCTTTGGGTGCTTGCTGTCGAGTTTTACAGCGACGCACAGGGAGGAAAACTCATGCACTCACAGAGCGAGATGGGATCAAGAAATCCAGTGTTCGGGGCTGGCCTTTTCCAGTTCCCTTCTACCCTGGTTATCCATACCCGAAGGGAAAAAAATTTCCAGCAGCTGCCATCCACCTGAACCCAGCCTCCCTCCCTTGTTTTCTGTATACGAACCCCTTCAAGTTTCCCCCAAGTTTTTCTGATGCAGAGCAGCCTTTGCTCCCTTCCACAGGGATCCAACTCTCCACTGCACTTCAGATCTTCTTTAAAAGCCAACCACCGTAGAAATAGACTTTTTTTTTTTTTTTTTTAATTCCTGAGTGAGTACCTCAGCATCCTGGACCCTCAGACTAGTGGGGAAAAAAAGAAAGGAAACCATCACCGACCGAGGCATCCGGTTTTCTGCTGGATTGCCTACTAATAATCAATTCCCTTTATAGGAACTGCAAACTTCAAGCCACCCAGCAAGAAAATACACCTGCGTGGAAGCGTGAGGGGGCCTAGCAGTCGGCAGTGATGGGTTTCAGTCCAGCAAAGCACACACCTCAGACCGGATCCACAGCGCCTGGGCTCAAAAGTACAGACAGAAGTAATGAACACACGCATGAACTCCCAGGGCAGAAGGCTGGGCTTGCCCTGGAACAGGAGAAGGAACAGTTTTTCAGCAAAGCAGCAGCTTATTCCATATGAGACTATGTTCAGCCAGTCTCAGGTTTATAGCCAGCTACTGACTTCCTACGGCCCACAAAAAGGAGTGAATGGAGATTAAACCCCATAAATTAAGACTGTGGGGCAAACCTTATTTCACTTTAAGGCAAGTTCCAAAACAGGCTCAACATTAGAGGCATGCTGCTTGCTCCTTGCTCTAAAGGGTTTGTTTTGGTCTGTTTTTTAAATACATAGACTGTCTTTGAGGAAAATTATGCATTTTGCTAACCAAGTATCCTTTCTCATTCACCCCCGTTGAACACATGAAGCAGCCACTTTGCTTACAGGCAGTCAGAGGAGACTGGACCAGATCTCTCCCAAACGGACACGCACAGCTTCTCCGTTATTTGGCATCTCTTACGCTCCAGCCCAGCAGAGAACAAACACACCTTGGAGAAAGTCTTACACAGTCAGTCTTACACCTCACACAAAATTTAGAAGAATGCACATTCATCCCAGACAGAAAATGAGAGATATTTCAAAGTGTTCTCCATTAATTTATCATTTAATATAAATGCTGACAGAAAAGCAGGTAAGACCTTGTAGACACTTCCATCTATTTACAAAGCACGTAGTGAATCACCACCTTTCCACTCATTATTTTTTTTGTTGAATCTGCAACTCAAAGGACCCTTAGACACTATGTGGAAGCAAGGTGAGGCTGAGTCAGCTTTAAGAGGGACAAAAGCGAGGTGAAGAGGAAAGAAGAAATAGCATTTCAACATATGGCTTTTTCTATATAACCACCATGCACACACAATAGGTCTCCACTTCCCTGTTCTTTAATACAGAAGTGACACCGTTGGCTCTACAGTTCTAAAAAAAGTAGTAAAGGAGACAAATACTGACTTTCAGATCTCCAGATCCTCTTGCCTTTTGCCTCCTTCAATCCACTCCATCCCACTTCTGCATAATATCTAGAAGGCTTTTCTTTCAAGTTTAAAAAGTATGTTGCAGGAGTAAAGACACAGGGAGTCGGATATAACAAACTCTGTCTTCTACTCCTTTTGTCATCTCAGAGTTTTTCCAAAAGACAGTAAAGCATCTAACCTGTCAAGGAAAGCGATCTCATTGCCTTGTGTGCCTCTGAATGTCTCCCCCATGACCAGGCCTGTATGTAGAAGACTTCAACATTCCCCTGAACTTGCGAAGAATTCTGTTTACGGAATTCTTCTCATACATTCTACTTAAGTCTCTACTCCTACTAAAAATGTTTTGATAGTTACAAACAATAAATATTCACAATATCAACCCAGAGTCAGCCATTCCCATAAAGGCTCAAGATTTTTTTTTTTGATGGGGAAGAGAAGCAGGAAAGGAAGAAAACAGCAGAAGGAAAAGAAGAGCAAGAAAAGAACCAGTTCAAACAGAAAGAGAGAATTCATGACAATTTGTTTAGCATTGATTTATGAGAACAGCAGACAGGGAATTTCACTTATCCAGGATCCTAAATAAATTCAAGAAATAGTTCATAGCCTGACTCAACAAATCTCATGGTTTCCTTTATTACCTAGACTACCCTTTTTATTTTAATTTTTGTTAAATATACCTCTGCAGGGCACAATCACATACAATCAATACGATTGGAAAATTACATGAGCTCTATCCCAAGCATATATGCACCAATGTTAAAAAGTTATTTAAAAAACCAAACAAACAAAAAAATAAAATAAACTCCACCCAAAAAGGTGATAATGACTGCAGAATGTCTCGGGGAGACTTGTACAGAACTAACAAGATCAAAGAAAACTAGGCTTACAAAAAACAGGAAAAAAAAGTCATCTATAGAGAAATCCCACAACTGGAAGCAGATGATTTCAAAGAGGGGGGTGGGAGCTGTCATACTGAAGATCCCACAGGTCTTCCTCCCTCCTCCCACACACGCCTTGCCTCACCTCTTCCCTCCCCATAGCAACAAATACAATGGGGAAAGAGCTCGACACGAGGCTACCAGTTAGAGAAAATAGGGAAAAATAATCAAGCTACAGCACAGTCGCTAAGCTGACTTCAAGGAAAGCTCCTCTTAAGATAGAGGCTGCTTACACAGCAAGCAGAGGCCAAAGGGGTAATGGGAACTCCTTAAAATTAGAAAAAAAATGAGTCATTTGATGTGCTAGATTTGCCCATGTTAAAGCAGCTTCCCTTAGGAGAGACTGCGGATTAAAGGTACCAATTGTAAACTGTGCAGCAGCTGTGACATGAACAGGCTTTCTTCTCTCCTGTCTCAGGTTTCTTTATACATTTATAAAATGCTGCTACCAAGTTTCTTTTTAAAAAGCTAGAAATGAAGAGGTCAGTGCACACATCCAGTTGTGGGATCCATCCAATACACAATCTGGTTTGGATGCCAAAGACTTGTGAGTACTGTCTGCCACAGAACTATTAATAAATATTTTTAACATTACAAAGCAACGAATAATTTCTTAAACATCAAACACTCCACAAAATTTTCTTTTTTGCTTACAGATACATTTTCCCCATATACATTTCATATGTAATTCCATCATCTTTAATGCTTTTTGTTTTCAGAAACACTGCACCACCTGTTGCTTCCAGCTTTCCCAAGACTGTATTTTTCAAATTGAAGCTGATAATTGTGTTCTCCTAAAACTTTCAGATCTTAGAATCAGTTGTTTCCTGGAATATGAAAACATCCGACCTGTTTATCCAAAGACACCTGCCTTGCTGGATGAAGCTTGGCACCTAAACTTTCCCAAATGCTGAACACCTGGCAATGCACACTAAAATCATACACAAACTCACTGGAATTGCAAAGATTGCCTGGGAAAGATCAGTTAATTATTTAGGTTACTAAGCTACAGACATCTAATTTTGATTATTAAGGTCACATTTTAAGCTTCAAATGAGTGGGATGTTCCCGATGCAGACATATCCATATTCCCACATGCTCTTTTCATTGGGAAATTTCAAAAAAAGCTGCACCCTCTTTGCTTACCATAGTGTTCAAAGAGTTTCCATGGCATGATATTATACACTTGCCACAGGGAAATAAAATTGCAAAGAAAACAAATATTAAGTTTGTTCTCCTTTCCCTGCTAATCAAGGCTCTACCTGCATCACATGAAGTGCCTTGAAGACTGTGACAACACTAAGCAGTTACATTCTTCTTCCTACACAAGAATAAAGACCACATGTTAACTGTGTAAGGACACTGTGCTGGGATAACACTCCCCAAAATCGCTTACTCATATTGTATAACTTGAACTAACTTACTGCAGCCTCTTCCACCCACCTGACATTTCAATAGAAAATAATGCCATTGGTAACAAGTGAGTATAGAAAAGAAATCCCCAATGAAGTTTTTGACATTTTGGATTATATTTGATCTGAGAACAAATAAATTGGCGCTACATAATCCATATGCTGGTATACCACAAGTAACAATCACCCAACTGTTAGCACCAAGGCTATACCTAAACAGTGGTTCAGAAGAGCTGTTTTACTTTCCTCAAATTCAGAGTTTACATTTACCAAGCAAGGAAGATGTTTTTTTTTCCAGTTCATGTCTAAATCACCATTTAGACAACTGAAGAACTTTTGCTTCCTTTTTTTTATCCAGGGGAATTGATTTACTGCAATACAAAAAATTAAGTTGCTGACACACTGACTTTTTTTGATTGTTTTTAAATCAGTGCTACCAACGTTAGGAGATGGAAGCAAGAAGTGTGTGTTTTGGGAAGTGAATGATGACAAAATTTGAATATGACAGTAACATCACGCTCTCATCTTGCTCTGTGTTCCTTCTATCTATTCTAGGACTACAAAAACTTCTTCATACACACATAGACAAGCACAAAACTTGCACACTGCTTATATGGTTCCCCCCCCCCAACATTTTAGAACAAAGATGATGAGATGGCACTCCTGCTCTTGAGCCTCCTGATTATTAGCACTGAATTTCTTGGACCATAGAAGTGGGTCTGAAACAGCTAGTCAACTGAAGATACTTTATATTGGGGTTCTTCAGATGACCATCCTGTAAGTCTGCTTTGTTATAGTCCAGATTTATAAGTGGAAATGGCAATGGAAATGAGAGATTATGCTACTCTGACTTACAGATTTCTCTTTGAACCTGAAAACCTTAGTAACAGTCTGCAAGAGTTTAAGTTAGATCAAGGAAGGGAAATATAAGTGGCTTTCTTGTATTATCAAAGAAAAGCCTCACTGCTAGTCCCTTCTAATAAAGAATTTGCCCCACCTTACTCAATTCGTGCTGTCAAGAGACAATATCATCATACAAGTTTGCTTCTTCCACATCTAATTTAATGTAATGCTACAGTTTGACAAGTCTTTTCAGTTCCAATGGGCTTAAAAGTCAGTCACATTTGCAACACAGATTTATCTTTTACTGTAATGAAAGAAATTTTAAATCAGGATTCAATTTAAACACTTAAAGACAAGGCTTCTTGGATTATATAAAATTTCCATGTTCCTTCTCCCTCTCTAAATGAGCTATTCCATCAGCTGAGAGAGTGCATGAGAGACTGAAAACATGTCAGAATATCCCAGATACACCTCAGTACATTGCAAATTGTATGACTAAATGGAATGATTTTCCACAATTCAATGCGTGGATAAGGCTTGACAATCATTAACTTTTGAAATTGTTATTAGGATAATACAGTCAACTCACAAAACCCTACAAAGATTTGACAATCAAAATGGCTACACCAGGAAAAAAAAAAAAAGTGTAAAGCACAAGTCTTTGGCTCTCCTTTAAAGAAAAACAGCAGTTTACCATGTTTATACAGATCCCCCGTTTGCCTACCAGTAGGGGCAATATCACATTTGTGCATCACTGAGTAATAACACCATTAGAAAAGGCAACTTCACAGAAGTTATTGGCTAAGCGAATTCATTTGAATGCTCTGTTTTGAGGCAGCAAGCTGTCACTGTTACACAATCAGGGAGGGTGAATGGGGAAGCCACAGAAGGAAAGGAAGGAAGGTATGGACAAAAGGGAGAGAATAAGGCTCAGAAGAAACCAGACAGAGAAGAACTCGAGAAGAAAGGGGATAACAGTGCTGCAAGTTTGAAAGGCGCTCTGATCTAAATAAAAAAGTCCTACTCTAAAATGGGACAGGATACAATACTATACAAGAGGGGCAGAAGAGAAAGTTTCTCCCATTAAAAAAAAAAAAGATAATTAGGTCACAGGAAAGGAAAAAGAGATATTGACAGAAGAAGGAAGAAAATAACACTACATAATAAACAAACATAATTTCTACACTGATTGAATCACTGTTTGACATACTAAAACTTAACCTAACACTTGAAGCTTCCTATTCCAGGGGTGTTCTCCATGCTGGGGCTGAAACCCAGGTAATCAATGAGTGTTCAAAGTTATTTACTGCAGTAGAAAAATCTAGCCTACCTACCAAATGATGCAGTAGTGCCCTAACACCACCTTAATACTGTTTCTTCTTGCCCAAGTAGAAGGAACTAAACCACTTTCTAGCTGAGATCAGTTTCACTGAGGCAGACAGCATTCCTGTACAACTGGGCAATAATGGGCTATAGAAATGAATGCAGCAGTATACAGTTACTCCAGAAATTCTCATTCCCCAGTTATTTGCTGTAACCATCGATACTACGTGTAATATGTAGAGCTATCTGTCCTCCCAGTTCTACCAGCATGCTTTTCCACAAAAAGGAAAGATTTTAGGTGCAGCTTCCAGAAGACTTAAAAGCATGCACTGCATTTTGCTGTTTGACTTGTTTTATCAACTAAACTTCTGCAAAAAAGCAGAAAAAGGACAAGAGAAGGAGGGGAAAAGCAAAGCCAAAAATCAATATTGTTGGTAGACATTAAACAAACTATTTAACAAGCCAAACTATAGTACTGGGCAAACAGGGCATTCACCTGGACACACTGATCACAACAAGGACACTATGCACAAAGTACAGCACGGAGAGCTGGGTAAAGGAGGGAAAAAAACAACCAAACAAAAAAACCCCCACAATGGTAAGGTCTTCCTTCTAATCCGTAGGTTTTGGAAGCATTCACCACACGTAGGCCAGCAATCTGAATAGCTCTTACTGCAGAATTCCTCCTGGGAGCAAAAGTGGAGAAAAAAATTAATCCCTAATCTGGCAAGGAAACTAGCTGGCACAACTAATAAAAGGCAAAAAGTTTTTTGCCCCTCCAGGTTTTCTTCCTAGTGTTGAAACTGAATCTGTAGATTCAAACGTATCATAACCGTCTTTGCAAATTCATTTTACATCAAGAATTACTGCAGTTAAAAAAAAGATACATTCTGGGCTTGTCCTCCTAGATTAGAATATTGCACTAATTATCTCAACTAAAATGAGCTCCCTGTGTTAATAAAGACACAGCAGGAAGAAGTAAACTAATTAAAACCAATGAGAACGCTGACCTGATGGTGGTGCTCTGCACTTAAGGATGGGAGAACAGGGCACAGTGCCTGTGTCAGTTGACTTGTGAGCAGGCTGCCAAGGGAACATGTTAATCATCGTCATGCCCAGAGCAGAGAAGGGAGGAACAGACCTGACAGGCTCAAAACTGCATCAGCCTAGCTCTGCTCAGCTCGAGGGGGAGTCGCTGTAATGCTAGGCCTCAAGTAGGAGATACAGATGGATGGGGGCAAGGTGTAGATGAAGCTGTTCTAGTGCAAAGATGATTCTTTGCCAAAAGTTTAGAGGGGTTAGAAAAAAAGCAAGCTTCAAAACTACTCGTGGCAATTAAGAGGCCAAAGTTCAACTAAGAGCGAAATAAACCCGTGTGAAGATGTACGGAAAGTGGGCGTGTGCGCTGAAAAATGCCTTTATTTTCATTCAGTGCTTCTACCTCCCAGACATTTGATCACAACAGCTGCGCTCATGCGAAAAAATTCTTAAAACATACCCAATAAGTAAAAAAAAATTATATATAAATTTTTATTTAAATAAAAAAGAAAGCTCGAATCCCAAGCCAATATGTGTATCAAATCCTTGACCAGCCAGGTCTGTAGGGCATAATCAAATTCAATGTGAAATAGTATATAAACGCGGTGCCTTGACTGGGCAAATTAAATAATTGCTACTCAAAAGAGTCTTCTGTTTGGACTCTCCTACTGGTAGGCAATAGTGGGACTGTATCCCCTCCCACCCCCCCATTTTGTTTTATTTAACAGTATGATGAATGCAAAGCTTAGCCCAAGGTTGCTATGACCTCAGCAGGAGTTAAGGTTAAGGAAAAAACTAAAACCCAAGAAAATTATTAACTCTTGCTTTACCCAACCAAAGCAATGCAGTAATATATTACATAACCAGTGCTTTCCAATTTAGTAGTCTAACCCAGAAAGAAAAATGAGAACAGGCCAAGAAGGTGCAGAGGGAGCAGCACTTTAAAATCATTCTCCACAGAATTCTTCTTATACAGGGTCTCACCCCAGTGCATGTCAAAGAGTCAAAAAAATGTGCAGCAAGAAAAAAAACTCTTTCATTTCTTTAAAGAAAACATCTAGAAAGGTTTACTGTTTCTCCAACCGATGCTTACAAAACATCTACTTGGAGAACTAGCACTCTAGATATCATCAAGCAAAACTTGCTTTTCAACACTTCTGACTACTTCTTACAGGATCCGTGCTGTACCTTGAGTGGTTATTTCGATGCAACTTTTCGCCTAAGAAAGGGGAATCTAGGAAGGATTCACTGCAGCAGTGGCAGACAAGCTGCAGATTGATTCTCAGGTGTCAAATTCCAATACACACAGACCTTAAACAATGCCAACTTTAAAAAAAAAAAAAAGAAATAAAACCTCCCCTCTATTTTTTAAAGACTGCCATCATTGATGCACACAAATCAAAACCAGGTTGGTCTCCTTCAGTAAAAGGCCCTTGCAACAGCATTACAATTAAATAATAACTGATGTATCACTGAACAAAAAAAAAGAAGAAAAAAATTAGGTTATAAAGGAAATTATGTTTTTAGTAAAAATAATAAAATAGCAATGAAGAAAAAAAGGCAAGAGTTGCTGAGAAGGAAGCATACATGAAAGACTTGTTTAAAAGGCAGAGAGGTCAGTGAAGCCCTCTGTATCAACTTAATTGTATGGACTTTGGTTAAGCTTGTTTTAAAAGCACAGTGAGAAGGGTAAAAAAACCCCACAACCCTGCAAACACTGGATGAACTAATGTGGTTCACCAGCTCATCAGCAGTTAACATCCTTCTAGCAATAACCTTATGTTCACTCTATTTCCTATTTCTAGAGATTCCACCTTGGTCACAGCTGCACAACCTTCACTGGTTAGTTAAGCCTCTCTATCACGAGACCCAGCTAACCACATGTTGGACACTTATTTTACCCTCTTTAATTACACATGCTGTGCTGGGACATACATGAAGGACTGCACCTGTTGCATTGCAAAGATTCTGTCACTTGTACTTCAAACTAAATAATTTAAGCAAGCAGTCTCGAACAAGCTAGGGCTCAGTTCCTAACTACAAGGGGAGGAGTTGTTTTAATAATGAAGTTTGCTGCACATCTTTTGACACTGCAATTCACAGCTACTCTCCAACCCTCATTCCTTGTTTAACTTTAAACAGTACAAGAAAGCGGCCAGGTTGGTTTAGTCGTTGAGAAATTAAGATAAGGAATTATGCACTGGGTATGTAATAATACCAAAATAAAAAGAAAAAACCTACTTCATTAAGATCATACAATTAATCAAACAGAGTATATATATAATATCTTTTTTTTTTTAAGCCCTGGGATCCAAGGCGTCCGAAGTTATTAAAATAAAGTTCATTCACAGAACAAAAACAAATTTAATTTGAATCGCTTGCAGATACTGCTAATTTTCATTTTTTTAATTAAAAAATGCGTTAATGTGAACTATGTGCAGGATTTGCTTCTAGTAGTTGTGTTTGTGCACATTGCCTCTGGACCTGCTGCTCTGCTACTGCTGCTGCTCCTGGGTTTCTCCAATCACCCCTAGAAAAAAATGTGGTGGAAGCTACCAACACCCCAGCAAAAGAAACTCTGGGGTATGCTGGCCTCACTTCATGGAGCAGATGTGGGTGTAACTCCCGCTCGCTGGGAGTCATGGTTGTCTCCTCCTCCCTCTGGGTCCTCTGACAGGCTGAGAGATGCTGTCTTGTTTGACAGGAGGCCAATGTTCTCTTGTGTCAAGGCTGATCCATTTGGAACATCACTGCTGAAAGAAAGTTGAGGAGAAAGGGGGAGGGGGTGAAGAGAAGTAATTACTAAAATTTTTAATTTATTTTAAGTAAAAGGACTTCAATATTTATTGCTGCAGCATCTCAATGAATGGTTATGAACATATTTACATATGTGAAGACTTGCCTTGTATAATAAATATTGTCTGGTATGCTGCAGGTACTTACCAGAAAAACTAATATAAGGCTAGTTGAAAACAAACAAGACTACATATTTTTAGGGTTCTAAATTAGATATGTTTTTGCAAAGTATTTCAGTATATGCCACAAGATATACAGTATCAATCTGTACAACACATATATTCCAGAATATTTAACTTATCTGGATCATTTATCTTAATTGTTTTTTATTTAAAAAAAAAAAAAATAAATGCTTGTTTCAATTTCATTACTTCCAGAATTTCACATGGAAAAATTAGTTCCCATTCTGGAGGCCTCAATCTAATGATGAAGCACAGAACTCAAGGACTGGTTATAGGACTTCATAAGCAACTGAAAGGGATACATTTTCTGAATACTCTTTCTGAATAAATATCCAGATTCCAAACTGCTCACATGAAGTTATGTAAACTTGACTTAGCAAAACATCTGCAGCATTCCAGCTTCTGTTAGTATTAGTCCAAATACACAGATGCTTGCAGCCATCTGAAAATGGTTGCTGTGTAGATTTCCAGCATTCCCAGCCAACATCTTATTTCAATTGATTATCAAATGTGAGTTTAAATAAATCCCAACATCTACACAGATAAAAATTACTGCCTACAAATAAAAGCAAACTTTGTTTCAAAGTTGCATACTTTCCTAGACAACATCCACATCACAAACCTTAGCAGGATGGGATAACTTTCCTCTCACATTTGGAATATTTCTTTCCTTTGAAACTAAAACAGTATATAAACAACCACCATAAAAGAAATCTCCTGCTCCTCCCTCCTAACTATCCAATATTGACTAGATGGGCTTCTGGTCTTACAAACATTGCAATTCTTCTGTTGCATTAATTGATACACTGTCTCATTCAACTCACCTACTTACTCATCAGCTGAAATGGCCCTAATTCACGCTCGCACTATAAAAGCTTGATTTGTATAATCTTTTTCTAGTAGATGCTTCCACATCAAAGACAATGTGAGGCAAGGGATACCATTCATATACCAGAATGATTAAGCCATTCTCCTGTTATACAAAGGAAGACTGAAGAACCACGTTACCTGAATGTCAGTGCGAGGTCCTCAGCTGGAACCTTGCTTTGTGGTTCTAATTGTCCATTTTCTGTTTGTTTAGCGGTGCCCAGTTTGGTTTTTATGTCCAGTGAAGACTGGCTCTCCTTTAAAAAAAGGACAAAAGAAAAATTCCTTAACATTGTGTTAAAAGAATTTGAGACTTCATCCTTTGGGACTGATGATGAAGGCCTGTAAAAATTGGAGTGTAACCCACAAAAGCCATGAGACAAGAAAACAGACTCAGTAAGATACACTCATCCTCTCAGGACGGTATTTCCCAAAAGGAAGGATGATTCTTGTAACAACAAGCCAAGACCATAGACTGTAACAGCACACAGACTTCTGAACACTAGCCTGTACCTGCAGATGATGTTTTCCATGTTAAAGCAGTTTATAAAACTCACAGCACAGTGACCTTGGAGACGATTCTTAAGTTTTCAAGAAATTCAGCGCCACGCTTATTTTCAAATGGCGACAAAGTAACAGCACAGTATTTTAAAGTTGCTAGAATTCAAATTCCTCATGAAGAATCAATAAACTTTCCAGGAGGTTTTGAAGAATAAAGAGATGAAGAGGAGATGGATAACTCCAGCTGTGGTCATCCAGCGGAGAGCCTTTCTGCCAGGGTGAAAGGGCTGCGGCCAACTACAGGGCTCTCCACTCCACCTCTCTGCCTCCCATCCCCACAGCACTCACCATGCTCAGCTCACGGGTTCTCTTCCCAATTTCCCTTTCCACCTGGTGTAGCTCCAAGCTCAGCTGTTCACTTGAGATCATCCCAGGCCACTTGGGAGGTGGGGGTGGGGGCTGTGGTTGGCCTGCCAGGGTAGTCGCCTCCCTCTGCAACAGCAGCCTGTTACTAACAGCCTAAATGCATAAAGCCAAGCACATACACAACTGAGCACACAGCACACCAAGCACGGAAAGAGCTCTAGGCCATAACTCTAGAGTATTGCTTATTTGCAAAACCAAGGCCTTCTCTCACCGTGTTTAACAAGGTCAGAATCAAAATCACTTGTGATGCAAGTTTAAACATTTTTTACATGCAGACAAGTCTTTTAACTTTTAGCAAGCAGTGTTAAATACCTTTTACTGTAATAAGTTTGCATGGATTTTTCCCCATATGCTGCTCCCTTCTCAAGACTAAGATTAAGCACATGAACAAAACCACTACTGTTTTTTGTGAGCTATCTGTTGAACAAAAGATTAACAGCAGATAAGCAAATCTGCTCCTTTATTTTACAGTAGTAGAATTTATCAGATACTGCAGTAGAGCCCACATTATTTCCCAATCATAAAATATCTTGAAAGATGTGGTTGTCAATACATAGCTCTACTGATGCTGATTAGGAAGCACAGAAACAGCAATGGGCAAGTGACTAAAGTCCTTCACAAGTTGCAAGTTACTGGCAGGCAAGTAAAAGCAGTAACCATGGCAGTCACTCCAAAAATCTGCTAATACTTGGGTACCGGTTCTGTAAGTGTGTGCTCTGCATTTAAACACACTATCTACTACTCCACACAACCAAACATCTGGCTGGTCTTCAAGTAGAAATGCTCATTCATTTGAGAAGAAAGCAAAATAATCTAGTTCTTCATGCTCTGACTGAATTAAGCAATTGCTACGACCTTATAACAGGTAAAGTAATAAAGCCTCCTCGATTTCAAATATCTACTTGCAGCTTTGAACAGGACAGATAAATTGAAAGCTGTTATTTCTCAAAATAACCAACTAGTTCTGACAAATTCAAATTACAGTAAAGCCAAGGCTCAAAACTCAACTATGTAGGATTTAACACTGACACAATCACAATAATAATGAGTAGGATGAGAAGCAATTACTGGTTTTGCAACTTCCCAATACTCCTCTATTATGGCAAACATGCAAGATTTAAAATGTTTTTCTCCTCTTGTTCCCAAACAAGAGCACAAGAACTCAAGTAACTAAGAAATGCATACTACTTACAACTGCTGCTGTGACTTAAAAATTGTGAGCTCTTACTAGTCTGCAATAATCCTTCTCTGTTAAGAACATGTGTTCTTAGGAAACCACAATTTCAGCAGAAGCTGCTATCCACTCCTTAGAGCAATTCCTTCCAGGAAAACATCAATAATTATTAATAGTTGCTGAGACACTTAGAATAGATTTCTGGTAAATATTTACTGATTTTTCCTAGGGGAAAAAAGGTAACTAAAGCTTTGCTAAAACAATTCTTTCATTATGCCATGACATTTCTTCTTCATCTCACAAAATACAAAGATTTCAGCTCATTAAATTCTTTTTACAAATGCAGACTCCTATCTTTCCTCATGTTGCAAATAACTACATTTCTTCTAAGCAAGGAGATGTAAAATATTAAGCTTTAATTTTTCAAGCTAAATATCTTTATTTTCTTGACTCTTGTGGCTTGCGCTATTTAGGAAGAAACGGGTACAACACAAAGCCAAACATGAAACAGATGAAGGTCATAGCTTTCTGTACATAAAATCAGGCATTTTCAATGGCAGTAAAGCCAAGAGGAACAGGTATCTACACCACAAGTTTGCCTCAAGTGAACAGATGAACAGAGAGGGGGAGTAAGTGAGAGAGAGAATGAAAGCAAACATGAATGAGCACAGAGTACAGGCTCAAGTATGGTGTTGATTTGCACGTGAAGTGCAGGAAGTTTCCGCTGCTAAGCAGAGAGGTTTACGCTTGTACCATAGTCCTGATGCTTGGCATCATGGAATTAAGTATTGTTACTGAATATCATTACAGTCAGAGAAAGATCATCAACACATGAAAAGGAGCTTTACTAGCTTCATCTCTCTCCATACCACCCCTCACCACTCTTCCAAATTGTTGGTACCAACCTCTAGTCCTCGCATTTGTGTCTGCTGGCTAATCTGATGGTCTACTTGCTGCAGCTCCATGCGAAGCTGCTGCTCTCGCTCTGCTGAGGGCAACTGTTTCCCATGACCAGCCACATCTGTCATGGACAGTCTCTCCCTTTGGGATCAGAAAAGCAAAAATAAGATTTTCAAAGAAAGCTTTACTCAGCTGGCACAGAAAGAAATAGATTAAAAAAGTTTGGAAAAGGCAAAGAAAAAATAAAGCAATCCTACCTGTCACTGAAACGTCCCTGAGAAGGTATATTTTGATGAGGAGAATACGGAGAGCCTCCCCAGCCACTGTGAGTTCCATAAGGATTGTAGTCTGCCCGTGAACAGAAAGAAAACCACGTGTCATTACTACAAAACTATCCTTTAAGTAGTTCAGCCAACGCACAGAACTGGACAGAAATTAAGAGAATAAGCCAGGAAGGTCAGCCCCCCAAGAGTGAGGAAGTCTAGGAGTGAGGAGAATCTGAGGATTTCTTCTGCTGAACTGAATGTAAGAATACTATGTGTGACCAGTCTCACATGCATAATGCCTGACTCTTCCTGCACATCCAACAAGCTTTTATAGAGTCTTCCAAAGTCAATGAGTTTGTGAAGGACTTCAGCCACACAGGGGGACAGGGACACAAAACCAAGCTTACAGCCACTATGAGAGCAGTTATTTTTTATTACTTAAGTTCCTAAAAGACTCAAGAGTTCATAATTCTGATATACCAGTTAACACCAGTTTGAAGATTAAGCTTTCAGGGAAGCCAGAGTTCTACCTGTGATGAAGGCTAGAAAGTTACTGCTTGAATTAAGCAAATTAGCTTTTGTTTTGTTTCCAGCAGTTAGCTCCTGAAAAAAATCTAGAAGGCAGATTTAAAAGAAGCCTCTTCTCCTAGGGACGAGCAGAACAAAATAACTGTTTCCAAACAGCAACAAATCACTAACACATACCCTACGTGTGCACAAAAAGGAAGTAGTGGCAGCCTTTTTCTTCAGGCTTCTCAGTGTAGCCCTACCTAGAGTTATTTTTAGTGGCATAAAATACATCTCATCTATATTTTTAAGATAAGAAACAAGTCTACACAGGCAGTCTTCAACTTGCACTACACTGTAGCACTGAAGAAAATAGCAACAGCAAAATCTGAGAGCACACATCATACCTGAAATGATTGATTTGGTGGTAGCTCCCTGAACCGCCATGGCCTGCATGGGACCAGAATTCTGGTACATTGCTTTGGAAGTACGAGAGATAGCCCCAAATCTTGACACAGTTGGTCGGTCTCCAAATGGAATGAGGTCATCATCACCAGTCTCTGCTGCTCTTCGTTGCATGTCTAATCGCTGGTCACGCATGGCTTTACTATCTACGTTCTAGACAAAATACGGAAAAGGCAGTCAAAAACTTATTCAGAAACAAACAAAATCACATTCCTTTTACAACAAGCTGGTGTCATTATAGCAAGTCTCTCTTGGATTCTCTATTCCCTTCATCCTTCAACTAGTCTTCCTATTCTTCAGTTTCTAACTCCATTGTTAGAGTGATCTCTCTTTAATGGTCTAACTTAAGATGATCATTACTACCACCACTGTGAGATAGTTGCATGATTAATCGTGAACAAATCCAAGAGAAGGGAGCAGCAGCAAAAGGAAATTAAGACCAATAAAGTCTAATGGGACAAGGGGGGGGGGGGGGAAAAAAAAAGGGGGGGGGAATTCCTCCACAATATAAAGTCAAAGAGGAGATCTGTGGGCATCTCCAAGGAATACATGCTCCTTCCAAAGTCCAAAACAAACTGCCCTGAAGCCCAATGTTAAGAACCACATCATCTATCAGCCTGCAGATGACTCAAAATGGGAATTATTCAGTACAGCACTTACTTGGACATGAATAGCACACCTTTTCAGGCACATTTTTCATTAAGTGGTAGTACTGCTTGGAACATCCTGGTTTCTAACTCAGCTTCAGACTCAAATGCCTTAATGGTTCAGCAAATGAACAGATAAAATGTTCTCTCTCTACTCAAAGAACTTTGCCAAGCAGTCACAAAGGAAGAGATGTGCACAGAAAACAAGCTTGTTTTAGCAGCGTAAGTCAATTTGACTGACTTAGAAGAAAAAAACCCAGATTATCATACAGACTTTTAACAAAGCTTTTTCTGAGATAAAGTTAGGCTAGTTATGGGAGAAGTCACCTGGAGTAACTTAAAAACACAAGTCAATGGGTTGTTTGCATGAATAAAAGTAAACTTTAAAAAAAAATCATCCTCAACACAAAAGAAACAAAACAAAAATACACACTCAATTAAAAAGAGGGAACAGAACTTAGTTAAATGGGAAAGCTATCTGCTGGCTGCCACAAAACATGACACTTAAGAATTGCCAAAATCAAGTTAAGACTTTGCTAAAGAAATAAAACTGTAGCACAGTGCAGTACAGCAAAAGGAACAAGTGGGGCTACTACACAAAGAAGACTGGATAAAGGCTAAAAGTTTCAATATGGTCCAAAATTAAAATAAAACTCTGCAAGCTTTCAGTGAGGATGATGATTGCTAGAAACAGACAGGATAACACAGCTAAGGCAGGAATAAAGGGGTGAAAATGACAGTCACAACAGAGTCAGAAACTAAACTCAAAGGTAGTATGTTGAAATCAGAAGAGGCATTAGACAGCATCTACTCTGGAATTCTGAAAAAAATGACATTTTAATCTCGAGTCCATGGGATGCTAGTACCAATTTTAATTTATTTCCATTTACTGAATGGGGAGAAAGAACATAGTGAAGTTGCAATGGCATCTGCATAAAATCCAGCATTATGCTCTCTCAGATGATACTATTCTAATCCTTGGGAAAAAGAATCTTTTATGAACAATAAAAAAAAGAAAGAATTCATTCACTTGCTATCTGCAGTGAAGGTCTCCTGAGAATTTTTTCCTGTGAGGAGACAAAAGCTGAAGAGCAGCAGAGATCCTATTTGTTTATCTGAAAATTAGCTCTGGGGCAGAACAACACTTTGTTTAGCAATGAAAAAGGAGGCTGCTTCTCCAGAACCCTATTACCTCTCTTAATTGAGTTCCAGTTTGTTTGCACAGTTTTCTAGCAGCAAGGATGAAAGACAAGAGCTGTTTGTTGGTTCCTGAACGCTGCCACTTGAACAGCAATAAGCCGATTCTGAGCATTCTCAGTACTTCCCCAGGTCAAACGTGACAGTGTTATGACTCAAGGCAAACACACTATGTAGGACAGAGAGCAAAAGGACATGCAAAAACCCCAAAGCTACAGATGAAATAGCTTTTCTTGCTCTGCCTTTTCTGGCAGAAAGCCTCCTGTTTGCTCCCATTTCACACAGTGCCTTCAAGGTCTTACAGGAAGGCAATTCAGTGGACAGAAACTAGATTCATTTAATTCCAGTGAGGCAGGAGAGGAAACAGGGAAGCCTGCTTGTGGGCAAAGAGGAGAAGCTGGAGAGAAAAATCCTATGATTTAGTTAAGTGGTTGCAACAGGTGAGCACCTGTCCAAGGAAGAATAAATTCTGGATAGAAGTTTCTTCCTGCTCCCTTACTGGACAAAGAAAGGTCACCATGACCCTGACAATATATAAACAAAAGATGATAGAACACTTTTGCAGATGGGAGGTGAAGGAGAAAAACAGATGGCCCTCTTTAAAGTCGTCCCTCAGACTAAGCAGTCCTTTCTCTTGAAGACTTGAATGTCTTCCTACTTGCATGGGCTACCAGTGTACTTCCTGCTGCTCAGTGATGCCTAAAAATTAGGAAGAAAGAATAGCGGCAGTATTTCAGAATTCTATTTCTTTTCTTCTACATTCACGACTCCCAACAATGACACCCTAGCAGCCCTTTCTCCTTGCAAAACTGACCTAGCAAAAATGCAGCAGCACAAAATAAGATCACAGCCAGACACCCACAGCTTCAGTGAAAGACTGAATAAGCACAGCACAGAGTTAGAAATTGCCTTCAAGAAGAATCAGCCTAGTATTACGTTATGACTATGCTTCTCAAAGGCTTCATGCAAGTTTTGGGTATTCTTGCGGTCACAAATCATAGTCCTTCAAGTAAAAACTAATAATATTGTTAACAGCAGTCACAGTCACCTTAACGGGAATTAATAGCACAAAGTTGAATTACACCATCTCCCTCTGACACAAAGTAGTACAGGAAACAATAGATAGACACGTTTAATTGACAAGCTGCCACTACAGAGTCATTTTTGGATTTCAAGCAAGTGTAAAGAATCATGGCAAAATATCTCTTGCTATACATGGTTTTAGAGCAGAGTGGTTATACCCAGAATTTTAAAACAGCTACACAGATGTAGGACTGTTCATAACTTTGAAAACAAAGCACTCTGCACACTTGCAAATGCATTCTTTGACTGTAATGAACTTTTGAGCTTAAATATAAGCACTGCTGTCATCCTGGAAAGCATATGAAAGAGTCCTCCCCAGCCCAGAGAAGCATCAACTTTTCTTCTGTGTTCCCCTAATCCCTACACATACCGCCATCTCCACACTCCTTGCTGCCACAACATCTTTGGGTTTTGCATCTTTGGTTCCAATGTAGGAGCCGATGGTGTCACAGGACCAGGGAGAGTACTGGCTATAGTCATTTCCTTTGTATTTCCCAGCTACTTTCAGGTCTTCATCCAAGTACTGTACAAACACAAAAATCTGGTTCTGTAAGTGAAGGGAAGAAGCAGCTTCACAGCCACCACTACATAGTTCAGCAGCAGTGAACTTGAAGAAAAACATCACCAGGATTATTTTTTTATTGAATACATCACCATTTGGAATTGGGCCATGGCAAGCATGAAATGTGTGAAATTCTGATTGCCTGGCTACACTCCCAGTGCTGACTGTTCACTTGGCCAGTATGAAAGTGATATTTTGATATTGTTTAAGAAGAAAAACAACTCTACAAAGCTGTTACTTAACTCTAAACATGTCAGGAGCAAATGAAATGAAGTCCAGTAACAGTAAAAACTGACTACTTCAGTTAATAATGGCTCAAAACTAATTCTCTTAGTTGCCTCAAAACCAGATAGCTTAGAATCAGTGGTAGATCAGAGAACCAACAGCTACTCGAGAGACTGGAGACTGCACTGTAAGGGCTTCCCACCTAGATCACAAAATCTACACCCCCCAACACTGTACTGTTCCGATTTTCTTGTTGTCTTCACCTATCAGCACACACAAACTCCAAAGTATTTTCTAAACACGCTATTAAGTCACATTTTTGTCAAAGTATGCTTACCTCCTCTGAATGAAAAGGATGAGGCAAGGTTGGTGATGGTGCAAAAGGAGGTGGAGAAATCACCTTCCTCTCTTCTAGCTGGGCCATGATCTCTTTCCTTCGTCGGTGAAGTTCATCCAGGCTGGGATGCGGCTGAAACGAAGACAGAAATATGTTAAAAAATATGGCAATCATATACTGCAAGAAAAGGGAAATATAGTGAATAGACATTGTCATTACAATAATAAGTAATGGTCACTTTGTTAAAGTCTGCCTATTAACTTCCATGTTTAATATAGGACATGCATGTTCCTTCACTGGCCAGAATGTTAGTTCAGGACACCCCAAAGGTAAGGAATGTTGTTTGCCTAGAACTCATCAGTTTCTCAACTAACCCAGTGTTTCTAACCTTAAAACTACTAATCTTTTAACTCACAGGTAGCTCAACATGAGTCTGCGTTCCAACTTGGCAAAGTTTCCATTGGAACATGTTCTAGCATGGCAAGTCCCCATTTCAGTCATATGGGGGAAATAGGTAGACTTCTATAGAACATAACCTAGTCACAGTTAGTTTGCATTTATTTTTCATTTTGCAACAGAACTAAACATCCCAAAATGTGTCAAACAAAACTGGTAACTCTATAAGCTACTTCAAAAATACTTCATGGACTCAGCAATATGATTCAGAGCCTTTAATCTGAATGACAGCTACTAAGTCCAACTACTCTACAGGACTCAATTCCAGCTGGTGATCACCAGAACAAGTTTGTACACTTCTAGTAGGAAGACCCTCCAGTTAGCAATCTTAAAAGTAGCTAAAATTTGGAAGAGCAGAATTTTTAGTTCCTTTATCAAGGGATGTATGTATGCATATTTATTTATTTAGGCACAGAGGTGGTCAGTCGTAGATGGACAGTACAAGAACCCACACACGACCACTTGCACACACTGTATTTAATCTGCACTAGAAAGAGAGTGGCCCTCTCCAGCCTAATCTTTGTTGGAGAAGTCAGGGCCATATGAGACTTCCAAAATTAATTACAATGGTTTTCTACTTCAAGCACAAAGTAGCAGCCTACTCTTTTACATATTAACATCATTACAATGACAGAGTTGACTAGTAACTAAACTGCCTTCCAGTTTTTGATCAGCTTCGTCGAGTATACCCCTTCTTAAAGTTCAAACTTCTAATTCCTCACAAAACCTTACTGCAAAAATATCCAACTTCTCAAGTAGTTTATATTTTCTTTCTCAAACAACTACAAAAACACAATATAAAAACCATACCCTGTGGCACGAAGGTCTGATCTGACTGAGGTGTGGAGCCACTGGGCAATAACCCTCTGCTTGCTGGTATCTGTCTCTGGATTCAGGTACGTAGGAAGGTACAGCTGTTTGGGGAATTTCAATAGGTACAGGGCTTCCTCGGACAATCTCCTCTCGCTGATATGTCTGGACAGGGGGATATACGCGACGGCTGTCATAGTGCGGTGGGTATATGGGTTGTCCCATAGGAGGATACTGCTGCGGCTGCGTGTACTGTGGGCTCACGACACGATCCTGAAGGTAGGGTGGGTAATGGTCTAAATAAGGTGGACCAGGTTCAGGAGCTGATGGAGGAGGTCGGACAAAGCGAGACATGGACTGGGTGGGATAGTAAACTCCTGAAATAAGGCAAGAGGAAAACACACAAACAAGATAAAGTGATTACTACAACTGTCCACAAAATCAAATTGTTTCAAATACTCCAGTCTACAAGTATCATGAAGAGAATGGTATAATTTAATTCACATTTGTTATTTGCCCCCACTGTCTAACCAGTATTTCTACTCAAAAATTAACCACAAAACACCTAGAAAAAGCAAGAGTTGATCCAAAGCTTGAATGACACAGTTTAAGTATCTAAATAAGATACCAGGTGTAAAGGTTACAGTAGCTGGAGAAGAAGTGATGAGACTGATCCCACCACAGGTGCCACAGAAGTCCTGCTAGCATACCAAACAAAAATAATTCACTAGAACGTCTCTGCACATTCGTATGAATGCTGTTAGCTACACAAGACGTAAAAGTAAACTGATTAGTCTGTACATCTTTATCCATGCAACTAAAATTCAATTTGTCTAAACATATCAGAGCCACTGCCTGTGAAAAGAAACTTGGATTAATTAGAATTTAGAGTTATCTCAAGATTTGTTCTATCTCTTGAACAGCAGAAGGAAATTTCATTACTGTGAGTCACCAAAGACTTCCAAGATCACAACTCCTAGATACTTGAAGATTTTAGTAACCTATCCAGGATCTCTGGGTAGTTCAAAAATACACATGAATATGTGCACATCACCATCAACATGTGCATCAAATTTTATGGACAACTCGGATCTTCATTTGCACGCAATAATTCAAATGCAAGCTGCCCCCCCCCACCCCGTCTTCAAAGTGCTCTGCAACTTTCTCAAAAATGTTTCCTGCCCCCGTCCCCCCATTCCTTTCCAGGGCTTTTTCTTGTTTCCACTTCTTTTGGTCTTTCATTCCTTATTTTTCTTTCATATTAACTTCACTTTTTGTCATTTCTCTCTCCAATCTTATGTTGCAAAAGAATCATTCCCTATATTTATATATAGCCATACCTTTTTTTTAATCCCCTTCAATATTATCTTTCTCCACCTGGTTTCTTTATACTTAGAACTTTTCCTCTTATTTCCTTATGTATGATTTTTTTTTTCTGTCCAGCCCTTCTCTAATTTCACTTGTGTCTACCCAATACATGCATGTGCAGACATTTCTGAAACACTCACACACTTTTCATTAAGGACATAAACACTTTCACCCTGCAAGCATAAACCCCTCTGCTGGTTATGCTTTATTTCCATTTTCCCAGAGTCATATTTAAGGTTTACCAGATCCCTGATGTAGCCCAGTTGGGGAGAATTGAAGAAAGAAGGATTTGCTACACTGTATGGACACAAACCTCTGTTTTCACTTGCATTAAAGTTCTCAGTCAAGACATAAAAAGCCTTCCAATTTCCATTTTATTATGCCATCACCACACTAGTGCCTATAGCTCATGTGATATGCAAGAAAACTACCTTAAGGGCTTAAGTAAACACCAGAATGGGAAGAAAGAATAAAATCAATACGAAGATTAAGATCTTTGTCTCAAATTTACCTTGTTGGTATGGTGCTGGCTCAAATTGTGGAGCAGCTCCTCTAGGATCTGGATAAAACATATCTGCTTGCTGAGCATTATACAACTGAGACCCTCGTGGTACCATTTGCAACTGCTTGGTGACAGACACTGAAGGCAGATCTGTTGGTGCCCGAGCAGGCACAGGATGAGGGTTCACTGGTAAGGCAGGAATAGAGCTCTTGGGGACAGATTCCAGCCTAAAAAATAGAAAGATGGCACTGCTCACTAGGCCTGATATAGCACGCTCTACTTTAAAACGCTGTTCTCTGTCTATATTCCACCTTCTGAAGTCTTACTTCACCTTTTCCTTCTCCAATTAAAATATAAACAAACAGGGAAGCAAAGCAGTTTATTAGCTTTAGATTTCTACTCTACTCTTTAATCATTAAAAAAAAAAACCATACCAACCCCCCAAACAACCCCCCAAAACCTGTTCCGTTTGTTTTCTAGAGAGTGGGTTTACTTTGTTTCTACTGCATATTTACACATATGACATTTTGAACAACAGTTAGGAAGACCCGTACAAGTCAGGAGGGGATCCAGGGGCACTGCTACTCAGATGGTCCATCTTCCCTGGCTTCAGAGCATTTTCGTAACTGGAGTCAGTCCCTCGAGAAATAAGTTGCGTCACTGTGCTGCCTGTTGACACAATTCCATTTGGCAGAGCAGAAGTTTTCCTATTGGGCAAGTCCACTCCCCCTTCCTCTGAGAGGATAGCTCCTGAAGGCAGGCCCACCTCATTTAGCTGGCCCAGGGAGGCACTCAGGGGTCTTCGGGGAACCAGACGCTTGTTCATTTTACGGAATCTTTAGAAAAAGAAGCCACACATCAAAAATTGAAACAAAAAAATAAAAAGGAGCTGCATTTTCAAGATTTTTCAAACATAGATGCTACTGAAAGCTTCAAGTTTGAATTTAAGTTTCGTAAGGGCTTGTGAGAAATTTATTATGAATATCTGTCAGAATAAAACTTCACTGCTATTTGAACTGTTCACAGCAGTTTCAATCAGAAGAACACGGATGGATTTTTAATGACAAGTACACCAAGAATTCACAGCTAAACTTCACGCAGCAAGTTTAAAATTCTTATTTCCTATACATATATACGTTTCAACGGTACAGAAGAAAATCAAAACTAAGTATTACGTAAAAGACTACCTATAGTAACAGAAGATTCAGAATAAAGAAAAAAAAAAATCACAGACTTTTCAAGTCTACTTTATTCAGAGAAGAAACTAATAGCAGAAAATGAATGACAAAAGATGAACAGATTCCCTTTTGCACCATTTGTCCAACAATAAGCCAAGTCAAGCCTTTATTGCCATGTGACATCTTCAAAACACAGTTTAAGATTTATGTTACTATACCAATAGACAGCTCACAACATTTACATTGTCTGATAAATTAAATGACTTGAGAGTTAAAAACTCGTAGGAACACACTGCAATTCAAAAAATCTAACTGCTTCTGATAAGTCTGAACTAACATGAGCCTTTTAACTAATGTTCCACAAAAATCAGCAGACTGACAGTACTGGACCCACAAAGAGAGACAATTCCAGAGCTGAAGGTCCTCCACTAAAGATCCTGCCATTAGCTTAAATACCAGAACGCAAGTGGAAGGGCATATTTGTAGACCTGAGTGTTGCTGCTGTTTATACTGTGCAACAAGAGGTCATTCCCCATGCAAGAAGGTTTCAGTAGGGCTGAAGCCAACACTTTCATATCATATTTAACAAGCAAAGTGGGATAGTAACACAGACTAGGAAGGCACACACATTATTGTAGAAAATAAAAAAAGGGGGCAATTATACTCTATTACTCAGTCTTCAGATAATCTCTATGTTTGCCCACATACACAGCACTAACAGCAATGCAACAGAAGCAAAAAGGTTTTTTGTTGTTGTGGTTGTTTGGGTTTTTAGACGTGACTGACTATAGAGTCAGTCAAAGCGCGATCTTGCTATATAGATTTGAGCTGTTCATCTCTAACGGTTCACCTTAGCCACCTTCCTAGCTCTCCATCAACACCCCAGTTTCCTGGCTGGATTAATCTTTACCATAAGTAAACAATAAATTCAAGCTACATAGTGTTGACAGTGATCATCATTCAGAATGCATTAAAAGGAAGTAAACAAACCAGGTCATTAGAATCACCTGAGTAGGGACAGACTACAGCTCTCTAAATATATGCTGCTCAAAAGTCGTTCTGGCATCTCATGTCAGCCCATGCAAGTCAGAAGTGAGCTCCCCAGGATGAATTTACGGCTTTACTTTGGCAACCTGCTCAATACCCAAACCAGTTTCTCCCTGCAAAGCAGCAGCAGTGGTTTCCCAATGTCCTGCTATGTTCTCCCTGCAAATTACTTCTGGACATCAGCCTCCCATCAGGTCTCTTGGAGGTACACTATCTCATGGCTCCTGGCTCTCTGAAGGCTTTTACATACCTTGCAAGATGAGGACGACTGGCCATCCTTGCCCACTCATCTAGAACACAACAGTATGCTCAAGAGACAGGCATGGATGTATAGACACCCATTCAATCAAAGGTGACAGAAAGAGTTTATATAGCACCCCCTATGATAAAATACTTAGAAAGAATAGAAGTTGCACAGTGCTGCCCTCTGGATTTTTCTGGACAATTTTATGAATCTTTGTTGCAGTCTCCACATGTGCAGGACACAAAAACAATCTAAAAGAGTGCAATACTTGCCTATGCACATCAGGTCCTTGTCCCTTGCCAAAGAGACACCACAGCTGCTGTTTAAGCGAGCGTCGATTGTAATTTGCTATCTAAGGCATTACCACATACTTCCCCATTACCTTCCTGGAAACTTAAGCTATATATAGATATACAAGACCTACATAGCAACAGCAATGCATATTATTCATACTGAACATTTTTAAAAGTAGGAACACTAATGCAATATCTGCTCAAAGGAATTAAGCAAAGATAAAAGGTACAAGGAAGAATAGGAACTCAAAGTTCCCCAACCACCTACAGAAACTGCTGCAACCTGAAACAGAACAAGCATTCACTTCACCCCACAACAATATTATTACATAGCCATATAATCCAGTCTGGATAAAAGAGGCCTCTTCCACCTGCAAAGCTGATGAACAGTCCTTCTTGATACATACAACTAGTTCAGAGGCACTGACTCACCACATTTGTTAACCATCCAAACCAGCACTACCAAGCTCCACTTTCTTAACACCATGACAAATGGGGAAAAACCCCAACTGTTTCTGCAGAACACCAGTATCAAAGTCCTATTCTCTGTTCATTTGAATAACTGCCTTTGTCATTCTAACAACACGTGCTCTGCTTTTTTTTTTTTTTCCTTCCTGTTTTGCCTATGCACTGCATGCTGGCCATACAGCCAATGAACTGACATAGTAATACTTCAAGTTTTAGATTTTTAAAGGAAAAAAAAAAGCCTGCATACCATTTCCAAATCTTTGGTGTTTTCTTCTGAGTAAAAAAGTGCCTTTTCTTGAAAGTTGCGAATGCTTTTAGCCCCCCAAAACAAGTAAGAGTCATACTGCATAAAATACATTGTATTTATTTCTTTTAACTCTTAAACAATCCATTTTACTTTCAAAAAAAGTAAAACATTCAGAACAGAAGTAGCTTGCTCATTTCCCACAGACTTCATATAACCACCATTTTTTAACTCTTCAGCAATAGCTTTAACCACTTTTAGGTTACTGCATGCGCAATACCTCAAAGAGTTTCAAAGAATAACTGTTGCAGAAAGCAAGCTTGTGATGCTCGTTTTTAGCTCTCTGGATAGCCCTAGCAGCACAGAACAAGAGAATCCATACATCTGGAAAACTGCCAGCAACCTACTTCTCACACTTGAGTATGAAGGCAAGATGAGAAATACACACAAACAAATGACCAGAACGGATGCAGTCAAACAGAATGTTTAGTCACACTTAAGAAAAACAGCCCACCCCCAAAATCTCAAATAACACTTGTGTAAACATCAAACTTTCAGAGCCACATTACTGCTGAACAAAGCAAAATATCCTATGTTTAAAGACAAATAGTTCCAAAACCTGAGAGATGACAGTTCCAAGTTTTTCACATTATTTCTTGCTAACGTAAAAGATGAAGTTATGTCTCCTCCCCCCATTCCTAGATATGATAAATAACTCTTATGGATAAGATGAAACAAAGATCAGACTGTTTTCTACCATAGGAGGTGCACTTACTTTTCTAGCTCCTCCTGAGAATGTGCAAAGGTGCAGCTGGCCCCTCGAGGGCATCCTCCTCTCTGTTTCATGTCTCGGCACATGTATGTCTTGTACTTGCTGTGCTGAGGAGGCTGACAAGGTTAAAGAAACCAGGTGAGATACCCAAATATAAGTGCTCTTAACCAAGAGCTAAATGTATCCTCTTATTAAAAAGAGGATTTTAAAAAAAAGATTATAAAAAAAAAATTGACTTTCGGCAATTCCCTCAATTTAAGTGTTCCAAAAGTACCTAATGTGAAATAAACGACTGGAGCAGTATTCATGCTTGGTTCTTCAACAGAACTAACAGATTCAAGAGTAGGTATTTTGGCAACTAAGTCACCATCAGGTTTTTAAAAATTTTTATTCAATTTCCTCACTCAGCTCGATTGGAACACAGCTTATGTTTCAGGAAACAGTTAAGTGGACAAATCTGATATAGGCTGAAAAAAATAACCATGCTTAATCAGAAATTGCCAAATATTCATCAAGCTTTGTGGTAGATTGAAAATAAATACAATTTGGTCAGTTACTTTTCCCTTGCTTTCTGTTAGCGAAAACCAGCACTTAAGTATCCCTTTGATCTTTATGAGAGCTAAATTTCATCAAGTTCCCTTTTACTTCACCTTTGGGCTAAAAATCTCTTAGCTATCTATGATAACTATTTCCGCCAACAGTTGAGGATGCAATCTTACTCCTACCCAGATCAGCAGGCTATAGGCTGTCTTCTGTATTTTGAAGTTTCCCAAGAAACAACGACTTACTGCAATCTTGCTACCTGCATGTATGCCCATTTGTTTACCAGTCTAAATAAATTTTCACAGAAGGCCAAAGGTGGTCTCAAAGACCTTTAAGTTCCTACAGTTTTTATGGCAGAATTAAATCAGAGGCAGAAATACCCTATCAATGTTCCCACTGAGGGAAAGGTCTGTAATTTCTGAGAAATTCAGCCAAAAGATGTAAATCTGTAAGAACCCATCCCCAAACTGATTTCCCCCCTTCCCCCCCCCCCCTGTTCTGAAAAAAACTGAAAACGAGGATTTAGGCAGGGTGTACATAGGCTGCACAGCCCTCTGCTGGCCACTGCTGCCAGCCAGCAAAACTCTGCCCAATACTCAGCAGATGTCTCCTTCCCCACTTAGGAGGCTTTGGGTTCCCTTCCAAGCAGCACAACATGTACCAGGTCTAGGCGATGGTCTCACCAGAACAAAAACTCTCACTGTTTTTCCCACGCCGATTTCCACTTGTGTATTCCTACTGCTTTTCCTTTTGCTGGTAACAGTGCTCATTAGGCATCCCAGTGAATGAGTGAATGCAAAAAGGTAGAAGAGCAGAAATAATTCACTCTGATTTTGCCTTTTTTTTTTTTTTCTTTTTTTTGGCAGAGATAATCTTTCTACTAGTTCAGCTCCCCAAACCAGCTCTCCAAGAGGATAAGTGCCAAAACAAGGGAGGGAGTGGGAATGTGTGATAAGCAGCTCTTTCAGCAGCAGCTAGCATTTGTATCAACTTAGCTATACATCAAATGAGATCAAAGGAATATGTGATAAGATAACTACGAGATAAGTCTATATATATATTTGGCAACAACATTTCATTTCTGAAAAAAAATTTTGCTCTAGGAACTTGGATTGTACCTTTATATTAAGTCTTCCCAAATCTTTAAACTTTACAGAATATTAAGCACAGGTATAAGAATAATTCCATTAAACACAGAGCCATCTGGCTGAAATGTGTCACATTAAAACAAACCCAAGAAAATTCCCACAGATCGTAGGGCTAAGGCACCCCAGCTTCTCTTCCCCACCCTCTAATCAGAAGGGTTGTTTATTCATTTCCCTAATCTTGCAGCAGGATCACACTGTTTTCTTTGCATACTCGTGAGCTGTGTAAATTAATGCAACAGGTATTGGAGGGGGGTTGTGTTATTTTGGGCTTGGGTTTTTTCCTTTCTTGTTTGTTTCTTTTTTGATAAGTATGACACAGCAGTGATATTTTTAATCAGCTAGCTCTTTGTCAAACCAAATCTCTCCAGATGACATTAGTAAACCTCTACTATTAGATACAGTCAATAAAATTTAGGGGTAAGCATTTCCTAAATAATTGAGCTTTTACCTGTTGCTGATCTGTTCCTTTCTTGCTGTGATTCTGGATATAATCAACTAAGCCATGAACCACAGTCCTCACAGCAACTAGTCCATTTTCCAGTTGTTCCCATGTTGGAGGTGGAGCATCTATTGCATTAACAGCAAACAGAGAATAAAAAAAGTCAGAAGGATTTGCCAAAACCAGGTACAAAGAATCCATCAGTATCACACAACTTCACTAGACAGCCAAAATTATTTTATTGGAAACACGCACCATTAGATAAGAAGTGCTCAGCACCTTTATTCAGGGATATGTACCACTTAAAGAATAAAGCTACCTATAGACTCAAGATTGAACCACACAATTTATGAAATGAGCCAGCAAGGCTATTATTAGCAAGTCAAATTAATTCCTTTTACCAAAACTTTTATATACCACAAGAACTCGAGAGTAAATGCACTGTACAAATTCTACATATAATGGAAAAAAATAGGGCTGAAAATCCCTCTTCGCATTCAGACTGCTGTAGATAAAAATCGTTCTGTACAAATACCATCATCACTAGCCTAGATCACGCAGGCAGTCACTGAACAGTAACAGAAATTGATGCCTCTCACATGGAAAAACATCACAAAGCAAATCTATATTATCAGACCACCATCTAACATACAGCAGTGTGAATAAATTGTACAGCCTTCATTCTATACAGGCCCTTCTTTCTAGCCGATTTATTTTTCTAATAATTTTATCTGTTACAGGAGATGTCACTGCTGCCATGTGCCTACACACTCTGCTGCAAAATGTAGGACCTCAAAAGTGCTTCACTAACACCTTGCAAGATCTTTAGCACAATTACATTCTACTCTGCTCACAAGGACTAAATCCTTTCAGAGGAACTTCAACAGACCTTCAGAACAGCAGGGAAGTGACTGAACAGCACAGAGGAGAAACATCAAGATCAGACTCACCTACTGAAACTGAGTGAGGCTATTAGTGATTCTACTTTCCATATCAGCCTGGCTAACAAATTTGCAGTGTGCACACAATTTTGTCCCTGGTTTATTACAGTATGAAAGATTTGTGAAGAAAGCACTACATCTCCTTTAACTGCAAAGTACAACTGGTCCTCATTTGAAAGGTAAGTTCATTTGTTTAAACAAACATAAACCAAGAACTAAAATTTTTAATCTCCTGAAGCCATAGTTTAGGCCTTCACACTATTTTAATATTGATTCTACAAATACTAGCAAGCATAAAATGAAACTTCAGCCACTCTCCTTCCCTTCTCCCTCAAGTGGTCCGCCCTCACAGTGCTGCTGACTTTTTCAACAATATCCCTCTCTCTCCTCTGTCAACAGCTTAGATTTTATTTCCCAGTTATATTCTTTCCAACTAACTTCCCCTTCCCAGACTGTCTTTCATACCTTTGCAGAATTATGTATTAACAAGAAAAATACTAAATTCCCTAGGATAACAAATCTTTCTTGTCTAGACTGATTTTTGTCCAGCTTCTGTCTATTCAATCTATCAAAATTCTACTTTGGAATCCAAAATTGTTTACAGAGAAGATGCCTTATGATTTTAAGCCGCATTCACAAGAGTGTTCCAAGTGTAATGTCTGCAGGCTAGAGACCTCAGATCAAAAATTAATATATAGAATTTCTAGAACAAAGAAAAAGACACAAAATTTTTAGATATGTTAATGGAAGTCCTTAATCTGGTAAGTGTTTTCTTGAAGACTTCCCCTAATTTGTATGCAAGTTATTTGCTCTGGTAAAGAACTGGAGAGAAAAAGATCTCAGAGTGACAGCTAAAGCATTGCATTAAGCATAGTGGTTCTATCAGTCTTCCTGTTGCTTTGCAAATCTGTTTGGAAATAGCAGCATGTGTGCTAAAAAAGGGAAAATGAGGAAGCTAAGACTGCTGCCACTCCCCCCAGTTAGCATTGCCCAATATCAAGTATACACCATGTAACCTCACAGGATTATATGTATTCAACATCCTCATCCATGCTCACCCAGTGCTGTCAGACAAGGAAGCTCTCTTCAGAGAAGTGGTGAAACCATTCCTGCCATAATTTTGAAACCTATTCTAGCTTCAGAAGAGTTCAGTTCCTCACACAGATTACTGCTGTTCCCAGGCTGGTTATGAATACCACTCAAGAGTCTTAAGTTTATGAGTTAGAGGATGTTTCCTTCCACCTGATGAACAGCTTTCAGTCCTTCAACAGTGTTAACCACCTCTTGCTAAACTGCAAGTTAAAGGTTTTTATAAAACATCTAGACTTACCCGGACTGGGATCAATATTTGCCAGGAGCTCTAGGTGAGGTCGAAGACGATTCAGGTTAGCTGGATCTCCAGTCCTCTGAAGAGCAATAGTTAATTCCTGAACACTCTGTGCAAATGAGGCTGGGGTCTGCAACTTAAAAAAATTATAATAATTAACTTTCTACAGGCAAAGCAATCCTCGTTGTTTCTGAAGGTTGCTCCACAAGCTCACAAGAGCTGTCTTCCAAAACCGGACTAGTGTTTTTCACACAAGCCCATTTCAGCACTTTCTATTAAATTCCTTCTCCTGCATTAAGAATGCACTACTCTCTGACACCACAGGTTAAAATACAGCTCTCTAAATAGACAAAGCGAAGGCTGGTATTATTTCTAGCAATGTGATCTCTTTCTTTTCTGTGTTGCACTAACACCCAGAAAAAAAATACAGAATATTAGAAACCATTTAATTTAGATTTCTGAAGAGCCTAGTATGTCCAGTTCCCAAACCAACAGGTTGCACCCGGCTTTAAACCTAGTACAGCAGACAACAAAGAGCAAGATGGTTGAAGAATAAAGACAGCTAGCTTCCTGCCTGGAAATATGAACCATTAACCTCCGTTACTATATTGGCAGTTATCAGCTGTTCAGAAAGGACACATCTCAGCTGTGTAGCTAACCTTTGTGGCTTCACCTCTGCAGAAAGAGGTAAAGTAGAAAAAGAGATAGCAGGATGGCAGAGGGACTAAGATCCATTAGGTTACAAATATATATTCTAATTATTTAGGCCATTACAGGTTTTGAAACAACCAGGCAAATGATTAATGGGTAAGCTGAGTACACATGGGCACAATCTGTAAATTAATGTTACAAGCATTTAAATCTACTACAGTTGCAAACAAGATAGACTAGGCTGATTTTAGGTTGCTTTACCTTGTCAATGATAGACTGCATGTGGGATTTGTGAGACTGGTCTCCGTATAACAGTGAGGACCACTGATCTGGTGCAATGCGTAAACCTGCTTCCATAGCGATTTGAACTATCTGTGAATCATGTTCCCTTCTCAGAGCTTCGTAAGTCCGAAATTCTTCCTTCAGTTGCATCAGGGAGGAATCCTCATCTCGCTTTGTCACCTAGTGGGGAGAAACGAGCCAAATACAATTAAGCAGGATAAGCCAGACATTATGTAAAGTCCAAGGCAAGTGAAATCTTCAGTCAGCAACTAAGTTCTTCTTCCCAAAGGAAATTGAACTATGAAACTATGCAATGAACACTAGTTCCTACTAAAATAACACACTTTTCATAAACTGGAACCCCTATGAAATGGATACCAAAAAAAAAAAAACACTTTCTCGGACTCTGACCTAGATATTGGAGGAAGTGTCACAATTCCTAAATGACACTACCGCATCCACATCTTACTTCTCCAATCAAGGCTTTTTGTTTGTATTGCAGAATTTTGTCTGAGGGTACAATTAGTAGCAACAAAGCATTTTTCTCCTCATTTAGCAACAGTGAATGACATTTAAGTTGAACACCTAGGAATGGACAATTAAATACTGCAAGTGCAATAAGCAGCTTAAGTTCTCCTCATACAACTCGGATATCAAAGAGCCTCGTATTTCTTTGTTTCTGACCACACTACTACTCAATTAACAGAACTGGGGATTTTCCAGCTTTAACCCTCTTCTAAGGATAAGTTATGCTGACTTAGATACAGGTTTTGTTACTGTGCATCTATTAAACCTGGACAGAGTCAAAACCTAGCTTTACAGCTTAAAGTTGCAATTTCAGCCTACATTGCCATCACAGCTGTACAACAAAGAACTCTCCGAACACATGAGACTTAACACGTAATACTTTCTATAACTACACATATTTTTAGGCACATCTGATGTTAAAAGACAATGAAAATTGAAAATGAAAAACAATAGTTTTCACAGCATTATGAAATCTCCAAGCAGAATCTTCTTCGTACCTTGAAACACGAGGCTCTGTAAAGAAGCTGGACAACGTGCCCAATGCTAGTTTTAGAAGCCTGAGGAAATCGCGGCTCCAGCCTCTGAACCACAAAGAGAACCAAGACCTTTCGTGACAAAGCAGATCCATCTTCCAGAGCCAGTAGAACCAGCTTTAAAGCCTCCTCTTGCATTGCTGGTGTGTGGGGGGGGAAATGTGAAGAGACAAAAGATGAGAGAAGACCAAGAAAGATTTCTGCACTGTTTCTTGTTTTTCTGCAAGTGGGAAATCAGCTACCCCCCCCGCCAATGCACACAAATTCACAGACAGGAAAAGGAGCTGAGCAAGAAGGGAAGGAAAAGAAGGAAGGAATACTTCCAGCCTCCCAGACTGTGACTGGGGAAATAGGACTTTTAAATTTTTATTATTATTATTTGTTCTGTATTGGGTATCAGGTGATAGGAAGACTTCTTCATTCCTGTCTACACATCTCTCTCTATTATTAATATTAGAGTTTTCAAAGTGTATTATGTACATCCCACACCTATCCCAGCATAAAAAGCTGACAGGCTGAGGAAGGGCAAGGTTGGTTCTCATGCAGGTAAAAGAGCAATTAGTGTCCACACAAGTAAGTTAGGTGCTGTAGCACTGCATATTTTGCTAGGTAACAAGCCTCTCTCTTCCCTGCAGTGGTGCAAAAGTTAGCATCCCAAAGTTAGTCTTCCTTCATTCGTTTCAGTGGGGAAAAGAGTCTCTATTTTGTTCTCTATTCCAAGAAATTGGCTTTATATTTCAAGGCATTATTTTTGTTGGTCCTCAACAAGCGAAGTCTACATTTTCAGTAATGAGACTTCATTAATTTTTTTAAGCAAGTTGTTTTAGTATTCTATGAAAAGGAGTTTAATCTCTAAGTACGTAACTTTTTAGAAATGCATAGACACATACCCCAAATGTAACAAATCTCTCCCCACAATAGTTTTGTATGTTTATTACCCTAGAGAAGGAAAAGAAGCCATGTCTAGTCACTTCTAGTAACCTTATTTTTTCTAGAAGGGTCTTCTTCAAAGAATAGCAAGTAAGAAACTACTTCTCATTGTATCTTATCACAAGAACAAAATGACACACATTCCTCTGAATTTTATAGAAGACTTGCAAAAGCACTAAAAATACGAGAAAGCCCATGACAGCAGCCCAATAATCATTAATTCTGAAGACTTACTATGAAGAAATTAAGGCACTGCCTAATAAAATCACTCAGGCAATTTGACACCCATTTATCAATCCTCCTCAACTCTGAATTGCTTCTATTACAGTAGTACTACTGTGATGTTACCTACCTGGTCCAAGAAACTGGCACCCTCTGGCTCTCACTGCAGCCCAAAGATTGGAAGAGAGCTGCTGAGGATTTTGATGTTGAAGAATGAGCTCTGTGACTGTTCTTTCACCAAGTGACCGCGCTGCACGCATGGCTCTGATCCGCCCTTCTTCCTCCACTAGCTGGCAATGAACTAGTGTCACAAGTTTCCTTTGCATGGGACGACTTAGCACGCTCTGAGTAGTACTGTTAAGACCCACACCTTCAAAACAAAGCAGAGCAGAAAAAAAAATAAACTACCTCATATCTCCTCTTCTTACACCAGCCTTCAACCACTGTACTATATAAGTGCAAACCTGAATCTCCTGATGTCCACTTCGTTAAACAGAACACTAGAGAAGGCATACGAGAAGTTCATTTTTGTCACTTTGCTTTGCTCAGCATTAAGAGCAAACAGTTCCTGGGAATCAGCTTTCCCACAGGTTTGTCTTGTGATTGACTGATTTGGCTCTCCAAGAAGGTGGAACCTCTAATGAATTCTCTCCCCATGTTGGAAGCCTGTCTTGCACCCTCCCATATGGATTCACAGGTAGGACCATAGTGCAGTCCTCTTATTCACGGGCTTCAAGGATCACTGCAGCCTTTGACCATTTGTCTGTTGTCATAAGACATTTAGTTTCTTATCTGTATCTGATATCTCCACTGCTTTGGCCTAGCCAAACTGAACGAATTCAAAACTGCTTAGGTGATGTTTTATTATGTGCAAAAACTGTGATTCACAAATGTGCTGGGAGCCACTGAAACCAGGTTAGAGGAACAAGTTAATTGCTAGACATAGGTCTGCCATACCAAGTTTGTTCCACAGCACAGAGCTTGTTCATTGTGCCACTACTACTCAGAGCAATACTGCTATCACACCGTACTAGTTGAAAAAGCTTGAGACAGCTTTCTGTAAAAATTAATTTTTGAAAACCTGATACCCATGATGCCCACCTCTACTACTTGGGTTGACAGATTTTCCAAGTCCACCATATGTAATACAGATAAAATCCATACTCTTGAGCCCAGTGCAGTTTTCCAAATTAGAATTACTCGGATTGACCCAGCTCTTGTGTAAGATCTTGTATAAACAGTGTATTACTTATTTCCCTATATCTTCTATGCAGTAACTTTCTCATTTCAGTTTATTCTTCCTCCTCAAACAAGCTACATTACTACAGTTATCTCAACACAAAGCAGAACTCAAATGAAAAAAAAAAAACCCCGAAACAAAAACCTACACCACCACAGAATTATCTGTTTAGTTTTACTTAGTCTGCAGAGGTCAACTCAACTTACAAAGTTTGTTTCAACTTACTATACCGCAGCCACATACCTTGGCCTAATACCTCAGCCTTTTCTCAGTATTATTTTTGACATAATGCCTTTAAATTCCACCCCCCCTTCCCCCGTGAAGGCATAACTTTAACATGTAGGAAATCTGTCGTAATCTGTTTTTAAGCTAGGTTTATATCCATTTTTCAAACAGACGAACTAATCATTTGGATAGTTTGTTTTGCATCTTATTTGTTTCCAGCTTTCTTTTTCAAAGGAAACAATGCAGGAACTACCTCTTGCACTGCTGAGTGGTTTGAGGTACAATGCTAATTCTTCCACACATTTCTTGCCCTCCTCATAATGCTTGGTATCTTCAGCTCCACTACATAAAGTAATTGGCTGCTGCTCAGGAACCTGAAAAAAGAGATGACACGTACATCTACGATGAATATGCACAAATAAGTGGCAGTCATGCTTACAAACACCACATCAAGCTTGTTAATATCAAGCATTTCCCGTTTTGTTCCCTTTTTGTTTCTTCTATATTAGTAAGCATTTTTTCAGCTTGTCTAATGAACAAATAGCATAAAAAAAGAAATCAGTGGAAATGAAGACAAAAAAATACAAAACTTTTATAGCTAGACTTCTTTTCTTTAGTGGTTGACAGGAACTAGAAGCAGAAGGCTTATTCCATGAAAAAAATTATTAGATCAGAAACATGACATTTCTTATAACTGTAAAACATCGGCTGAAATAACACACATATTGAGACATCCCCAAAGCTGGCTGGCAAAAAAAACCCTCAGAACAAATCAGATGAATCCTGGTTTGCAGGTAAGTACAGATTCGTATCTAGGGCCTTACAGCTCTATAATCATCGAGGGATAAGTGATCAGAGCTACTTGGATTTGCAGGAGAAAGGACTTAGCAGCAAATATACTAGGACACCCTTAGAACATATTCTGACTAGACCTAATTATCAAGCAGCAAGACCAACTTATCCTACACAATGCATATGAACACAACCTGCAAGTATTAATCTGACAGTGCAGGTCAGTTATATTCTTGGGTTTTTTGGGGGTTTGGTTTGTTGAGGGTTTTTTTGTTGTTGTGGCATTTATTTCTTCATACAGGCAATTCACCAGAAACCACGATTTTTCAAAGGAATGTTGGATCACCCCTCCACCCCAAGTTATAGTTTTGTTATTGTTTTCCTCCAGTTAAATTCTTTAACAAAAGCTTTAAACAAATTTGGGGCTGCAGTATAAGCACGGTGCTGATGTTTCTCAACATCACTATTCAGCAATCAATTCAATATATGGTAGTATAGAGAACTGGAATTTCTCAGAAGACTAAACACAAGCACTTTTTGCATATGCTATTGAAGTGCAAACAGATCTCGAGACTTCAATTTCTATTTCCAAGTCAATCACTGTCCCACTGGCAATAACAGCATGCTAATCCCACATAGCTGCTTACAGGGACCAACCCAGGCCCTCAATCTAAAAGCACAAGCCTTTAATGCTTGAGTTAAAGACAGCTACAAACCTGCTAACCTTCACGTGCAACCCAGCGGTGTAAAGAATAGCATTATGATGGCAGCAGCAAATCAAAGCAGTGAATATATACAAAATATACATACACACACATACATATATGGCTGCCACCACCAATGTGGACAGGAACTTTCCTATCAATTTTAATAGAAAATAGTCGGTTTCAATCATATGATGACACTTCTACAGTCTTAGACAGCTGTGTGTGCCAAGTTGCTCATTTGACACACACTGCAAAATCAAGAGTTACTAGCTGCGTAACTCTTGCTTTTACAGTAGGTAAAAAAAAAAAAAAACCAAAACAAACACCTCCGAGCATAATGTATCAGCTGCAATTAAGAGAGCTGATACCACCCCAAACCTAATATAATCAAGATAGCCTGGATCAGACACCTCCCCTTTTACTCCTATTAAAGGGAAAAACAAAACCACATTTAATCACACCAAGACAGCAAGGTTAGCCTGTATGCTTTTCACAGACTGCAGTTAACTTGTGAAGTTTTGGGGGATTTTGGTTTTAATTTTGGGGATGGGTTGGTGTTTTGTGGTTTGGGGGGGTTGTTTGTTTCTTTGGTTTTCGGTTTTTTTGTCTGTAAGCAAGAAAGCTTTCAGCAAAAGTAGATTTTGCAACTACATCTTACAGCGGCCAGCCATAACTTCGAACAGCAACAGCCTCAGCTGGACTGGTTTCTTGGGATTTGGGAAACACGTATTTAACACCTTCATTATTTGCTTTCATGTTCACAAAACACTCCACCTCCTTTTCAAAGCCACTGCCATTTTAACATTTTGCTTCTGTCTGGGTAGTTATACAAGCAGAACTGGCTTATTGATCAAACAACACGCATCTCAAGCATTTGTACTGAGACAGAGACTACACAGTCTCTGCCCTATTTACTGCTGTAATATATTTTGTGCAAATTCCTATTTATTCCTGCAAGCAATCAGTCTGGCACTGGCGACAACCTGAAACACAACCACAGCATCACAACACCCAGCAGACAAAGAGGGCTTGGAACAGACATGGGACAGGAAGCAATGTTCAGCCCTGGATTTTGATCTTGAATTAAGTCAGGTTTAGCACACATTCACAGCAGCGGTTTGGAATGCCATACACAGCACAACTCCACCAGTGAGACACAAGGATTGTCTAGGCAACTAACAGAAAGCTTCCCCCTCCCCCAGAAAAAAGTTGGCATAGAAAAACTTCCAAGAGTTAATCAAGGTATTCAACGCTGTGTATCTGCATATCATTCCCATTTCTTCTCTTTGCACAGGAAGCTTCAGTGTAAAAATCTACAAGCCTTGCACAACTGCACTGTTACCAAAACGAGCCTAAAAGAGATTAGAGCTTAACTTTCATCTTAAAATGGAGCAAGTGTAATACTGAACAATAAAACAAGGTGCTTATTTTGTGGTTACAGGAGTCTTCAGGAGAAGATAATGTATTTCTCACACCTGCTTCCTCTTCACTCATGTGATGCATCTCACAGTAAAACTTACAAATAATTTGCCCTTTTGTTGGTTCTATTATATGCACTTCCAAGACCTTTTTTTAATACTTTAGGGTTAGAATGACTACAGGAACAGCATCTACAAAGAGAAAAATGGTAAAGACGTGATTCCTAAGAGTCACGGGAGATCTGAATTTTAATTTTGGCTCTGTCATAAAATCACTGAGGGACAACTGAGAAATAATTCCACTCCAAAGCATTTTCACTTCCCCTTCGCAAAATATCCTTTCAATAGCATGCAGGACCCTATGGTCACTTCTGTTTACAACGCCTCTCGAAGGCCTCAAAATAGATGCCCCGCAGAGCGAGTTCATTACTCTCTTCATCATTCAATACACCATTCTCTCAGACACCACACCCTTATCACAGTTTCCACTCCAAATATATTTACATAATATAATAAACACCTCCCAAAGGGAGACTAGAACAGGAAAAATAGTCTGAGATGTTTAATTACTTTAAATTTGTGATAATTCTGCATGCATCTGCCTTGGCAATGACTGCGAGTATCCCAGCAATGGAATGCCGCCCATCAGCATGACTACTTGTGGCTGTGGGAAGAGGCAGGTTATGACAGCATAAGGAAGGGACTGGAAAAAAATGCTAAAGCATCATCTCACACCAGGCAGAGATTTTGAATTGGTGATTTAAGTGTAATTTGATGAAGGATGTCAGCCTGAGTTGTCACTAATTACCATTAGACATCTAATTGCACAGAATGAGAACATGTTAAACAAACCAGCCCCCTTTTTGTCTGGTTTGAAAACTGCTTCCCCCCGTATTTTTTTTTTTACCCATAAATAGTTCATTTGCTTCCTGCCAAAAAAACCGAACAAACCCAAACCCAAAACCCCCCCAAAAATCCAAAACTTACTGTCTTCAGTTCCTCCATTTGCACTAAAGACAACTTCTTTGCAGATAATTCCTCTTTTGTGGCACTTCATTTCACCAAAAGTTACACTACCACGTTATCAAACGTGCCACTATTGTAATTTTCCCCTTTTGAAAGGGCTGTGAGTTAAGATCACTCCACCTGTTCTCGTCATATACACAATTCCATTGCCTAATGACTAGAATTTTATTTATCATGTCCAGCAGGAGACTATTAAAGAAATTAAAGCACCACAGGAATTTTTGCCTCTTAATGTCACCTGTTTGGAACGTGCACATACATTGCCATTTCATGTGTTAACAGGAGGGAAGAGATTAGATGACAGGTCCACAATTATGCACCTTCAAAACACTGGCCTGGTGAATGTTTAAAATAGTTGCATACAGTGAGTAATAAGTGGATGCTTGAATAGTTAAAATTCAAACCCTCATTCCCACAGAAACCAGCTTAAGGGATTTCTTTACCCAAGAATTTTAAAAAGCAAGGTATCCCACGAATGCCTTTTTGACTTGTGTTCAAGGCCATTGTGCCTCTCTTCCCTCACAATACGCTTAGCTCCTGCTTAGGCACTCAGCTATTTCCAGCTCTCCCAGGAATAATAATTCTCATATTCCCCTTACAGTCCCTTCTCACTGCCACCATCTTATGCAGCTGAACTTACCTATATGTGGGCTGAATTGCCCAACTACTGCCTTCCAGAATAGACTATAACCACTGTTGATGTGTACTATGCTACAGCGGGGCAGCAGAAATTTGAGTCACTGAAACAGTTAATTTTCACATCAAGGGTGGCTATAACCTGGGCAACGGGTTTAATTTTTGGAAAGGGGTGGGGAGAGAGAAAACTGAGAAACAGCCTGTAATTCAAGTAAGAAACCAACTCTTTTCACCATTACTGTGGCAAAGTCTACAGAGAGATAACGCTATTGTCAAAGAAATAGGTTACTGCTTCCCAGGGTGCCTGTGTGACAAATTTAGTACATTTTCCTCAGAAGTACAGTCCTGCTTATTTCACCCATTGTGCCTGCTCGAAGAAAGCCAACCAACGTGACTTGCCCTGGAATCCTATCCTTGCTGTCAGTCATGGCAGAATGGATTTGTTTCTTCAAACTGCCTGGTCTCCTCCTCTGCCTCCAGCAAAAAAGCGCTTAACACTTATAAATGTGTGAACTTCTCAGAAGCCTCCCCAACCCCAAAGGTAAAAGAACAAACTGTTCTTTTTCCCCTCAGATAAAAGCTTTAATTGTGTTGCACCATATTTCCTTCTAAAATGAAACCTGTTTTTTGGAATTTATGATTTTAAAATAAAGTATTACACATCTCCATGGACTCAGATTAAGGTGTACAAGGGTTTGTTGGAGATTAGGGGATGTTAGTGACACATATACCCTCCTGAAACTAAAACCAAGATGTGGAACAAGAAAATGGGCTTTGTTTCATAAAAGTTCTTGACGCTGGCTTGCTACTCACATAATTATTTTTTTTCGTATGTACCGCCTTCTTAACAGGACAGAGTTCAAAATTACTGTACTTTCTCTGAAGTACTTTTTTTTTTTTGTCCTTAACCAAGCCTTTTTCTGTAAAAAGATAAAAAACAGGCTCAGAAAGACTAGTGGAAAATAGCAGCTGTTTCCCTGTCCTTCACAGCAAAGTAGCGTACTTATTTTCTAGTACTCCATAGTCCAGTAAACACTACAACAGGTGCCAGGAAGGGAAAGGAGGGTGAGTTATACTGAATACTGATTTCATTCACATGCTCATTGAAATTAGGAGCTGGAGAGGGGAGGTGGTGCAAGTTTCCCTTAAGCAGAAAGTTAGCTGGTTTTCTCTAATTACTGACCAAGATATCACCAAATATTGTTTAGGTATCAGAATGCAATGAGCAGCATACATACAGGAATGAGTGGCAAATGAGGGGAAAGGGAATACTGTCTCTTCTGGTGCCATTTGCAGCTCTAACATCACAATGAAACAAGGTCCTATGAATCTTGACCACATAAATATTTAAGATATAAAAGAGCACAAAATGTGATTAGTTCAAAGTCTGAACCTAGAGTTCAGAGTGCTCTCAAGACAAATACAATACTATCACAAAGCCACTCTTCCTTCTTCATACCTCAAACACATGTGGATAAGGAAACTCTGGTTGGCTAACTAGGAAAACCTGAATAAAATTCTCAGTTACTTGTAACAGAGGCAGGGTGATTTTCCGTCTCATTCCAGAGGATCTTTTTATGGAAATTTTAATTCAGGCAAAGGTCAAGTTAAAGCTATCACATTGCTTCTCACAAAACTTAACAAATGCACAGAAAGCAACAAAAAAAGAGGCAGAAGGAAAAAGATTTATCATAAATGTGGACATTTGGATACAGCAGGAACTATTCTACAAACTCCAGAGAAAGGAAGACAGTGTAAGGGACAAAGAGAATCACAGTATTTATTTATGGCATCACCCACAGATTTCACACTGCTTGGAAGCTCTTCAAAGATGGCGGCACACACATCTCACAGAAATGGAAGCACAGCCTCATCACCCTCTCCTGCAGAGCAGGATGAGTCATCTCACACAGCTAGAAACACAGCTCAATTTTAAAACTTCTGATATAACTTCTGTGCCATACATCACAAAAGAACAACAATAAATTAGCCATATTACTTGATAAAACAAACAAAAAAAGAAGTAGCAAAACCACATTTGGATCTCTAGGTCCCACTACCTAATAAAAAGCATCATAAGAGCATCTTCCTTTCTTCCACATCTTTTAAAGTTCCTCTAAAACATAGCCCTTTTCCCTGAACTATAGATCTCACTCAATTTTCTGCCTGTTGCAACTCCACTGAGGCCAGACATGGAAGCAGAACAAAGGAAAACAATAACCCTTCTATAACTGCATCCCATCTATATTTTTGTTCCTCACCCATAAGTTAGACATGATTGTCCCTCTCCTCACCCCAAGTCCACAATCCTGTCCAGCCTCAGGAGGTATGGGTCACAGGAAACTTAACAGTGATCTACCCATGATAAGCTTATGCCAATTTAAGTCTGTGCTGCAACTGAACAGGACAATCCTGCTTTCCACCCATCCCTGCCCCTTTCCTTGGGCTGCCATCAGTACCAGTGCCACTGGAGTGCTCATCTCTATCAGATCACTGGTTCAGCTGACCTCATGAGTACACATTCCAGCAGAAAGGAGAGTCTCAAGCAGGCTCCCCCCACTCAGCTATATGGATTTAGATTAACATTTCAGCTCAGGAAGTTACAATTCCAGAGCACAGTTTCAAATTAAATATAAGTCAGTGTAAAGGCTGCTACCAGAGGTGTCTGTCCCACTTCCCTCACTCTCCCCCCCTGTTTTTGGGACAACTGATCACAACTTCATAAGGGTGACTATGGTAAATCAAGTAAACTACCATGGAAGAATGGTTACCAACCAGATAAGCTCACTGATCCAGTTCATCCTTTTGGCAGAGCAAGGCTAGACATGAGCTGGGGAAGAAGGACGGGAACAGAACCAACCTGTTCTGCTGACAGCCCACAGTTATACCAAATTAGATGTAACAAAATCACAGTCAAGCAAGTAGTAGAATCAAGATTTGAACTGTTCTTCCAGGCACCTCTACAACAGCACGTCAAAGGTCTAAAACCTGTATTCATTAAAGTCAGTTTAAAAAAAGTAGATGACTACTCTACACACCATTAACACAGTCACATTCTTTATTCATAATTTGTCCTCCTAAAAGAAAGAAGGAAAACAACATAGAAGCAGATTTTAACAAAAAAAGTACTGATACCTGAGCACCCACTAGTTGCAGCAAGGCTGAGTTCACAGGAAGGAGTTCAATGTCTGTATTGATAGTGGTCTGGTCAAAAGGGCATGCCTTACGGTGGAGCTTGTTGAGGCACATCTTGCAGACAGTGTGGCCACAACCCAAGCTGATGGGCTTCCGGATTGTTTCATCGAAAGTCTGTGTGCAAATCGGGCAGGAGAGAAAATCCGTCCATTGTGGAGCTTGTACAGGCATTGCTTCAGGAGTTAATTGACAAGACAAAAATCTAAAGCACAGATTCCACTGGAATCAAAATCTTTGAAAAAAAAGTCTGTTTGTTTTTAAATATCTTCTGTAAGTACAGACAGTCAGCACATAGTGTGAAACATAGCCTAAAAGAAAACAGAAACAGAAAGTTAGCATTCTCTACTGGAACAGGCATGTGAAATCCTTTGTGCTAGGTAAATACCACTTGTAGAGGTATAGCTGAACTAGGAGTCCAGTTCTGACATTAAGTAGAGGACTGAGTCATGACTTGCTTTAATTCCAGCTTGTGTCTGGCACTGGAAGTGTCACTAAAACCATTTCTGCTGTTATGCAGCTTAAAAAAAAAAAAAAAATCAAGGTATTTATCTATCTCACTGATGATATAAGACTAATTAGCTTTTAGTTTTTATGTTCTCTTTTTTTCTTTACAAATGAGTCAATTAACATCAACCAGATTTGAACAGACAGACAATTTTTGAAGGGCTGTTGTGCTTATTCCACTGAAACAATTTTTTTTACAGTATTCACTGTGAGCTTTAAATAATTTTGCTTAGACAAGGCTTCATACAAAACCTCTATCACAAGCAAACTTTCCTCCGACCAGTGGTCTCTGGATTAGCACACAATGACTCTGCGGAAACATGTGAGCTGCCATAGCCTCAAGAAGAAATGGGTGAATGGCTCAGGGTACAGTCAGACACAGTCTGCACGCAGTACAGCTCACGCACAGCACTAGGTAACACCACATACTGCTACTACAGCACCTTCACACAAGCTGATCTGTACAGAGCTGCACCATACCATACGGACTTATCCGGTCACACCTCTGTTACCCTGGGAATCTCCATGCATTACTGGGTATAATTCAGCATTGATAACTTGCCCTCAGTCTGCCCATCAAGCAGCTCCATCCCTCAAAAGCAGCAAGAAAATTTCTAGAAGTCACTTTGGAACAGAAGGGTGCCAATTGTTTCTCAGGGACCCTTTTCTACCCCTGATTTATATCATTAATTGCCTACCTAGAGATTAAATTGACAGAAAAAGTAAAATTTTTAATGCATTGAGAGATTACGCTGAAACACGACAATAGAGGAGAACCCCGGAGATCTGTATTACTTGGCACTTTTGAATCAAAATGCTAAGAGGATCAAATGTTATTAATTACAAGGGCATGGAAGACAAGTCATCTCTACAGGACAAAAAAATTAAATAAAAGCAGAAATCCACATGTGAGGAGAAATATTAAAGAGTAGACAGATGAAGTGATCTGAAAAGAATCATTACCAAAAGGAAAATTGGTAATAAAAATATTTCTGATATATGGCTGGCTTACTTTCTATCACCAGTGAGGTTAGCAAAAAACAATGCAGGTCAGAGATTTACCACCAAACAGGTTTCTTCTACATCAAGCAACAAAGCAACAACAAACCCACCCCAACCACCCAGATGTGTTGGTTTCTCTTTCCCACACACAGCTGGCTTAGGTTTCATACCGTGAGGTATGTACTTGCTTGCTAGTATCTGTTCAGATACAAAGTTCTTATATCAGCAAAATAGCAACTGTTTATCAAATCTTAGTTTAAAAAACAACCTCGAAATTAAAATCTCAATTCTAAGTAGAGAGAAGCTTCAAGTTAGGACGTCTGCAATTCAGAATCAAAGCATTTTAACATAGCAACTGAAGTCTAATGCTAAAACAGAAACTCTGAAAAGCCTCAGGCTTTTGTTCCAGAATTTAGTGCAATGTTGTTCATAGTTCATCATTTTGCCAAGGTAAACAATGAAGAGTTACTAGTTAAGCTTTTAGCCACGTTTCATCAATAAAAAAAAAAAATACTTCTATCTTCAGAAGACAACATACAATGCCACGCAGCCACTGTTTACCAGCCGACAAGGAATCAATAAGAAATCAATACTACCCAGACAGGGTGGTACTGAGGAAGAAGCACTACGTGTGGTTAACCCTATCACCACCATTGCACAACTAGAAGATCTGCCAAGGTTGTTCAGGGTGTCGTGTTCCCCCTCTCCCTGCCCCCACAACTACCTTTTAATACAAAGAAATAATTTTTTTTTCATCTTGTCAGCAGACAGCAAAATCATTCCTATTACTACTGTACCATCAAAACCCAAATGAAAACACTTATACTTGTAAATTACTTGACTGAGCTAACTCCCTAAAACATCGATGAAATTTACTTCCACACCCCCTTTATATGTTTTTAAGTATACAGTATATAGTACTTGGTATCAAGTATTCCAGCTAGAATCATTCTTTGTAGACCAAATCTGTAATAGGAATCACCTCAAAACTCCACAAAAATCCTTCTGCAAAGAGCAGTACACAGCTTGATAAATCTAGTGTATGTATTGCTGTGCTATGAAATACCATTTGCAGATCAAAATTTAAGAGCTGAATCATATTGCTTCCTTTCCACCACACTGGAATTAAAATATCCACCAACAATTTCCCAGACTCATCCGCAGTTCAGGAACAGTTTGAACAGTCTATCTGAAACACTGATTATTAACCAAGCATTAATGAAAAGAGCAGTTTCTTACCAACAGAGGAAATCTAAAACCAGAAGCTAACGTGAAGCTATACCATCTATACTAAAAAGCTGTTGTGGACATGGAGACTCCACCATTCCAGACTCTGAACTGGAGGGAAAAAAAAAAAAAAAAAAAAAAAGGAGTTGAAACAACTTTAACATGAGTTAACTAAGAAAAGAAAAAAAAATAGAATAAATTAGTAAACGGAGACCTGTACCTCTGGCCCCTCCAGACAACTGGCATAATGCAATAGGTCATATTTATTTACAATCTCAACAGTTGAAAGAGAAGTTTGGGGAGTCTGGGGAGGGAGGGAGCAATTAGTGGCATCCCTGATCCCTTCAGGTCTCAAAATGCTGGAGAAAAACGGAACCAAAGCTTACACACAAGCACAACTTTCAAAACGATCTTAATGAGCCCAAGCCTGTCACCAAACTGTCAGAATAGAAGGGCACATGGCATGTGAAATGAAAAACCCACTGCACTGAATGTGGCTATGCAATCACTGGAGAGGCTTGTTTCACCAGTGGTTGACAATTCCCCCATACCCATGATTGACTTCTCTCCTACCCTTATTTCACCACCCTGCAGTGCCTGTGGACACATACTGGTGCCTAAATGCCAGAGGAAGGCCGCAGATAGCACTGACAATAGAAAATACTGGCTGGTAAAAACCTCAGGAAATCATCTATTTCAGCACAGTCTAACTGCTGGAACAGATGGCCAACTGGCTTGATCAGCCAACCTTTTCCCCACAGGAAAAAATAATAGCTGTTTGAGCAAACACCACCGCTCTGCTAATAAATCTCCCAAGCAGATAGCACAGAACTGTGGAATTCCTCTGGTCCCATGTAGGATGGCAATGGCATCACAGGGACTGATGGTTCATGAGCTGCATGCATACAGGCTGGCACCAAACCAAGTACTGCTGCTGCCGCCACAGCTTTCCACATACATGGACCAGTTTTCCTGCTGGATCTTCAGTGTTCAGAGAAGAAAGCAGAGCCAAGCACTGAGATACAACGTAAATCTCTCCCAGGCACAAAGCATACAGACGGGGCATACACAGAAGTGAAGCTGGGAAAGATGTGCATCTTTTTGCAAGGTTTGTGACTTGCTATAACCTTGGAAATAACTGGAAGCAAAACACTCTCTAACTTCAAAGAGCTACTTTAAACAGGAGAGATTACAAACAGCAGTAAAATGATGGAAACAAGTGTTTCATTACCACAGACAGCTACTGGAACTATCCTCACTAGAGAAAGACAACACTTCCTAGTACAGATAGGATAGAAAAAGCATAGTCACACTTTCATGGTACAACACTTTTCTTTTTTTTTTTAAATATTTCTCTCCAGCATTACACTAGAGGTGAAGAAAATGCAAAGAATGCAAATATTTATAGAAGACATACCCATTTAAATAAAATCCCCCTTCCCATACTATTATGATATTTTTAACCCACCCTCTCAATTTGCTAAGGATCTCACACTTATTAGGTCCAAACACTTTAAATACACATGCACATTTTGTGCATGATTGAGGGGGAAAAAAAAAAAATATACCAAAACCCAAGAAAACAAAAAAATGAGACACATCCACAGTACATAAATTGGAAGACAAGAGCTGTAAGAATGAAGATGCCCCAAGACATATGCCTTGAATAGTAAATTGGGACCAGAGACAGTTTTTATTCCCTTTTTTCTGAATCCGAACACATAAAATATCTGTATGCAAGTCGTCTTCTTGTGCTTTGCCTTGCATAAGCTGGTTTTACCCACAGCTAGAACCACCTGAAAACATTTCTCCTCTCTTCTGAGCCTTCCCCCACCTCCCAAGAAATCCCTGAAATTCCATCCTTCAACTCAGACTGGAAATGTCACGCTGTAAACAGATCAGTGACCTGTCTCCTCTGGGACCCAGCCAGTGTTTCAGAGAAAAACAGGATCATTCTATAAACCACCGGGACAACTGTTCAGTGCTTTTTCACATTTCTTACTCTGCTGGACTACAACACAGAGGGGTGACGCAGTTCTCCTGCCCAAGCTGTGTTACATCCGTGATGACCAGAGCCTTCCACACGTAGCTAGAAAGCTTTGCAGATTCAACCCTCGAGAATAAGATGTTTTTAAAACGCAGAACCAATTGGATTGGAACTTTGTACCAATACTCACTGGCATCAAGTTTCACACATGATGACATACAGGCAAACTCTTCTGCTTTCGGTTAAAATTCAACACCCTCTAAATTAATCACACTCCAAGTCCTTTGGTGCAGGTACCAAGTATATACTGACTTCCCTCACAAACATGTTATTTGGACCTAACATGTACTAGCACAGACGTATCATGTGCCACTTCGTCACGCACAAGTTAGCGCTGATCTTTCCCAGCAGCAGTCCACAGTAAGTCATGTTACAGTTTAAGGCAGATGACTCAGCACACCTACAGGGCACCCTCTGCTCAGTTTCAGTACATACAGCTCTTAAATGCATTACCTGCTCCTGTGTTTTTACATATCTCTCTACTGCATTTCACCATGCTTTTCTTACTCAAGCAATATCATCATCTTCTTGACATTTGAAGATCAAAATTCTGAATGTCAGTAATTTTTATTGTCTGCTTTTACTTTAGTCCTGAAGCTGTTTCATTTTTTGCTGAGTCTTACTCAGAAACAAAACGAGCAGAACTTCTTGTAACAGTTAACAGTGAACATATAAGTAAGCCTATTTAGCGTAAAACTTAACACTAAAGCAGCTCCTCACTGCTAAAATGAACACAGGCTTGCTAACCGATCTCCTCATGCAAATACAGCTCTTGGCTAATCTATAATTTAATCTAATAAAGAAAATACCATTTTACTAATTCTTTTAAAGATTCTTACTCCTCGGTACTAACATAAAAATTGCTGAGATAAAGTAACATAGCCAAAGATGCAATTCTCTCTCCTGTGGGACTGGTTCTGTGATACATTAATTACTTCAAAACTTCTCTGACACATGACATTAAAAATAAACCAGTGACCTGAATGAACAGATAATAGTAGAACAATTCCTAACTAATCAGTATTAGCAGATACTCACAGTGCAATCTTACCCAACAACTGGACCTCTCCATACTTGCCTAGTGCCAGAAACGACCAATTATCACAAGTGCTTCACAGGACCTATTTAAGTAAGTTTTCCATTTCAGTGCACTCCAGGTAATAAACAGCATTTCCAAGAACACAGAAGTGTCTTTCCTCTCTTTCCTGAGAAGTGCAGAACCTAATACTTTAAAAAGTCCTGAATTTCATTTTAGGGAAAAACTGACCTGACAACCCATGGGAAACCCTGACCAGCCAGAAGTAATGGGTTGTTTGTAGAGACTCAATACTGTTCTCAAGAGGCATGCTGAAGCCACACACACACAAACACCCCATACTGCCAGCTTCACAATTCACAGAAAAGGACAAATCATGCTAGCTGTGTTTTCCATACCCAGTTCCACAGAAAAACCTCTGAAAAAAAATTTAAAAGAGAGAGAAAGCCCGTGCCTAATTAGAGAAGAGTACATAGGAGAAAAAGCTTCTTACCTCTGCCCGGGGAGCTCCATGAACACTAATACAATAAGCTCAGAATAGTATTTCCGATAAAGTGAATTTTTTTCCCCCTCCTGTTTGCTCTCTGAAACTTTGCCATACACCATCAACTGACGGCAAGTGCTTCAGTTCCTCATTCCTCCTCTGCACTGCACGCATGCCTGTTCGCATGCACACTCCCCAACACCGCTGAACACTCGCCCAGAAGACAGAGCTCTGTAACAAAAGAACTTCCCACCCAACAGCAAACCCTGGAATTGTGTGTGGTACAGACGTTCTCACCCCTCCTTCAAAGCCACATGAACACCAACAGGCTTCAGTGGCCATACACTAAGTCTCTTTAAAAAAAGGGGGGTGGGGGGTGGTAAAAAGAAAATTATGAACACCATCGAAATTCTGTCCCAAACTCACTGAAGCTCAGTAAAATCAGCTTCAAGATTTGCCTTCCTTTATCCCCAGTAAATTTTATTTTGACTGTGAAAACAAAGGAAGAAGTTTATCTACTTTCATGCAAAGGTCTCTAACTTGGTAGTCTGTAAAGTACCTTAGGAAAACAAGGCCACTTAAGGACAAGATGTTATCCCTCATTTGAAACTTCCTGGCTTGTAACAACACAAGGGAAACAAAAAACCCCAAAACATCACAGTACCTCCCCAACAGAGGATCTAAAAGCAATTTATGATGATACAAGCTTCACAACATCCTGTGAGGCAAGAGCTAATGTCTTAACAACAAAAAGGAAAACTGTTGAATGAAGTTTTATTTATCCAGTGTTTTTTCTTGACCTCTTATTCTCACTCAACATTCAATCACTAGTCTTGCACTGTTAGGGTCACAAACATTAAAAGACAATAATTGTGTAAAGGAAGCTTAAACCCCCCTGCTTATACCCCTCAGAACAAAATCTGCACATGGCTCAAATAATACATTTTCAGGGAAGAGATAAATTACTAACTTCATAATTTCTAGTTGATATGATACATCCCTTACAGCTTATTTAAAAGAAAGGGGAAGTGACTAACTCTTAATAGTAAACAGTTTAATGACCTATTACCTAGGAAAACTTTTCTACCAATCATAAGGATTCCCAAGCCCATAAATGTCTAGGGAGTTAACAGCAGACAAGCATGTCTAGAACATGTTCCTTTCATTTCTAATTAGAAGTTCTTGCATTTGTCAAAGCAAATGACTATAACAGTAACACAACGTTTAAACCAGAATTTAAAAATCAAGGAAGAACCAAGTAGATTAACAGAAGAAAGGCAGAAGGCACTTAAAATATCCACAACAGTTTTTAAAAGAGACTTTGGTTCAACTGGTCGAATACTCAAGAGCTATCAATCCTGCTCTTGAGGAGGCAAGCAAATAATTTGCTTTTCCCGGAAGCAGATACATGTTTGCACAGTTGCTTTCTGAACACCCAAATAACCAAAATAACTGCAACAGCTACAATTCTGAAAGCTAGAGCCAGTGATCAAGCAATAAATGCATCCCTGAAAAATTATATTCTGACATTACAATAACTGGGAAAGTTAAAGAAAGGACAATTGCTTATCCATACCAGAAGACCAGAAAAAACAGGTTCAGGTTTGTGTGTCCAGAAGGAGTAATCTCTCCCACGACAGTTTCTCAGAGTTTATATAAAAGCCTATATTGCAAAAAAGTTTTGTTTGGTTGGTTTAAAAAAACCAAACAAACCCCACAACTTTCAGATTTGCTAGTGCTTGCCATCAGATCACCATGAAAGAAGCCATAGTAAAGATAAACAGGACAAGCTTGCAGAAGTCTTCAGATTCAAGGGTACAGACACACATTACCTCCTCTTGGTGTCAGCTAGAGAAGCCACTACTTTTCTTTACTCATTCCTTTCTTAGGCATTCCAGCTGAACTGTTTCATAGTTGAAGCTAGCAGTTTTAAACTTAGATCTTTATTAATAAACACAGGTAGGCAGAAGTGTGGGTGCACAGCAATTACACAGCCAATACCTCATTTTAACTGAAAGAGGGCAACAAATGAGCCAAACAAACAGCTCACCTAAAATTAATATCTAAGTAGTAAACTTCAAGAAGGCTAAGCAATGGGAAGTAGGTAGCATTCTGTAGACTGCAAATGCTTCAGCTGCACAGGCACAGGTGAAAGAACAGGCACCTTTTCAGTTCTAATCTGCTGAACAAACCCTTTTTTTTCCTATGTACCTTTTAGTGATCTGAAGTATCAAAAGTATCATAGCAGTAATGGGATTGGCATCTGCTAATGAGAAACCATATTTAATATCAAAATCACTAAGGCCAGTATCATTCCTTTCATGCAAGTTACCTGACTACTACTGTAGGTGTTCAGTAGATGAAAACTAAATTTAGGAAAGGGGGAGGGAGGGATATCTTGTTGCCACTGCAATGCCTTTATAATTTCTTAGACTGAGATAAGTAGACATGAATCATTTAGTTAAGACCTAGCAGAATACAATGAAAGAGAAAGCATAAAAAACCCCAACCTATAAAAAATTAGAAAGTGTTGCTTGCCACCCACTCTCCAGTAAGTGCTCCCAACTTGATTCAGCAGCTATAATTCTGCTTTGATGTCAGTGACACTACTAGTACAGTAATGCTATCATTGCAACGTTAAACGTCAAGACAGAGAAGGGGAGAATTCAAGTCTGGCTGGAGACATTGGTCAAGAACTGTCAAAAAAAGCTCCCCAGCCTCCAATCTACGATACAACCCTTAATAATTCCACCCCCCTGCCCAGTAAGCTTTTATAATAGAAAAACTGTCTCTGAAAAGAAAAAAAAAAATGCGAGAAATTGCCAAAGCTGAATTTTTTTGGGTGCTTTGTGTGCGTGCATGCTTTTTTTGCGGTGTACTGTGAAAATATTACTGAAAACATTTATTTGATAGATATACAAGGCTAGAATCAAATAATCATCTGAAGTTCATCTCCACCTCCTTCCCCTTATGTTCAAGAATTAGCATCACACTGTTGACTCTCCCCAAAATTATTTGTTTTCAAACTACCTAATAGATGTAAACGGAAACCCTAGCCTCACATGTCCAAAATTCCAGGTGCAATAGTAAGGAAATGCTGAAATATACGTAACAGTATTAAGTGAATACACCTGTTACTGCCAAACCTAGGAAAGAAGAGCCTTCTATTTCAATGAGTCATTGAAAGTAAAATGTAAATGTAAAATTTCATTTTATATAGAACTTCAGAGGTATTCAGAAAACAAATATTTTAAGTGCCCACTTGAAAACTTTGTCTCAGAACTTCCTCTTTAGTTGTCCCCCCCCCTTTTAATTTCTTTGATTTAGAGGTGGTTTTTCTTGTCATTTAGTAGATGCTGCCCCCATTTTAAAAATATGTCCAACAGCTTCATGTTCATAACTGTTTACATAACAGTAGTCTCTAATAAAGCTTCAGTTATTCTATTCACCTTAGAAGCAATTTTATTTTGGAAGACTGCACTTAAACTTCAAAAAGATCTTCTAATAAAAGCACAAAGTCATTCAAGAGCAGCAAAAATAACTAATAAATTTTTAAACAAAACTACCAACGTAGTTGCTCATCTGCTTGTTTTTTAATTCATGAGTTCATTTTAAACATATAATAAGAGATTCCTTCTTGTGATTATAATATGTTTCATACAAAACAATCTCTAGAGTACCACGATGTTATTTCAAAAGGCAGTGGAGCACCTAGTTTGCTGACATGTGCATTTCATCACAACAGGAGTTCACAATGACAAAGAAATCTTTTCATTCCCTAAGCCTTATTATAATTCTATACCCCGTTACACCCTCCTCTCAAAGATTCTGAGACAGAATTATTAAACTACATCAGCTTCAAGAATTCAACTCCTCTACTTTAGGCACCTGTTCAGTCAACCATGTGATACCATTTCTACATCAGTAAGAAACTGTATGGCACCATCAACTTCAGAGAAAAGATGCACATTTGAAAACAGTTGTCAAAACATTGTTCTGCTTACCACAACACTGCACTTGTAACAACCACTTCCAAGAAGTGAAGGTAGGCAGATTGAGGACTTGCTATTAGAACATAACCTAGGTTTTTGCCATTTCTCTCCCAGATCACAGCTTAAGCCTAACTGCACTCATCCTGTCTAAAACTAAAAAGAGAGTTGTTAAAAGATTAATGAAAGCACCCAAGCCATAAAAAAAGACCAAATCATAGCAACCACAACCTACAAGCATGATACTCCAAACAAGATTTAACACTGCAGCAACAGAATCTCATCTCCACTAAGCAAGCAAATAACCTGCATTGCTTACCGCAAGCTAACATGGCTTAACCACTTAACCTTGTGGGGACTGAAGCATCCAGACTTAGTTTTCGTTCTACCACCAATGAAGACAGATAATGAAACTTTACCTATCTGGCACTTTCAGTGCAGTTTCGTGCAAGAGTTAGAGCAGGGCAAGTCAGAACTGCTTCTCAGAAAGTACTCTCATGCCAGGTCTAGATCTGGCATGTCATCTACAACAGGGACCTAAGCTGGTCAAAACTAAATCTCTTTCCTTCCCACATTAGCTTCTAACAGGCTCCAAAACCTGCTTCAAATCTGTTAATTGGTCAAGCAGCCCTGGAAACATAAGGGAAGGAGTTGGGGAAGCACAGAAGAGGGAAACTTCAAGACAGCCTCTTTTAGCATCGACACAGACTTGTCGAGTTTTTAGGTGTAGTTTCATGAGCAGCTTATTTTGACACAACCAGGGCAACACAGATTTTTAAGTATGTCTTCATTAATGGAAGCCATCTCTAAAGTATTGTCTAGATTTTAACTACACATTTAAATGCTATTAAGCAATCCTAACAGTGAGGATGACTAGACTAAGTTTGGCATGATGAGTGTAGGTGAAATGGAATAAAGAACTCAAGTGATAACAATCCATGGAATTGTTCCTTTATACGAAACCCACCTAAAAGTTTTCTAGGTTTCAAAAGATAATGCTTCACCCCTAGATTTAACCAATGTTTCTTGACAGTGCAAGTCAGACAAATACAGTCACAATCATCCTTTCACTTATGGTTATAGCACTGAGCAAAGTGCAATCTAAAGAAGATGAAAGAATGCTGTAGCAGTCCATAACTCCAAGTTTTCTTACTACTCCTAGAACCAGAGTTGCACACAAAGAAGCAATCATGTAAATGCTATAATAGCTGATACAAAAATAGCTTACAGGGACCAAACTGAGCCAGAAACCCTCCTTTGGCTAGCCCAGTAGTAGCTTCACTGGTAATAATAGCAAGAATATTAAGATAAAGAACATAAGTTTCACAGATGACTCTTCTGCTTGTTTCCATGACACAGGCTGCAATAATGTTTTAATAATATAACCTAGTCTACACTGAAGCTCTGGAGTCATCCAAGGTTAAGAAGCAGATTGTTGCAGAAATGGCACCGAGCCTGGTGAGTTTCAGCTCTGTTACAACAGTTGCATTAAAAGCAAAAATATTAACTAGTCAACATACTATTAAAAATTTTCTCTAGACCTCTGAGCATAGTTTTGTCGTAAAAATCCAAACACCATTCAGCATGGACAAACCTGCTCATCACTTTGAAGTAGTATTAAATTACTATTCACACAGGGCTTAAAGTCTTTAAATATCAGTAGGAGAGGTCACACAACTGTTGCTCAAAAGCAGGTTAATTCAGGTACTTCTGACTCAGAATGTAATTGAGCCTCATTTGCTTTAAATGCTACTGGTGATTCAATTTGTAGCACTGCTAAAAAGAAACTGGTGATTCAATTTGTAGCACTGCTAAAAAGAGCACTTCCAGAGGCCTGAAATAGCCCGGGGCAAGGTACTCCTTTTGAATGAGACTTTTCATGTAACCTTCATTATAAGAAGAAAAACCCACCTTAAATACTTTGCTGCTTTGGTGTTAGTCTCACTTACCTTCCAGATTTATAAAAATAGCATCTTTTCTTTACAGCTTTACAAGATCATTAAAAACAGTACTTGTGGTTTTAGTGAGTGGAAACAAAAGGCTCAAGTCTCAGGGTTTCCATTAAACACCTACTCTTAACCAAGAGCAAACATCTCTGAGCTCAACCACAAAAATGAAAGCTGCCTTTTTTTTTTTTTTTTACTTTTTTAGTTATTTTTCTTAATATAGCAAACAATGCAAGACAGTCATGTGTAAGAGAAAAAAGCCAAACATCCAACATCCCATTGCTCCTCCACTCAGTAATAGATAAAAACTATATTTATTTTTGCCAAGAGCTTGAATTTAAATGGGAAAAAAATAATCATCTTACTTCCTCTTAAGAGGCTTTGAATTATAACCTTAATTATAAAAGTTTAGAGTTACAAAACTTCAAAATCATCCAACAAAGAGAGCAAAATACAATAATCCCAGGAAGTTACCTATTAAAAATCCACTGCCAACTTGATGAATTTTGCTGCTCCGGCCTTGTAAAAGCAGTTCTACTCCAGACATGTAATTTTATCTTTTTGAAGAAAGTTCTCTTATTTACTGCTTACTTTGCATGAAACTTGTTCTAAGTGGAACGGTCCATGAAGAACAATTTTCTCATTCTCAGTTTATAATGCTAAGTCTTAAAGATGTATTCATCTCTGAAAACATATTACAACTATATTACAGCAGTATCAGCAACCAGAATGAGGTAAAATAAAAAAATACATAGGACACCATCTCACACACTCTATTGCCAGAGTTCTATCACTAAACGTATACAGTTCTCCATAGCATGCTTAACTAGTCTACCTTTTTAAAAGCAAAGAGTAAACTCCTGCTAATGAACCTTATTCACACAAGATTAGACCTCACTCATGGAAAACCAAGGACTGGAAGATACTCAGAAAACAGTAATGAAAACAGTAGCTGTGCAGTCAAGCATCTTTGTACTTCAGTTGGGTCTTTTAACTTCCATTAGCAATCTCCTTCTTGAAAGGCACACCATCACAGGCTGCTATGAGACTACAAGTGTTTGAGCCTTCACCCCTGACTGCAGTATTACCTATTCCAGTACCTTGAGAGTAAATCGGACAAATGTTTTACAGTTAATTCACACATGGACCACACAGAAAGTTTCTACCAATCACACCTCTATTGCTGCAGATCAAGTCAGGGTAAGTGACAAGTAAGCCTTGTAAAGGCAATATTTGCCTGACTTGATCATTTAAATTCCCTCTGTCCTGTATTGTGTAAACCCCCGATTAAACAGTAGGTATCTAAAAATATGAAAAGAATAGGAAGGAAAAACTAGGCCTTGAAACCATCTTACCACCCATGCAGTCAACACCCCTTTACACATTCCTGTGTTTAGTCACTCACTGTTTTGGGAATAAAAGCAAAGACAGTAAGCCAAAATTGACAAACAATTCAAAACCAGAAAATTCTCATTTCTGTAAGCCAAAGCCACCTGTAATAGCACTACAGAAGCCCTCGTAATTGCACTGGGAATTATCTTCTTCAATATATAAAACCTAACAAGAACAAAGTATTTAAATGTATTCATTAGCATACTGCGGTCACTTGATTTTCACAGGCTTACTGTCAATTTTCATTCTCTAATGACAGCTCACATACCAGCTTGTCACATCAACATGACTGATTCTACTCCCACTTCTCAAAAGCAACGCTAATTCATTAATGTAATTTCAAAACTTATCAGATGTGCTTGAAGGAAAGGATTGCTGTCACTCACTTCCCCTTCCTGAAGGCTCCCAATTACTGTCACATGAACCGGCAACTGAACCAATCTAAGTCTTACTTTTTCCCATCCTGGTTCCCCAGGAGGAGGGTGGGGGGAAAGGACAACTAACATTTTTATTTATCAGCTCAATTCATATATTACTCACAGGAAGACACAGTGGAATAATGTTGGTTTTTTTCCCTTCAGATCTTACATAAAAGAAAATACACCTGTGATCGTTTTAATACCTAGTGAGTAATACTGACACCACACCCCATTCTCATCATGCAGTGCCTAATGTGATAGCCACACCACTACACCCTCAAATACTGACATACAATTTACCTTACTGATTCCAAGTAGTTCTGCAGACGACTTTCTGGTATGTCCTGAAATCACCTACATCATGCCCAAGCTTCAGTTTGACAGAGCTCAAGTTGTTCTATTCTAAACTGGTTGAGTGAAGCTGAAAACCCACATAAAAATGGCTGCAATCATATAACTCCTCCTCAGAAACACACCCAGAGACATCCCCACCCAGTCCTTGTGTGCTATTTTGCTAGAAACATTTGACTGTGAAGTTCCACTGAGAAAGGAGTGACCAGCAAAGCTAACTACAGATCTGCTTGCTTAAGCCATGTAAATCCCCAGACTCAGAAAATCAGGGGGGAAATATTTCATTGCTATGAACTACAGTGCAAACACTTTGATGCTTAATGTACAATAACCCAAGTGATTCATTTCCGATACACCTGGTACAGGAATAAATGCTAAAAAGAAAAGCCTGAAGGCGACTTGCCAGTTTTTATGTCATCTTATTAGTCCTATTTTTATTCCTTCCTTTTCACAAATGCTACAGAAATGAGACAGAACATCACACATTAAGAAGAGATGAAAGTTTTGCCAAATATTCCACCCCACCCCGAATGTATTCTGCAAAAATTACAGTGCTTGGTGAGAAGATAGGTCTTCTTAACTCTGGTAATTAGAGAAAAGGGATACATTTAGTACAAATATAACCTATGCAATATATTTTGCTTTGCAGCCAAAAAGCTGTCAAGTCTCTGCTACCAGATCCCTCTTGCTCTAACCAGAAGTCTGCCCTTTTCTACCAGCAGCCCTCAAAACAGGAGGCTGAAAGAGAAATGCTGCTCTCAAAATCCAAGCAGGCCATCAAAGGTGACTTATCACTATATAGGTCCTCAGCCTGGGAAGTACCAACGGGGCTGTACCTTTTTGTTTTCTGGTAAAGCATTTAGGAGAGCTCTGTCCACAGCCTTACACCTTATTGTTTTAATAATAAGAGTATTTTTATTGCACTCTGATAGACCTTTTATTTCTACCTCCCTAGTCACCAGTAAAATGCCAAGCAGCATCACCAAAGGGAAAACTGAAAAGCTACATTTCCCAATGCACTCCAACACAAGTCAGAACAGGGTTATTCCCTGATACCTCCAGTTGCCTACTGTTATTGACAGGAAACCTCTTACTTCTATGAAAGAGCAGATAGATGGATGATTTAGAGGGTTTCCAAACACACCATCAACCCTTACTTTGAGCACCTTTTCTGTGCACTAAATCACAATTATCAATGCAAAACAAATTACTTGTCTCCCTGAAGATCTTCAACACAAATACATCCTTAAACTTGACAAATGCAATAGATGATTTAGAAGATAAAAACAGAGGGAATCGTGAAGTAAGCCATCTTCAAGTCAGGAAAAATCTCTGTATAAAGTACAACACAGTAGATAAATGGCATAAAAAGGTATCACTAAGGCAATGTTTTCAGATAGCAATCACAGTGTGACTTAATACAGGACACAAATACAAGAGAGTAACAATGCACACAAGCATTAGCAAGTCCAGAACACATCCTTGATGGCTCACACCTTTTCTGCAGAATCCAACAAGAGCTGGCAACAAGACAGTCACATTTAAAATAGTGTGGACTATTCCAAGCAACCAAAGTTAACTAATTCTCACTTTCTGCTTGTTGTATGAATCACCTACAAAGAAGTTACAGTATCCAGGCTTCCATCCTTAAAGCCTGGTTAAACAGGGAAGACTAAAATTAAAATTCACCATTTTAACTAAAGTTTTTTGCAATGCTACCAAGACCTTTTTTTAATTAATTCTACAGGAGGTCTTTTCACACAACTGAACAGGAGAATGACTCAAACAGGAAGGACAGCTTGAGTTGTAGCCTCTGGTTTAACTTACCCAGTCCATTCCATCAAGCCAATTTAGCCTAACTTATTTTTATCTTTCTCCTTTCAAATTTACAGCAACAGCCAAAGTAGTCACGAGGGAGCGCACCATGAACAATGGTCCCTAACTTCTCACCAGTTCCAGAGGAAGCAGTGACATTTTGATAGTCCCCAGTAAAGTCTAAGAACAAAGAGTCCCACGGTTGCTCCGTTATCCAAACAGCCCATCCTGCAAGTCTGAATTGTCAAAGCAACAAAATTAATAGGCAATGTGCCATCTCTGTTACCTGCATTAGCTAGCCAAATTGAATACTGGCTCAGAACAAAGTTACATTAAAAAAAAAAGATCACTTAGAAGGAAAGTAGCTAATACCAGAGAATGAAAGATCATTAAAGAGAACAGAAGATGTGAAGACACCCATGGATCCAGGGGGGAAAAAAAAAAACCAAAACACAAAAACATCCTACAAGAAAACAGAGCATTTTAGCAAGCAAAGAAATAAAGACTCCTTACAGAAAAGTCATTTCAAGTCTGGAAAGATACACGGGAGAGTGGTATTTTCTTTGTAATTGCTTTAGTAATTTGTGAGACTTTGGCCTGTTCTGATCTATTTTTGAAACAAAATCCACATTCTCTTCACAAAATGAGTAAGACTAAGAATTACTGTCCTTCTGGAGCTGCTAAATAAGAGCCAGTTGTTTTCCAGCTTCCAAAATTTTTTAATTTTAATGTCTACCCACACAATAATTAGTAACAATGCAGATGACCAATAACAATGTCAGTATTATAATAAACAAGTATTTATCAAGATCTTTTGCATTTGATTAATTTGTTTTGTTGTTTACAACAGGGTACTTTGTCAATTTGTTACATGTAAACACCTGAGCTCCTCAGACATGTCTAAAAACAATTGCCCAAATGCCACGCAAAAACAGATTTCTTAATTGCTCTAGAAGAGCTCAAGAAATACCTACCTAACCAAGCTAGAAAATACATCATACACTACTGGGAAGATTTCTCATTTATAGAAGGAGGAGGCTGAGACTTGCTTCACAGGATGCATATACTCCTACCCTTTCTTCCCTACCTCCTGTCTGAAACAGGACAGCACTTTGCTGTTTCTTATCTCCTCAAACCACTCAGAAAACTTCACTGTGGCACAAAACCCAGGCTTGATTTTTGTAAAGTGAACTGAAATAGGAATTTTAAGTTGTGAAACATCAGAGATGATTGCTTCGCTGGACTCATGAACATGAGCAGATTTTTCAAGGTCTCATTAGCACAACATTCACTTGTAAAGGCAGGGGAAAATTTTCTACTGAGCCTCACAGAGAACAGCTTACACTCAGAAACATGAGATTTAATTATGATTAGGCCTGCATAACTGCCAGAATTATTAATGGTCATAAAATAATGTTTATGCAGCATGCCACCATTTCAGAACACCATATAAGCTAATCAAATTCACTTTCTACTATTTCTTTCAAGTTTGGTGGCCATTAATTTCAAGGTCTCTCCTTTGGCTCTTGCATCTTGGCACAGAATTAAAAAAAATAAAGGGCACAAAACACTTCAGTCTTGCTGTACTGTGAGTACCAGATTCATCAGATACAAACACTCGATAAAGAAGTCTTAACACTTTAATTTGTTTGTACAGTTCCTAACATCAAATAGTACCCAAAGGATTTCCATTCTAAACTGATAACAAAGTGGGGGGAGGGAGGAACAAACTGAAAGAATGTGACTTACTTTTCTTGTAAGTCAACACTAAGTTTTATTTTGCTCACTTTTGAAGGACATTTTTATTACATAGCCACTGTAGTAAAACATGGAAGAGTTACTCATTCAAGTACAACTGCTACAAAAGGTGAAGAGTGCTAAGTCAGTATGAATAATGTTTACTCTCAAAACAAAGCACAGAGAAAGTTAAATGCTACTGAACACTGAGAGTGTTCCACAGAAGCTGGTTTATTAATAAGTAGGTAATTAAAACCACCCCACTCAGCATGCATTTCAATTCATTCACTTCGTAATACCTTCACTGAACCTCACTCCTTTTGCCCAGAAGAGCTCTTAAATTTGAGTTGGAGACCAACACTGCCTGCCACAATTTAACAAAAATAATTAGCTCGCAGGTCCCTGAAGACCTTCAGCGCATAATAAAGTGACAAGATTCTTGCTACTCTAGTAGCAGTCTCCTTTCAAAACAGTAGGGAACTTAAGAAGTTGTAACGGAAAAACCTTCAACTTGCTCACCATTTGAACTGAAGCAATTGCTAGAAATTATTTCAGGATGAAGTTTTTAAGACCTTTTACAACCAGGCTACAAGCACTACTGCTCCATCAGCTGATGAACCAGAATTTTATTATGAACAACAGGTTTAAAACCAACCATACCTCAACATTCAAAGCTTATCCTGACAGGGTCTGATAAACACAGAACCATCCTGAAAAATAATGACATTTGGAATGCTCAAATTTTGTTAAGATTAACAGCCTGCTTTTAAATAGTAGTTAACTAAATCATTTTAAAAACACCTACTAAATTGGCATAGTAGAGGGATGAGATAAAACAGACTTTCCTTGTTAAAGCAAAAACCAAACCAGAAGAAATCAGGAACCACCTGCAAGATTTAGATTATCCCAGACTAGCGTATTTCAGTTACTTCAGCTACTCCACACTCTTTGTTTTTTCAGTTATCTTGTAGCTGAAGCACAGTCCTACTACTACTGAAGTCTCAGATTAACATAAAATGCACACCCAAACTCCAGATATTTGTGTGATTGAGAAATAATGCTTTACGTGAAGGATTTAAAAAAAGTGGTTTTACAAGACTTTTTGCAAGAAACCAGTAGTAAGAGGGATACAGCAAGGCAACCATGTCACAGCTACTTTAGTGACTTCAAGGTTAGAATTAACAAACCTTCAATAAACCCTCCAGCTTTTGTAATGCTGAACTCAAGACTCACCACACTATTACCCATCTGACACAAATACTCTTTTCTGTGTTCATCTCAAACTACATAGCAACCTCTGCCATAATCTATGTGAAGCAAATGAAAGTTCCTTCAGCCACATTTGCACTACTGTTCAGTTTAACTGCGTATCCTCCATTTCTTATGTTGCAAAAGAGGAAAAATTGAATTCTTTTGTCTGACAAAACAACCCTCTTCCCTTGCCTCCTCTCTCCTCCTCCCAACCACCTCTCAAATGAAGATTTTTCTCCATGTTCCTAATACTTTAACAGTGTAGCTAACATTGTACAAAATAGGTAAAGGCACACAATCAAGTGGTAAAGAGATTTTCTGTATTATTCTACATGTGGTCCTCATGCTTCCCGAGATCTTTTCTTCCCCTCCCTTTTCTTCCTTTTTTTTTTTTGGGGAGATGCTGCTATTTAGACAATACGACGTTTTTCGTCTGCATAATGCAAGTGTCTCGCTCACACCAAGTTCAAGCCTGAACCAGAGCAAAGAGCTACCTCCTCACCTCCTCAAATGTAACAGTAATACCTACTCGCAGCCATTTTGCCAGTCTTACTGCAAACTACTGGAAGTCTGCCTGCATAAGATTTCTGCAGTATGTTTCTAATGTATATAATAAGCCATCTCTACCTGCCAAAAGTTGTCCTAGACCACATGTAGCTGCCCTCCTTCTGACTGTATTAGAAAGAAATCTTAAAGGGGAGACTGGGCGATACCCATCACACCTGCATGAAACACACTCCTCTGCAAATTCTAACACAGAGCAGTGCACAACCAGTACTGCTTCTGGCAACATAAATTTGCAACAAGTTATTTAGAAATCTTGATATTTCTATCACAAAACTCCCGTGTTGCTACCATGCAGCAACAGGAAAGCTATTTCCTCAAGCACCAGAAAGTCTTTTTATATCAGAAAAATCTATTTACAATAATCTGATAAGACTTTAGCACCTTCTTCCCCATTACACATTTCCACAAATAAAAAAAAAACTCTTTAGAAAGCAGTTAGCCCTTTGAAATGTAATACCATTTCAACTTTTACCGTACTGGTAACCAAGAAAATGAAACTGATGTAAAAGATAACTACCAAGAGACACACTTCTTGAGAAAAACAAACGGTCAAACTAAGTGATGGGAACTGTGCCTAATTCAGCATGCACTGTGGAATATCTCTGTACAGAAAGGAAAGTAACACAACATAAGTAAATACTTGTGGTTTTCTTTCTCAGTTATCATGAGTCCAGATACTTCAGACTGCATTACTGTAACATAGCCTACACAGAATCTTGAAGGTCACACTGAAATTTCAGCTGGTGCAGGATGTTTATATAACAATCTTTCACAGCAGAAGTATATATCTTTATTCCTGTATGATAATGTTTTCATACTCATTACCAAATGCAGTCCAAGGCATTAACTTCAAACTACAAATTTCCCCATGGCTTATCTCTCTGAGTCAAAGTTCATGACTTTTTTTTTTTTGGCCTAACAGCCAATATTACTTGGGATGCTCCAACAACCACCCACCTGATTTACTGGGTGCGGGAAGAACCACCACAAAACCACACAGAGTGTCATCTACAAAATGATTCAGTGACTCCATTGGGGAAAAGTATTTTTTTTAAAATGAGCAGGCTTTGCAAAAAATTAAAGTGTCTTATAAAGAGTTATCTGCTTAAAAGGTACCTTATAGTGGCTGCTGCATAGCTATTTTGAGATGCTCAGGATGTTTGGGAGCCTAAATACAGGCAAGTTCTTTCCTTCTAGTTCAGCTTTACACCTCATACTGTTTGAAAGCTACGATTCCACAAGTTCTTTCTAATGGATAAAACACTTTTTCCAGGTACCCAGCAAGTAAACCAAATGATTTCTTGTGTGGAAAAAAAAAAGGTAATTATCCTTCATATTATTATGTATCACAGAATGTGAAAGGTCAATTCCCTAATTATCATGAAACACCCTTTTGCAGTACTGATTAGTTAAGAGATACAAACCCTAAATAAAATGGGATGTCAGTCTTTGCCATCATTACCAAAGGTGACAACCATCAGCATCACCCAAGACCCCTGAACCACCTACGAAGAAATTAAGTCAATATTTTAATGTACACACCCACTGAATCTCATCTTCTGTAATGCTTAATTCAACAAGATTGATAATGTTTTCCACTGTGATTGCCAGTGATTCACTGGCAACATGGCAGAAGTTTCCAAAAGCAATCCTGTTAAATTACTGCTCATCTGCTTTAGCATGACCACTTTTATATAATAATATATATGTCCCAAGATGCCTGTAAATTAAACCCTGACATATCAACGTATGCAATTTCTGGATTCATATGTTCATCTGTTCATTGGAACATTAGTTTTTAAAATAATTATCAGCATACAACAATAACAAATTTCTAAAATATTTTGCTTGAAACTAAGCTAGTTCGGATACAAAGCTGACCAAAAAAAAAACCCCACCAGAAAACACACAAATAACTTCCCACACATCTCCATTAAGGTTACTGCTGCTCAAAAGTGACTGACAAGCGCACCACTCAAGTCTCTGGTTGTCAAAACAGACTGCACTGATGGTACCTGCGTTTCTAAATTTCCCTCAAAGCAGCCTATCAAAGCTGTCTGCTTTGACAGAACCTGTTCTAGGACAGGAAGGTAAAGCAATAAGCTATTGCAGGGAAAAGAAAAGGTGCCTAACTGATAACGTCTGCTTGTATTTATGTTAGTGGAAACCGTAATTTCATATCAACATTGTGCATTAATGGACTGAAGAAAGCCATGGTGCTACTGGTGAAGCTGAGAAACTGTCAAAAAGGTACACGCTCCTAGGAACACCTAGGTTATTTATACAACTACGAAGTCTCTTATTAGCTTCACTGACTTCAAACACAGAAATACAGACATTTATAGTTGATAAAATTAATGCCCTCCACATCCTTATAAGCCTGAAGGGGGTAAAAAAAGGTAAGTTTAGAAACATTAATTTCTGCTTCATAGTACTGCTGTATTATCTAACAACTCTATAGCTATATGACATGAGTAGAGTATAAGTGCTGAATTTAACAACTGCATTGCCCTTCCAAGCAGAGCCATTAGAAGACAGCATTGCTAAACCAGTTACAATGATTAAAGCAGCTCCGCAACAGTCCAGATTACTTTGAACCTTTTAATCATTTTTGCAATTTTTTTTTTTTTCCCCACTTCAGCCATTTTCAATATAGTAAAGACACACAGAAATCAGTAGATTCCACCGGAAGGACAGAAGACTTTTCACTCATACTTGACTGGGGGTGGGGGGGAAGAAAAAAGCTACTCTGAGGAAAAAGGTAAACATACATAAGGAGAAAATTAAACGTTCCTAGGAAAAAAACCACATCAGTTCCCTGTTTTAAAACGGCACAGGCCTCACAACGGCTTTTCAGGACAAAAACTGACACCAGGACATTCCCAACCACCAAAGCACAGTACGATACAGCTACACCACCACCGCACTCCCAACAAGAAACCTTACCCATCCTCGCCCTCGTAATCCAACAGCTAAAAACAACGCCAGGGTGAAAAACTAGTGAAAGTAAGTGGAGTTTCTGTTTGGTTTTATCACGGTTTCTCCCCACGCAGAGGGAGGCCAGGGGCCACCTCGCTCTACCCTCAGGCGCCACAGACAAAAGAGCGACAACCGGGAGGGGGGTGTCTCCTCCACCGACCGCGGGAAGAGGGGGGCTCTGGAATTATTTCTTCCCCACCGCGTTGTTCGTTCAAGTGTGCCGAGTGCGACACGGGGATGAGTTTTCTCTTCTTTCCAGGCACGCAGAGCCCATGGGAAAACAACAGC
>NW_009260342.1:424361-433395 GCF_000687185.1 Egretta garzetta
GCCTCCCCTCACCACCTCCCTCCCTGCACCGCCTCACCGCCGCTGCCGCCCGCCCGCCCCTTCCTGCCCGCGGGGCGGGACCTGGAGAAAAAGCCGAGTCACGGCCTAGAGCGCCGGCAGGGTTTGGGGTGGTGCTGTCGGGTGGGGGTGCTGTCACCTGCCGCGGGGACGGTGCCTGTCAGGGGCGGTGCGTGCTCCCCGCTGCCCTCTCTTGCTTTTCGGGTGGGTTTTTTGCTCTTTCACCTCATCTTCTCGTCGCCAGTGATCATGGCGGGCGCAGCGAGGCTACGGGGTCGAGGTCGTGGCTCTTCATGCGCTAAGTGTAGCCTGAGGAGCTCTCTGCGTGCTCGGGGCCTCCCGAAGTCCTTAGCCCGCCATTTTCTCTCCTTCAGCGTCCAGAGCGGGGGTGGGGGGGCTCGTCTATTCAGCGAACACTATGGTTCCCCTCTTCCCCACTGTGATTGTCTTATGCCATCAAACCTTAGAGCTTGGGAGTTGATGTACCTTCTTACGCAGAGGGGGAAAATCACAAATGAATGCTTTTACCACTTAGGTGGCTGTGCAGGGCAAAGACCCTGTTGCTTTGCTCACGAGACCCACGGAAAGGTGCAGAGCTGGGCTTGCTCCTGCGGAGGTTCCCCCACAGCTTTTCTTGCTGCAGGGCACATTTAATTCATCCTCAGCCCCAAGCAACACCCCAGGTAAGATGTATTGGAGCCCTACCAAGCCTTCTTGTATCACACCGTACCTGAACTACAGTTGGGCTACAGAATAAATTTTAAAATGAAGTTATAAAATACCCTGCAAGTATTGGTGATGACTTGCTGCGTTTAGTTAGCACATACTGATAGTTTTAAAATGCTTCGAGAACTAATTATTTAACATCAGGATATTTCAAGGTAGCATCAAATTGATTCCTATTTTATGAAAACATGAACTGTGGTGTAAAATACTAAGGAATTTGTCCAAATTTATTTCCAGGTTTAACAACAAAAAGTGGAGTTTCGTGGTCCCACCCTATTTCCCAGGTATTTTCTCATGTATATGCCCAGCTGGAGTCTCTGTGGGACCAGTGCTGGTGTGCAGTCATTGTGACAGATGCTGCACTTGGAATCACTGCACTTCTAAACACTTTATAACACCGTAAGGAGCATGGACTATGTTATCAGTTCAACGTCCAAACTGCAGAGGACTATATGACCTTGAGATACAATTAAACCAGTGCAATGTCAGGTCAGAAGTAACCAGGCCCAGAGCCAGGGGCTTGAGACAGCAACCTGCAAAAGGAAACTGGGTTGTGGCATGCAGACAGAAACCTGGAAACAAGTAACAGAGCTGGACGCCTAGACACAAGGGAAAAACTATATAGGGTGAGATTAATCTTCACCTCCTATTTCTGACTCTTGTATTGATTGTAGGCACATTTTCATGTTAACTTTATGAGAACTGTGGTGATAGTAGCTACATGTGTTATTTCTGTCAGTTTTACTAAAGAAATTGTCTCTATCATTTAGGTTTTTCCATCAAAACAGCTTAATGAGCTTAATGCTCATCAAAGATCACTGCTTGAATAAAATAATATTAAGAACAGCTATTAAATTAATTTCTGAAAACAGTTTTCTTGCAATATTCACAGGCATTTGGGATCTTATCATAGAACCATAGAATCATTTGGTTGGAAAAGACCTTTAAGATCATCAAGTCCAACTGTACCTGTTCACTACTAAACCATGTCCCTAAACACCTCATCTACCCATCTTTTAAATACCTCCAGGTATGGGGACTCAACCACTTCCCTGGGCAGCCTGTTCCAGTGCTTGACAACCCTTTCCATGAATAAATTTTTCCTAATGTCCAACCTAAACCTCCCCTGGTGCAACTTGAGGCCATTTCCCCTCGTCCTTCGCCCGTTACATGGGAGAAGAGGCCAACACCCACCTGGCTACAACCTCCTTTCGGGTAGCTGTAGAGGGTGATAAGGTCTCCCCTCAGTCTCCTTTTCTTCAGGCTAAACAACCCCAGTTCCCTCAGCTGCTCCTCATCAGACTTGTGCTCCAGACCCCTCACCAGCTTTGTTGCTTTCTTCTGGACATGTTGTGCACTGCTGGCTCATATTCTGTTGGCTGTCGACCAGTGCCCCCAGTTCCCTCTCTGCCAGGCAGCTTTCCAGCCACTCTTCGCCCAGCCTGTAGCATTGCATGGGGTTGTTGTGACCCACATGCAGGACCTGGCACTTGGCCTTGTTGAACCTCACACAATTGGCCACAGCCCATCGATCCAGCCTGTCCAGGTCCCTCTGTAGAGCCTTCCTACCCTCCAGCAGATCAACACTTCCACCCAGCTTAGTGTCATCTGCAAACTTGCTGAGGGTCCACTCAACCCCCTCATTCAGGTCATTGATAAAGATGTTCCCAACACTGAGCCCTGGGGACACCATTTGTGACCGGCCTCCAGCTGGATTTAACTCCATTCACCACCACCCTTTGGGCCTGGCCATCCAGCCAGTTTTTTACCCAGCAGAGTATGCCTGTCTGGGCTATGGGCAGCCAGTTTCTCAAGCAAAATGCTGTGGGAAACAGTGTCAAACACTTTAGTAAAGTCCAGGTACACTACATCCACAGCCTTTCCCTCATCCACTAAGCGGGTCACCTTGTCATAGAAGGAGATAAGGTTAGTCAAGCAGGATCTGCCTTTCACAAACCCATGCTGACTGGGCGTGATCTTCTGTTTGTCCTGGATGTGCTGTATGATGGCCCTCAAGATGATCTGCTCCATGACCTTCCCTGGCACCGAGGTCAGACTGACAGGCCTGTAGTTCCCTGGATCCTCCCTCCAGCCTTTCTTGTAAATAGGTATCAAATTTGCCAACCTCCAGTCAAGTGGAACTTCCCCAGTCATCCAGAACTGCTGATAGATGATGGAATGGGCTTGGTGAGCACCTCCACCAGCTCCCTCAGTACCCTTGGGTCAATCTTGTCTGGCCCCATGGATTTGTGTATGTCTAATTGGCCGAGCAGGTCACTAACCATTTCCACTTGGATCATGGGAGCTTTGTTCTGCTCCCGATACCCATCTTCTGGCGGATCAGGGGACTGGGTACCTGGAGAACACCTGACTGTACTATTAAAGACTGAGGCAAAGAAGGCATTATGTACCTCAGCCTTATCCTCATCCTTTGTCTCTGTGGTTCCCCCTGCATCCAGTAAAGGATGGAGGTTCTCCTTGGCTCTCCTTTTGTTGTTAATGTATTTATAGAAATATTTTTTATTGTCTTTCACAGAATTGGCCAATTTAAGTTCTAGTTGGGCTTTAACCCTTCTAATTTTGTCTCTGCATGACCTTGCAACATTCTTGTAGTCATCCTGAGATGCCTGCCACTTCTTCCAGCGCTCATAGGCTTTCCTCATTTTTCTGAGATCCTGCCAAAACTCTCTGCTCAGCCAGGCTGGTTTTCTTCCCCTCCAGTTCATCTTCTGGTATACGGGGATGGCCTGCTCTTGCGCCTCCAGGATTTCCTTCTTTGAAGAGTGACCAGCCTTCTTGGGCTCCTTTGCTCTTCAGGACAGCCTCCCAAGGGACTTTGTCAACCAGCCTTCTGAACAGTCCGAAGAGTGCCCTCCGGAAGTCCAAGGTGGCAGTTCTGATAACTCCTCTCCTTACTTCTCCAAGAATCGAGAATTCTATCATTTCATCATCGCTGTGCCCCAGGCATGCTCCAACCATCACATCACCCACAAGGCCTTCTCTGTTTGCAAACAACAGGTCCAGTGGGGTGCCTTCCCTAGTTGGTTCACTCACCAGTTGTGTCAGGAAGTTATCTTCCACACACTCCAGGAACCTCCTAGACTGTTTCCTTTCTGCTGTATTGTACTTCCAGCAGGCATCTGCTAAGTTGAAGTCTCCCACAAGAACAAGGGCTAGCCATCATTAGACTTCTCCCAGTTGCTTGTAGAATATTTCATCTGTCTCTTCTTCCTGGTTGGGCGGTCTATAACAGACTCCCACCGTGATACCTCCCTCATTGTCCTTTCCTCTGATTTTTACCCATAAGTACTCAACCCTATCATCACCATCGTTGAGCTCAAAGCAATCAAAACACTCTCTAACATACAGGGCTACCCCACCGCCTCTCCTTCCTTGCCTATCCTGCCTGAAGGGTTTATAGTCATCCATGGCAGCATTCCAGTTGTGTGAGTTGTCCCACCATGTTTCTGCGATGGCAACTGTATCATAGTTTTCCTGCTGCATGATGGCTTCTAATTCCTCCTGTTCGTTGCCCATGCTGCGAGCATTGGTATAGATGCACTTCAGTCAGGCTAATCATCCCGCCACTCTTCTGAGAGGAGAAGTCTTAATTCCTAAGTGACTAATTGCAGTTGTTACTAACCCATCAATAACCTTTGCATCTTTGCTGCCACTTGGATTACTATCTGCCACTTCCTCTGAGGTGACAGACCAAAGGACCTTGCTAGCACACTGTCCCTCACACATTGGTGTGCCACCCCAGGCTTATTTCTAGCAAGGCTGGTTTTGTCCCCCTTCACCTTCAAATCTAGTTTAAAGCTCTTTCAATGAGCCCTGCTAACTTCTTGGCAAGCATTCTTTTGCCCCTTGGAGACAGGTGTAGCCCATCGTTTGCCAGCGGGCCTGGTGTTGTGTAGGCCAACCCATGGTCAAAACCCCCCAAATTCTGCTTCTCACACCAGGCTTGGAGCCAGGTATTTATTTCCTGGCTCTTCCTGTTCTTCCGTCATCGCTCCCTGTAATGGGAATGATAGAGAAGAACACTGCTGGTGCACCTGATCCCTTCACCATTTGTCCCAAGGCCCTGAAGTCCTTCTTGTTGAGATTTCATCACTTTCTTTCATCATAATACTTCCTACAGTGCCCCAATGAAACATTAATACCACTTCTTCTTGATGACTGTATAAATTATGTAAGAGTCTTTGTCCTGAAGCACAATCTTTCATATAACCAATTGGCAAATTGCAGCATAATTTGTTTTTTTTTTTAAAAAATCCTGAATCATTATACTCCTATCTAATTAGTCCCCTCTCTTGGAAATGAACTGCTAAGCAGTATCTCTGCATGTTATTCTAGATCAATTTAAACATCATCTTCATCCTATCACTCAAATTTATAACTCTACATACCACAGAAAATTTTCAATCAGCAATTCTCGTCTTTTGCAGACTCCTCTCCTAAATGTTTACACTACAAATGTGAACCTTACTGAAGTTACTAGTGTCCTGTTTAGATGCAAAAGCATGCACTAGGAGCTAAAATGGGAGGTGTTCTTCGCAACCTTTGTTTAAAGTCACAGAAACTAGAAACGGTCGAGGGCTGAGGACATCTTCTTGCTTCCTAGTTTATAGCAGGTGATCATGCACAGTACATCATTCTGGTGTTTTGTTCAGTCTGGTTTTTAATACTCCAATCTGGAGACTTCTACCGCTTCCTATACCTGGTTCCTGTATATGGTTTCTATATTGTGGAAGGGTTTTCATTTTCAGGTAGCAAATGTTTTCCCTCAGCATTTAATTCTATTACCGGTATTTATTTGCTAACAACAATTTTCAGTATTACAACATGGTTTAGTGCAATACTGCATTGTTTACATTTAAAGAAGCGGGCTCTGAAATGACCTATGGTTCTTATTAAGTAACATAGCAAGGCTGGGTACTTTAAATCTCAAAGACCACTTTAGACCTCCATCAGAAGTAACACTTTTTTAATAATTATTCTTTATTCTAGTTTTTAAAAGTTCAAAAATTCATAGATGAGCTTGCTCTCTCTTTGGGAACTGATCCCACTAGATACCTAAATTATTTTTAATGTCTGCTTTCTCCAGGTATGCAGCATTTCTTCCTGCATGACATGCTTCTTCAGCATATGAAACACAAAAAAAGTATTTTCTCCTAGGATTCCTGTTTACATATCTCATTTCAGCTTATTATTAAATCTGCTGTAATTTATCTCCATTTGTTCACATTGTTCTTTCTTTTATGTCCTTAAAAACCCACAGGAATTAGTTTTGATTCTACAACATATTGTCTCAGTTTTCCATTCCTTCTTTTTCTTCTTTTCCTTCCAAAAGGGGATAAAGTGTAGGCATAGTTCTAGGATTTTACATTTGTGGCCACCTTAGTAATGTTCTTCAGATTATACATAAGAAATGAATCCCCATATTAGCCTATATGACTGAGAGAAATAGGTAAAATGCCAGTATAACTGTCAAATGGTATCATCTCATGATTCAATTTTTATATTACTCTTTCCATATAAAACTGTGGTAACAGAATAGCTGTCTTCATAAAAAGATCTTTTTTTTTTAATGCGTTGGCAATGTTTCCGTTTTCTATTTTAGTTATCTACGTGACCTGTAAAGCTGATAATAATGGAAAGATTTCTCATTTTGAAACCTGTGATATCAGAATGAAAGGCAAGAATTAAATATTTTTCCAGATGGCTGCAAGCATTTAAAAATGTCCTCGTTATTTCACACAGCCAAGAATCTTGCATGTACCATATAAGCCAAAAGATAATAAAAAAGAAAATATTTAGCACTTCTGTGTGCTTGACAATCACATTAACAAAACCTAAAATTCCTGCACTTTTATAAAATTCCATTGACAAAAGCAGAAGACTGAAGCATATCTGCTCAGCATAATCACTGCTAAAAAACCCAGTACTCATTAATAAGTATGCTGAATATCATCCAAGACCATGTAAATCAGATGCAACTTTTAGAACTAGTTATATATGCTTATTTTAAATTAATAAGAGGATGATAGCAAAATAAAGCCTTCCACTGTGGAAGGACGTACTCAGTATCTTGACTGTAACATATAAGATTTAGATTTCCTCTATACAACAGAAGCCTGAATGATGCAAAAAGAATGTGAAGTGCATAAGTGTGAAATTAATATTCTTCCATGAATGCTTCTCTCACAGCCAGTCTGCACAAGGAAATAATGCTATATAACCCACCAAACATTATTGAATTTATTTAAACATCAGTAAAACTTTTTGCAATTATTTGATCCTATACATAATAGATTTGCAGTATATCAGTCAGTCTTTAACATTTGTGTTTTCAGGCTGCTACGAACACAGAAAGTCTATATAAATACACCCTGTGGCTGCAGTTGCTATGAAAAAAGAAGAAATGGTAAGGAAGAATGGTAAGATCGGTAAGAAACTTCCCTTTGATGACTTCTCATTAGAAGTTTCACTTAACAGTCCCATCTCATTATCCTCCTTGTCCCACTGACATGTAGGGATGCAATATGCTGACTTAGTAGTATGTGCCACAGATTCTCATGGTACTCATTGCTGCCCTTTTGCTTACATGTATTTGCCTGGCTTGCTTTAGTTCCAGAGCTTCCAGTGTCTTTCAGCATCATCTCTCTCTAAGCATGACAAAAGTTTTGAAGCATTATAAAGTACAAGAATTCACAGCATAACAAGAACATAGGCCCAGTTGGAGGCTGTGAGGATATCGGAGATTTAATGTTCACTGAGCAGAGCAATTCAAAGTCACTACCACATACTTGTTGTTCTGGTGCCCTCTGCTGAAATAACCATCTGTTTGGCGTCTGGATCCTCCCCCCGGGGAGGGTCAAGAGCCTCTGCCAAGTGCCATACGCTGCCACCTCTTTATCTTGCACTTTAGTTCCTTGATTTATTTCCTTTTCTATTCTGTCTCAACAAAAAGCAGAAGTACAACCGTTTATTTCCTTTCCTTCCTCCAGTGGTACTTATGTTGAAATTTGTTCTTTTCCTTCATAATATTGTTGTGTCACATTTTACAACAGCCTTTTACTGAGCTTAGGAAAGTAACATATGAGTTGAGATGATAAAGAATTAAGAAAATTACATTTCATAAGAATTCCACCCAGAATCACCTAAATTAGCACTGTAATTTTTGTTCCTTTCTGGCAGATTTCCTCGCACTGTGAAAGTGGGGAAAAAAGAAAGACAAGGTAGGGCGATACAGTCAGCATGGGTTTTCTATGGCACGTCAGTACCTTTGTTTAGGTGCATGTAAAACTACAGCCGTACTCTCACTTCGCAAGGGAAGCTAAATTGTAGAGGTTAAGTAACTTTTCAGGTTCACATAGCAAACAGTGGCAAGATGAGGAATAAACCCTGTGGTCTGGTCTTCTGTTCCAACCACTATACCTTATGCACCCTCCACACTTGTGCAAGTTACAGTAATTACGCTATGACTAAACTGCTATCTGAGTAATTTTTCCAATCAAATTTCCCAGGTAGAGTACTCATACTACAAGTAAAAAGTGGGACTGTCTTACATCTCTAGTCACATTGCATTTCTGCAGTAAAAGAAAACATGCTGTTTCCAGGAGTTATTCTTGCTTAGTATCATTCCTAAGGAATCAAAGTTTTGTATTGGTTTGGTTTGAGAACACCTGATACAAGACTTCCCCAGTGCATCTTCCAACAAATGGGACTATCAATTCCCACAGGAAAGTAAAAGTAAAGGACCAACCTTAGCTAATCCTAATGTATGAACAACTGCATAAAGCAAATTTAGGTGTGTTTATATTAGTGTGGATCTCAAGTAGCTACTGCTTCTTCAGATCTCAATTCTAGCAGTTTTTAAAAAGTATACTGTTCAGTTAATTGCAGAGGGACCTTTCTTATGTCTCATCCTTTGATGTTTTTTGAGAAGACACCTATAAATAAAAATCAATTTTATAACATGTAGCTGCAGTACATGCTTGATAAGCAGTTTAGAAAAAGATTATTTTCAGTGGAAATGTCAAATTTGTTTAGGTAGACTGAGATTATTTTTCTGAAATCATATCTGTATGGTAATTTCCTTTATTCTTTTATCAGATTCTACTTATCATGTCTACTTTGACAGGCAAATTCTCACACATGCAAAACCCTCACATTTTTCTAAGAACTTCCTCCCCCACTTTTAAATTTCTTTTCAGCACAGTATTCTCGGTTTCCTCTCTCTTGTTACTCTGCTGGTAAAAAGCTGTTACACACCATTCCAGCAATT
>NW_009260342.1:433405-439189 GCF_000687185.1 Egretta garzetta
TATAATTTGTTCCTGTTGCATATGTTCATCTTTTTTTGGTAAATTGTCATCAAGAATTACATCATTAATCCTAACCTTGACAGATTTTTTTTAAAATTTAACAATTTAATGTTCCAACTATTAAATTTATTTTTTAACTTGTGTGGTGCTTCCTACTCTGATTTCAGCAGGTGAAGGAGGCAGCATTTACAGAAGAAGAGAAAGGAAATTCACTAAAGGGAATCAGTAAGTTGAATGAACAATAGGAACTAATAGTGGAATTAGCTCTCAGGAGATGGGATGCAATAAGTTGTTTGGCTAGTTAACTACTTTTAATGTTATTTTTCTACATAAGCTACTGATATAATTGCTAAAGAAACAACAGTGAAAGGATCAGAATGTACTGTGAACACGGATGGAGCTTACATTGTATAAACATTTTTAAGACAGTCAGTTAATTTCATTTAAGTAAGAGTGACACCAGTTTCTCAGAAATTAATGCGTATTTACTACACACTCATTGAGGCACATGGCAGACTATGGTATAGGGAAAAGTTTTAGCCCCTTAACAAAACCAAAATATTTTGAGAAGCGCACTTCTTGTTCTGCTAGGGAAGTTTCTCGGTCTCACATGTAAGGCCGCAGTACCTCCAGTCTATTTGTCCCCAATGCTTCTGGTGACTCTGCTAAGCTGACACATGCTACCTGCATGTAAAAACAGGCGTCAGAAAGTTAGTCATTCATCAACTTCGTAAAGTCCTCAGTTGTTACAGCTTGACTGTAGTGGAATTTCAGTTCAGCAATTTGGAACCAGAAGGTTGTTTATGTTGCAGTTTATCACTGTCTCTCCCAGACAACAGCTTTCCCTATCAGTGTTTCCATTAACATGCAGTGCTCTGCAAAGAAAGAGCAAAAAAAAAGGAGTGTCCTTTATTTTCATACACAAACCTCACCTTCTCCTTAGATTTCCTTCCACAGGAAGCACATATGCATATATACACTTATTTGCATATTAAATAGACTGTTTCTACCCTATATAGGTGAGCCAAACACTGAAAACCAGTTGAGAGCAGACATAGTCATTCACTGATCTCTCATGTGTAACAGCTACAACTCCAAGTGTCAGGAGGCAGAGATTGAAACAAACTGGCTTTGTCTTCCACTTCTCATGCCCACAAATCTAAAGGAGAACCCTGGGAATGCAATATTAAAACTCTTAAAATCTGACCCTCAGTCTACCTTTCAACATTAAGCTGCTAAAAGAACAGAGAGATACAAACCATATAATAGAATCATAGAATCATTTAGGTTAGAAAAGACCCTTAAGATAGTTGAATCTGCCTAATCACATTATCGGGCTGGCTGGTGTCTTCTGGCTTGGAGATCCTTGTTGGTCTCTCTAGAATGGGTTTCTCCTGCACTTCTTCAGGGCTCACGCTGCCCAGTATTCATTTCCTGGCCTCCGGGGCTGCAGGTGTTGGGGATCTGGGCTGGGCCTGTGCCCTTCTCCTGGCTGTGGGGGAAGAAATGCCCCTCCAGCAATGAAACCCCTGGGCGTAAATGCACCCCTGAGGGCATAACAGTGGTTGGAGGCCAGTTCTGGCTGGGCCCTGTGGGGCTGAGGCAAGTGAGGCTGGGGTCAAAAATGGGGGTTGTGGGGCAGATTGGGGGCTCTGAGGGGCAAATGTGTGGGTAGGAAGGAGGGGTGATGCCCCTCTCCCAGTGGCAAGTAATCTCCCAATGGTAAATTGCCCCCCGGGGGTAGATATGCCCCCAAAGGGCAAATCTTCCCCCCAGGGGAAATGCTCTGCCCAGGGGCAGATATCCCCTCTGCGGCAGATACCCCCTCCCCATGTGTAGATCCCCCACCCAGGGACAGATACTCTCCCCAGGGGGTGGATCCCCACCCTGAGTTGCCTGTGGGGTAGCTGTGGGGGGTAAATGCCCCCTCCCTGGCCTGGGGGGTGGGCAAATCCTGCTCCCAGGGCAGGAGCCAGGGGCAGAGCCAGGAGCGATGGGGTGAGTTGTCACGGCAGGGCTCAGGGCCAAATTGTAGAGAAATTTACAATACACGTTGACTGTCAATAAATCCATTTGTATGAAAAGAGAATAATTTTCTGTTAATGCTTAATAATTTACAAATACATTTATAACAGTTTATAAAAATAAGAAATTTCTAACAATATATAACAATTTATAATACATTACGGGGGTGCCTAGGACTCCCATGGAGGGGCTGGGACTCCTGGTTCCCCTCTAGTTTTCCTGGAACAGTCCCAGACCCACAATGAGGACCACGGCCTGGATGAAAAATAGCAGGATGGTGATGGCTGTGAGGACAGAGAGGACACATGGTGGGGGATTGGGTCGCAGTGGAACCAGGTGTCCGGACCCTCTTACTCAGGCACAGCAGGGCCAGGTTACCCCTGAAGGTGTGGTGCGGCTGCAGGCTTAACATGGGTCCAGCCACAAAGAGGTTTATGATGAATGAGACCTAGGGGGACATGAGGGTCAGCGAGGGGACCCAGGAATGCGGGGACTGGGGCTCCCAGTAGGGCCCTGGCGCTGGGGCAGGCCCAGGAGCTTGGGCAGCCCCAGGTGTCCAGGGGGATTCCCAGGAGGACCCAGGCTTGGGGGGTGTTTCCAGGGGGGACCCAGGTCCTGGGGAGGGGCACGGGGGGGAGGTTGCCAGGGGGAACTAAAAGACATACTGATTTCTTTGTGGGGATGGGACCCCACAAATACTGACTTGCTCAAATCAGCCACACCAGTTCATATTCAAACTAAAGGCAGTAACTCGCCTTTAATCCAACAATATCCGTTTCCTACCAAAGCCATAGTAGGTGCTGCGCCATTAAGAGAGGAATATTTAAAAAAGGAAATACTGGTGGAATATTAGTCCCCTTGCAATGCTCCTGTCCTGCTTGATCAGAAAGCCCAAACTGGGACCAGAGAGCAAACAGGTTTACAGGTTTGTGCAAGATCTTCAGGCAGTAAATGAGTGGGTCATAGTTCCTTACCTGGGGGTACCAGATCCTTCCATGATTATTACACGAATTCCAGCAAATGCTAAGTGGTACTCTGTAATCGACTTATGCACGACGTTTTTCAGTAAGCCTATCCATCCAGACCCATGGTACCCTTTTGCATTTACTTGGGGAAAAATACAGCAGACGTGGACAAGGCTTCCCCAGGGCTTCCCTTGCATCCCCCGCCATTTTTTCTAGAATTTTAGTAAAAGATTTGCAGGATGTATGTTTAAAAAATGGATCTGTCTTGATAAAATATGCTGATGATTTGTTAATAGCCAGTACGACTAAGGAATCTTGTATAGCTGACACACGGACCTTCCTGTTTGCATCTAACAGATGGGCCATTCCTCCATCCTGATCTGGAACTACATGTAGATGGGTCCTCCTATATCTGAATGGCAACCGGGCTATGGGTTATTCAGTGACTGCTGTGAATGAAGCAGTGGAGGCTTCACCACTCAGTCCGAGCACACAGGCAGCAGGATGGATCGCATTAACAAAGACATGCCAGCTGTCCCATGAAAAGGCTGTAAATATTTGTACTGGTTGTTGGTATGGATTTGGAGCATACGACACCGCTGGGCAGTTCTGGAAGCAGCGTGGGTGTATAACGTTAATTGTTAGTAAAGTAAAGTACTGAACTGTTAAAAGCTGTAGAATTGCCAAAGAAACTAGCGGTCATTCATACTTTATGCCCATCAGGAACCTCACAGCTAGAAAAGTTCTGAGCCTAGCGAGAGACAGGGATGTTGTTTCCCATCACACAGGCACAGGACATGTTGACAGGTAGCAAAAGGATTTATATGTTGATGGCATTATGCAGATGTCTTCAGCTATGTCTTGCAAACTACAAATCACAGCTCTAAAAAGTGTGTAGCTACAAAAGTGTTGCTGCTCTTTTTAAACATTTAGAATCTCAGCAGAAAGGATTTTTCACTTGTAATTACAATTACAGAGTTATGCACTTATATGCCACAGGAATCCTTCTGGGTGTGGTTTTCAGATGGTTCTCAACTGCTGAATTGTGTCTAATTCACAAAATCTTTATAATGCTCTTCTTTATCATTCAAGCTATTTCATTCCCTTCTGTTGCTTCTCTGGATGCACATTTTAAGGAAAGTTACACGAGTCTTCTTTTGTCAGTAATTCCTCACAGGTCTTTATATTTCTGTTATTATGATATCTTAATTCTATAAGGTATTAATGTTCTAAAGAGTAACTTCATTGCTAAATGAACCATGCAAAAGAAACAAGGAAATTAAGCCCTAAATTTGTAAATCTGCAACATATAAAAAGATCATACCAAATCTTATTAAAATATAGCACTGATATGTAAGAATAACAAATAATTATTTGATTTCTACAAAAAGAATGTTGGTAATTTTTTAAATCTCAGTAGACAAAATCTCACTTTTAATTAAAATTGATTTGTATGGTTATGCAGTTATAGAATATCTCATTAAAATGCCAAAATACTTTATACATGTTCAATAGGAATCTAGGACTAAATTCCATTCTGGCTCAGTTCTGAGTGACTGTGGGTAGTGTAGATCTCAATTTATTCTCTCTAAAAGAGAATAATACTGATTTTTGAGGCAGCTAAAGGTGAAAGAATTTTCAAATTCAGTCTATATAAATTCAGCTGTGCCAGAGCAGGTTTAGGCTAGACATTAGGAAAAACTTCTTCACCGAAAGTGTTGTCAGGCTCTGGAATGGGCTGCCCAGGGAGGTGGTAGAGTCCTCATCCCTGGAGGTATTTAAAAGAAGGATAGATGAGGTGCTTAGGGACATGGTTTAGTGGTGGGATGTCAGGGTTAGGTTAAAGGTTGGACTCGATGATCTCAAAGGTCTTTTCCAACCAGAGTGATTCTATGATTCTATAGCTGTAACTTAACACAAAGGCCACATTTTCATCTTAAAAACTCCAGAAATAACTTCTCTGTGTGTTTTCTCCCACTTAAAACTGCTGAAAATAAGCTATTGCTTCAGTTGCAACCATTGTCAGATTCTTACTGATTTGTTTTGTCAGAAATAACTTGTAAAATCATTTCTGTACTACTGAACCACCAAATATGGGAAACTAACAACCGCATGATAAAATATATTATCTATACTCTGTTCTCCATGATGTGGGCAGTGTGTTTATTTAGGGCTGTGTCAGTGTCTAATTAGAATATTTGAAATGTGCTGAACATCTTTAATGCATTGAACTTAACTTTCCAGTTTGTATCTAGAAAGTCACAGTAAGTATTCAAAAAGTGAAATGCTTCCCATAAAGTTCAAGTATTGATTAATTACCTGTTGAAGGGAATTTGACTCCATTTTACCTCTGACATATGATGTTTGGCACCAACCCAAAGATTTTAAGGGTATCAAACCTCCCTAGAGAAAAGTCACTGCATGAGCTATTCCTAAGTGTTGCCTCCCAGTGCTGTCAGTTCTAAAGCTGTAAGAAGTCACGCGCTTTTCTAGGTTTTAAAGCTAATTCCAGGAGTAAGATCAATATATTAGGCTAGTGTGCTCAAACATACTGTAAAGACCTGAGGCAAGGTCCCTGGGGTAATAATGCTTGTGCCTAAGCTGCAGGAGAAAAAGACCACAGCGGGATCAGTTATAAACTCTCACTAAAGTTTCATTTTTATTTTGGAAATTCTGATTTAACAAGAATGATACAAATGCACAAAAATCTGCTGGGGTCACACCATCCGTACAAGTTGCATTGTAAGTTGTATATTCTAAAATAGATGTGTAAATATGTTTTCCCAGCATTCCT
>NW_009260342.1:439965-444343 GCF_000687185.1 Egretta garzetta
ATTCCTGCCCCAAATTTGGTTTTGTTCTGAACTGTATACTTTCTTCCTATTATTTATGGGGATAGGCTTAATTACCTCCTAAATAGGAATTCTTCTTCAAGCCTGTTTTCAGACCTCCCCAGCGAGACCTAGTTGTTCCCTGGTTTCTGGTACAGGCAGGTCTCTGGCAGGGTCAGAAGGACTGGTTGTGGGAGATGCCCATTCAGAGCACAGGCTGGGTGACCTTGGCTTTCCATTATCCTTCAGAGAAGGTTAAATGGAATTCCCTCTATCAAAACAAATATTTATATATGAGCTCTGTAGAGGTCAGGTTGTGGAAATTAATACACAGTATCTTCAATTAAGTGTGCAGCTGGATTCCTTTATCACCATCTGTCCAGCAATATTATGCTTCAGCTCCCCGTAGTGGATAATGCAGGATAGGCCTGGCATTGATTTTTTTTCTTGGTGGATTTTAAAATGAGTGATTTTTTTTTTTCTCAATTTATCAATGCTCTACATCTTTAGGATTTTTATTACACCTCACAGGATACTAAGGATATGAGGATTTAAGTAGGCTAAAAAAGAAAGTCTCATTCAGTGTTTTGGCTTGAGAGTTCATTATGCAGCAAGAAATTATTTCCATTATCAAAGAGATGGGCTGGTATGTGTATTCATTTCTCTTGTATACATACAGACCGCTTTCTTTACACAAATTCTCGTATTTTTCTAGGCTGTACATTCACATGTCTTTGACTTTTCAGATGTCCATCTGAACTTCTTTCAGTCATACCTGAGTATGACTCAAGGTCAAGTTGTCCAGACTTCGGGCAGTTCTTTATGTTCTCCACAGAGATCTCTCTAATTGAAGGAGGTGCCCAAACCTGAGAACTGTTCTTCACCGAAAGCCTTTCTGAGCTCAGTGGAGTGGAAGAATTATTTTGCTCTTCTTGTGTTTGACAGTCTTTTTCTACATTTCAGTAAAGCAGTCACATTTTTTGCAACACCAAATCACTGTTGACTCATTTTCTATTTGTGAACTGCTATGAACCAAGACTTCTTTCTGTAAAGTAACTGCTTAGCCAGTTTGTCTCCAGCTTGCATTTTTGCAGTCAGTTACTCCCAGCTATACGTAATAGTTTCTCACCTTATTGAATTACATCCTATTTACTTCAGATCTTTGTTCCAACTCACCGTGATTTGTTCAATTCTAGTTATACCTTCCAAAATGCTTGCAGCTCTCACCTGAACGGGACATCCTCCACAAATATGATAAAAATATTCTCTATTCTACTGCATCACAGAAGCAGTTCAGGATTGTAAGCATCTGGAGATCTCACTTGCTACAAACATCTTATCTGATTGTGAATCACTTGACACTACTTCTGAGTGCCATTTTCTAACCATTTCATGTAAGTGTCGTGCAGCCAGTGCGCCTCTGTCCTTCTTAGGAGAGTATCAGAGTCAGAAGCCTTGCTGAAGTCAAGATTCCATGATTTTTATTTGAGATGTCATTGTTATTATTAATCTTATTATTCAAGGACTTACAAATAATTTGCTTAATAATTTGTTCCAATATTTTGCCTGATACAAAGCAAAGCTGACTGATTTCCATCCTTTTATTTCTTTTTTAAGGTAGGCACTGTTTCCTTTTTCCTGGTCTTATGGAACCTCAGCTATCTTTTCTGAGTTCTTGAAGGTACTTGCCAAGAGCTTTGAGACTGCTTAGCCATTTCACTAAATATATTGGCTGAAACTTATGCGGCATGTGACTTTTGTAAGCATCTTACTTGAATAGATTCTATTTCTTTCCTTAATTTAGCCTGATCATTTGTTTTCATGTTGCAAATGTTAACACTGTAAGCCATCTGATTACAGCTGACATGAACAAAGCAAAGAAAAATGAGGCTTTGGTCTTCCTCACGTGACTTGACAATAGTTTCCTCACTCAAGAGCAGGTCAGTTCTTCCCCCCAACAATCTTTCACATCAGCCTTGTGTTGTTACGGTCTGTGGCTCTTTCTTCGACAGCTTTAGCTCATTTTGCGTGTTAACCTTTCTGGATTTTCCTTACATATTACAACAATCACTTTGTTGTCAGTTTTAGTAAGTTAACCTAGATTCTGCTTTTTTCCAAAATGTGCAAGCCATCAAAATGGTTTAGATTTAGCCAGACTCTTCTCTTGCTAGCTTTTTTTCTCATTGCAATGGTCTGTGGCCTTCATGTTGATTCTATAGGAAACAACAAACTTCCCAGAGTGTACTTTTCCTTAGATTGGGGTTTTGCGTTCAGTGAGTTCACTGCAACTCATTTTCTTCAAGTGCATTGATTCCTTTCTCTTTGACGAGCTGTTAACTTACTTAATGACCACTGTCACTCATAGTCTCCCAAATTGCTTTCCGAGTAGGTGTCTTGCTATTTCAAGTCTCATTATTACCAGTTCCTATGCTTTGGATGTTATTATTTAAATTTAGGTACCATGCACTTAATCTTGTTTGTTTGTGGGTTGCTAATGGGTCTTTGCTGTGACACTGTTCTTTTCCTTTCTTTTTCGCCATTATCCAAATATTTTCACCATCTCTGTACCTTACGTTCCTTTTTTTCTACCTATTCTTCGTGAACAAACTCTACATTTCCATAACAATAACCAGTTATGAAAATTTAGTCATAATTTTGGTTATTGTAGGGATTGGCGACCGGAAGATCTCGCGATGTACGGAAAGGATAGGGACTGACCGCCCCGTGATAGAGCTTATGATGTAACTGCAAAGGCGGGAACGAAGTAGTTTGCATATAAAAGCAGTGAAAGAGAGTTAATAAACGCCATTTGTGATATCCTCATATTGGTGTCTGTGTCTCAGTGGCCCGAGGGCGGTGGATGTGTGGCTCTCGTGCCGTCTCACCTCGAACGGGAGTTGTTGCCGCAGACAGGTAAAGAAAGCCGGCTGCAACAGGTTATTAATATAATGACTTTCAGTTCCTCCTGTTTATTGCCCATATTCTTACAGAAGCACGCAGCATTTGAGTACAATGCCAGGGAAACTTTTTTCTTATTATTCCTCTATTGCAATATTGACTAAAATTGTTCTCCTCCTCCCCCTTAATTTTTCTTCTTTCCCCACACTTTTGTGGCTTATCTGAACCCTGTGGTGTGATACAAATAATCTGCAGATAATTTAATTTACACCAGCTGCAGACAACTAGGAAAGATATGCAATAGCAACAACAACAAAGTGGGGGACTGGCATAGCATACAGCTGGCCAAATAGTTCTGCTTGTCTTTTCTCTGGGAAATGCTCTCCTTTGTCTGCTTGCCTTGCCAGCTTTGAGACTGGTTTGTTACAGCATTACAATGCAAAAAGGCCATGTAACAAATAAACCATCTCTCTTCCTTATTTGCATATTCAGAATTTGCTTTGCTTTTCTTACAGCATACAAATGAGCATTAAGTAGAATTAAATGCTTGGACATATCAACTTCCAGTAGCTGTGCTCTTACAGTTAATTTAAAAGATATCTAAAATCAGACTTCAGCGGCATTGCTGGTACAGTTGTGCTTCAAACTTGACCCCAAAGTTTCCCAGCAGCACACCTCTGCAGCAGGTAGCAATGACAGGAGAGGAGGCTCAAAGTGCCGCGGCCAGCCTCCTTGCATTTCAAGACCTGGGTGGTTTAGCCATAAGCTGTCGGAGCAGACCTGCTATCTTGCTGTCGTTGTGAGGAGCGCAGCGTTCTCAGCTCTCAACCCCAGTGATGAGAAAAAAATGTACGAACAGCGCCTGCACGGGGAATCTGGCTGTCCCAGGGTGACTGGATGCAGCCCGCTGGCTTTCGGGAAACAATGTTACTTTATTTAAGGCTGCGGTCTGACGTTCCTTAAGGTTTTGCTGATCCACATCTGAAATGGGAAGAACACAGACAAGCTGTATGAATTATGTGGTTAATTTAAATGTAATTTGTTTCACACACAAGACAAAAAAAAAAGAGACGAGAAACCAACAGGACAACCTTTCATTATTTAAACAGATTTTATTTAAACATAAACAATGGTGATATTTATTTAAACATGCACACATATTTACTATTTAAATATTAAGTATTTGTTTAACCATACAAAACCAACTTTTGATAAGCAAATACGATCTACCACTTAGTGAGACTGGGGTACGAAAGCAAAAGGCAAACTTAAAAAGCAGTTTTGTGTTTTGTTTTTTTTTTTTAAAGAGCACCACGTAGGTCACTTCCATTGTTCTTCAGCTGTGGGCAAGAATTTTGACACGTTTAGGCGGCGGCCTTTCTGCGAGCTGGATCGTTTCCCAAGGGCCGAAGAGAAACGCTCGCCGGAGGAGGCACTCCCATGAAGCCACGCTGAACTTGAAGACGGACTTCGTGCCTCGACG
>NW_009260342.1:444967-479603 GCF_000687185.1 Egretta garzetta
CAGGAGGAGGCACGAGGTGCGTGGCTGTTCGGGGGATGGTGCCGCTTCTTCGTGTTTTCTTGTGTTTGTGTTGGGGCGCGGGGGGGGAGTTCCCTGGGCGCGGCTGGGCGCTGGGGTAGTGCCCCTTCGGGAGGAAAGGAGCTGGAGGGAAGTGGGGGATTTAAAAAATAAAGTTGTTTTCATGGTGAGGGAAGGGAGAGGGTTGTGGGAAGTGTTCATCTCCCGTCCTCCTCCTTAGGAAAAGTGAAGTCACTTCCCAGAAGCCAAAACTAGCAAAGTACTGTCCTAAATCTGTGCCGTCTACATAGCTCAGACTTATCCACGTTTTACTTTTTTGTGTGTGGGTTTTTTTTTTTTTTTAATTTTATCCTTTAAAATTTATTTTTTCAAGCTCCTGTCCACAGTTAGGCCCTCCCTGTGATCCTTGTCTTTAGGTAGAGTACTTCAAAACCTGCTGAAACCATCTGAAGTGTCTGTGGCACTCTGAATGAACTGGACTAGGCAGCTCTGCTCGTTTGCAAGTTTCTGAAGTGTGGCACGTACTTTGCTCTTGCTGTTACTCTTTCAAAGCTGTGTTAAGGTTGCTTGGTTTGGATAGTGTTGTAAACAAATCGTAACATCACATTTCATAGCTGCATGCATGTACGCGTCTGTTCTTTTGTGTAAGATGAAAGAAAAGATTTAAAGTGTCAACTCTTTTTAAAACGGAAACAAATTCAGCAACAAATAAGAAATAGCTTGCTTAGGTAAGCGTTGCTTTTCTCTTTCACTGTTGAGCTGTAGTCTCACAGCCACATTGGTGACTTTGCAGGTAAAACTTTGGAGAAGGGCAACTGTCCTTTCTGTCTCCAAAGAGAGATCTTGGTAATGTTACAGGAAACATTTCCTTATCCCTTTAAATTCAGGAAAGGTAGTGTGGCTTTTTTTGACCGAATCTCTGTGATACAGGCCCAAATCCTGAGTGCCCATGAGACTGACTCATGTTCCAGATCTTATGAAGATTTACTGGGGGTAGAAGATTTGTTCTGCAAGTTATGCCTGTGTCCACGTTTTAAGTAGAATTGTAGCTAATAGTGTTTGTTCATGTGAGTTATATGGTATTGATAATACTAATTAAGAGGTTAGTTTGCAGTTTAAACTGGAAGGAACTACAAGTACAGTTACACACAGTAAGCACAAATTGACTCCAGCGTTGTAAGGATTGAAGCTAAATTGGAGCATTATTGGAAGCTCTCTGCAGTGTGAAAAGATTGTTACAGTGAAATGTATTGCTTGGTTAAAAATTGCATTTGGTCCTTTAAAAACTGATTCACAGATTAAGATTTGGTAATGTTAGTAAGGGATTGCCAAAAGATCCAGGGCATAATGTGGCTTTCTGTGGAGACCGAGTTCCTGGTGCACACTCCCTAGCATTTGAAGACAGTCTGAGTTGTGGCTGGGCTTTTACAGGAATTAAGAGAACTAATGAGGTCAAAAAATAGTACTTTTTAAAATTTTTTTTCCTCCCCAAGTTACTTTTTGGTTAGAACAACTTCCTGAACCAGCTTGGTCATATGGATATTGTCTCAATCCAGAGGAGGAAGAAGTGTGTTAGTAGGGAGGAAGGCATCATTAAGTGCAGTCCTGATACAGTCACATAAATTGTGATGGGTGGTGTACTTACCTGGGTCATGGTTTTACGGTCAGTAAGTTAGTAAGAAGGCACTACTGCTAAAAGAAGCTACCCTGTGGGTTCGATTGGCTTATGTCGCTTGTGGTGAAGATAGCAAGTGATAGTAAGGGCGGAAGGAGCTCTTATTTTTCTGTCATACTGCCTTACGCTGCTTATGAAGCCATGGTGTAGTTTTTCTTTTTTATTTACTTTTGGCAATGTTAAACAGACTACTGCTTTTTAAGAGCTGCCTCTATGTGTATCTTTTTCTTCCATGTGTCTACAGAATAGCTGTGGGTTTTTTTTTTTTCCTGTTCTCTCCTTTGCTCATCCTTTCTTCTCTCTAAACTTTTTGCTGATTCATTAATTCGGGGAACAACCTGAGCATTGTTAGATAGGGGCTTTTGTAAATTTATTCAGCTCTAATTTAAAAATAATCAGTTGTATATTGTTATTACCTCTGCTATAATTGGAAAGCTATTTCAAACTTGACTGACCTTAGTAATTATACACCTTCTGATTTCCAGTCTAGGTGAATTTGTCATTGGATTATACCCATTTTATGTACCCAATGGACTGATACGTTATGTTGGCACTCTTGATCTTGGTATCGAAAGCAGCAGCACTCTTAAACAGATGGATGCAAAAAATGTCAAAGTGCAACACTGAACGTTTCTTTTCTCTTTTGACTGCCGGCTTTACTCATCTTTCCTGTAATAATTCTCAGTTTCTCCCCATGAATTCTAATTTTGACCTAAGTGAATACTAAAACGCACATTTCAAGTATTAACACTGAGCTTCATAGAGGTGTCCTTTTGATGCAGATTAAGATGTTCTCAAGCATATTTTAGTAAGTTTTTTTTTTTGAAATTCCTACCTTTGGCAGTTTGTTCCTGCCTTGATCTTACTCTGTTATATTGGTACAGCTATTAAAGGAGCCATTATTGTAACCTGGATTGCTGAAGGGGTTCTTTCTTCTTTGATATAGTCGTGGTTCGTAAGCAAAGCCTGACATATTTGAAAAGAGTTTGAAATTGATTTATTTCCCCTTTTTCTGTATTCTTAAATTTAAAAAGAAACAAAATATATGTATAGACTATTAGAAAATACATCCATGGTTTTTAGGGTGTTTACTTAATTTAATATCAGAAGCATTCCAAGAGGGGACCTCGTGAAGCTGAAGAGCAAAAGTAGTTAGTTTGATGGGTGTGTATGTGTGACTGTTTGTAAACTGCACCTACATAAATAAATTGGCTTCCAAAACCTGCTTAGTTAGATAGATTACTTTGAAAGATGAGTAAGGCCCTTGTGGGAAACCTTGACTATATTGTTTCTTTGGTGGGATGTTTCTTGTTCTTTGGAAAGAATAGCAGGGACAAGGGTCTTTCTAATGCTTTTAAGTGGAAGGAGGAAAAATTAGTTTTTGCCACAAAGTGAGATGAGTCACAGCCCTTTGCTTTCCTACTCTCATCATCCCTGAAACTGGAATTGGGGTATCAAAGGTGGTGTGGGATTTTTTTAGATCAAGTAAGCTTAAAGTGCAAAACTGTTCTGATGCTGAAAACTTATGTTCCTTTGTTACGGGGGAAGCACAGTGGTACAAAGGGAAGAAATTCTAAGGGCCAGTAGATAAGAGATGTTTACATTTTTGTGTGCCACATTGGATGCATGCTTACTATATGTACAGGAGAACTGCATTTCTCCAGCCTGTCCGGGTCCCTCTGAGTAGGAGCCTGGCCCTTCAGAGCACTGACCAGCGTGACGCCATTTTGGATGTCATTGGCAAACTTTCTGAGGATATACCCTGTCCCATTATCCAGGTTAAAGACTTCAAATGGTGCTGGTTTCAGTGGTAATCCCTGAGGGATTGTGATGGGTGTTACCGGAGCTGGTACTGCTGACTGCTGTTCTTTTAGCCCAGCAGTTCAGTCAATTTCCTGGACACCTTACTGCTCGTTTACCCAGTGCCTGTCTCACCAGTTTGGCTGTAAAGATACTGTGGAAGTCTATGGCTAATGGCTTTCTGTATTCAGTGCTCTTCCATCATCTGTTAAACCAGTTGTCTCCTTGCAGTAAGCTATTGTGTTCATCAGGCATAATTTTCCCTTGGTAAATCTGTGATAGCTATTCCTGATCAACTTCTTATCCCTCTTGTGCATAAGAATGACTTCCAGGAGGATTTGCTCCTTAATCCTTTCATGGACTTAGGTTAGGCTGGCTGATCTGTAGTTACCTGGATCATTCTTCTTGTTCTCCTTGAAATTAGATGTGGTGTTTGCCTTTTTTTCCCATCATAAGGAACCTCTCCCAATCTCATGGCCTTTCAAAAAGTGATAGTGTGGCCTCTCAGTGACATTGGCCAGCTCCCTCAGGACTCTCAGGTGCATCCCATCTGGTCCCACAGACTTGTGTGTTTCCAATTTCCTGAAGTGCTTCCAAACTCCACCTCCCTCTTTTGGAGGCAGTTCTTTACTCTGCTACTAGGCTCAGGGGTCTGGGAGGCTTGAGTTTCACCTTACTGGTGGAAACTGGGGCAAAAAAGACATCGAGTTTGTCAACCTTATCCATGCCCTTTGTTACCAGGTCCCCTGTCCTACTGAGCAGTGGGAACACTTCTTCCTTAGCCTTCCTTTGGCTGCTGATACAGGAGTGCTTTCTTGTTGCCCTTCATCCCTTGTCAGTTTTAGCTCCATCTGGCTGTTGATTTTTCCTAGTGCCATCCTTGGGTGCACAGGCTGTGTTTCTGTGTTCTTTTTGGGTGCTGTCTCCCTGCTTCTGTGTGCTTCTGAAGCACAGATCAAAACTGTTTAATTTTATCCTTTCATATCTAGAAATGCGTAAAACTTGGAAAATAGGTTGTTTTTTAAGTCTTGGTTAATAAAGGTTTCTAACCCCAGCATGAAATGTTTGAATGAAAGATGTCAGTTCCTTCTAAGCAAGCAGTAAGCGTTACCAAGCTCTTGTGATGAGGGAGTAAGTCCTGTCTAAAATGTAGAGTGCAATTTGTGCTGTGGAGCCAAGGAGACAAAACAATGAGAAAAATGAACCACACCTTTTTTTTTTTTTTTTTTTTTCCTTCCCCACAACTAAAATAATTAACTCCAGGTAGAAATTTACAGCTTCAGTGTATGCCCTTCTGATTTTTGTGCATTGCAGATAAAAAGGAGATACTGATATTTAGCAGCAAGATGTTTCAATAATGTAATGCAGTCTGTATATAAGTGCTTTCAACTGGAATTAATTTTTCTGTTGATCCCTAAAACCATTTTAGAAATCATTGGAAGAAAGCAAAATTTTAGAAGGTCAGCCATTTTAAATGAGTAATGGGGGATCATTTATTTCATTTATTCATTTGACCCCTCAGTTGTTATCTTTGAGTTTTGTGTTTCTCAGTTATTCAAGAAAAATAAGTTGTTGAGTTACAGTCTGTGCAAACAGTTTGAGACAAGGTTCTTAGCTGGTTTAAACTCTCTGCGTGTGCTTGATGTTGTCTGCATTTTCTTAACTGGCATAAGTGCTGTGATTTGTGCTGATGTACTTTTGTTGACTTAGCGGTAACAATATAAAGCCTTGGTTGTAGGCTCAGGTATATCAGTTACTGGTCTAGCTTTTCCGTCTGAATAGGACTTTGGTATCCATTTGGACTAGAAACGCGTTTTTTAGCATGGTTGGGAGCTCTGACTTGATTTCTAGTATAGTAGAAAGACATTTGAGTGGAGTTACATTTCTATGCAAAACCATGCTCAGTAATTGCTGTAGTTAATGGTGGAATCGCAGTCTGCACATTTGCTTTTCAAATGTTATCTTTCATTTTACATTAGGCTTCTGGCAAACTCTTAAATAATGAAGCTTATTAGTGGTGATGGTGGACAACTCCCTGGCTTATTGCTCAATTTCTTAGTATTTTCCATATGACTTCTAAATAGGAAAGAAAAGGTTGAAGGGCAGAAAAAAGAAAAGAGAAAGGTATTTTTAAGAACCAGTAAACTGTCAGTTAGAACAAGATTTCAGTCAGTGACTGAATCTGAGAGTGGATCTTGAAGGCCATTTGTGAAGTGGCTGAGTGATTTCTATGTTACTACTGGGCTTAGAAGTGAATTGACTTGTTCAGTATCATACAGTAAGTCAGTGACATGGGTGAGGAGTGGAATGGACGTGAGTGTAAGTGACCACAAAGTCCTTTCTCAGCACTTGCTGTAAAACTCATGTAGCAGTAATCCTTTTAATATAAGGAATCAGCTTTGAGTAACTTAGGGTTCATGATGAATCCCTGGTCTTTTCTTACAGGCAAATACAGTTGTCAGAATGTCTCTTACGTTATGTGTGGTTTGTTTGGTTTTTTTGTGTTTAGTCTTTCCTTTCCAAAACTTCTGTATGGCAAGTTTTTTATTGCAAGATGTAAAGGGAGAAGCATCCAGAGGACTGTTACTTGGTAGTAGTGGAATAGTCTTGAAGTTATACTTCTTGTCAGTGGTAAGTGATTCTTAAACCTCTGTACTTTCAGGGTGCTGAACAAAGTTAGGTAGCTGTGCTTTCAATTCAAGTATAGCTGACCTTTCTGATTAGGTCATGTCTGTTGTATGTACCTTAAGACATACCACCAGACTTTTTTGGGGGTAGGAAGCATATTCCAGGTACTGATCTGTTGTAGTTGTCCATGCATTTGATAGGCTAGCCTTATTTGTCCTTTTGGAAAGAGAAGGAGTGAGAGTTAAGGCTTTGTCTGAGAATCTTATTCTAAGGATTGACTTTTAGTGTGAACTAACTGTTTAGTTAATTTTGATAGTCTTCACTACTATCTGGGGAAATAGATCCTTTTATTGTAAGGTTTTTATCTTAACTAGAAATGCACCACCACCCTCTCCCCAGCAATGTTTTATTTAAAAAGTTACATTGAAATACACTGCTTTTCTATTTGGTCCAATTACTTGTGTAGCGTTATGGCCTTACAGTGGTATAATAGTGGAATGTCTCCAGGTGTTTTTGAAAGTTTTGATTATAAATTCTATGGCAATATGCACTTTCTGAAATCTCTGCAGTGGGAAACAGTTCAAAGTAATTCAGTTTAGATATATTGACTTGATTACTGCACTTCACAGAGATCTAGAGTCTTGTTATCTACTATTTCAGCATAATAAGTAAGATGGTTCTAATTTGTGCTTCTATTGTGTATGCAAACTATTATTGTGTTTTTTCTGAAATTAGACAACATTATTTTGCTGAGATTTACATGTTTGTTCCAATACACATACTTGTGTATTGTATATGCATATTTGTGTATTGTATACACATATTTGTATTTATAACAAATATGTTACAATAAAAAGAAGTATGTGTGTTAATTTTTTCTCTTCACTGTCTAACTCTTTATTCCCTTTCCAAAATTTTAATTTAAGATGGAGGCTTTGGTAAGCCTTTTCAGTTCTCAGGCCTTTGCAGGCAAATCAGTGTGAAAATAACATGCAAATAATCTAATGAGTTGTCTTTGGATGTGTAGATACAAAATACAAGATCCAGAATTTTAATTTAGAAGTAGCTGGAGAAATTCAATAACTGGCTAAACTTTCAAAAGAAGCTTGCAAAAATAATTTGGAGTTTTTCTTTGTACTTAAACAACGTACTGGTATATTTCCCTTTATTAAGAGTTTGAATGCTGCAGAGTGATACTTTTATTTTCATAGGAGCCTGTGGTTTGTTTTTTTTTTTTTAGATGTTACCGAGAAACAAATACTAGATTATATGATTTGGACTGAGCCATCTGAAATGCATGTGGCAGAAAAAAAGGATTTATTTTTTTTTCCTTTCTGTGAACCCTTTGTTTTATTTTGTTCCACCAGTGTATACTTTCACTTTTTCCTGTTGTTTTGAAGAGAACTCTCACAAGTAACTTCTTGGTGGCAGTGCTGCATAAGCAATAGCTGTCCCCAGTCCTAGCTGCTTGTTTTTCTCTGTGTTCTGTGCATTTATTGTGCTGACTTAGGTGCTTGTGTAGTCAAGTGTTGAACTGGCTGAAGAAATGCTCTAATCCTCCTTTTTTTCACCGGGGTCAGTTGTCAGTCACTTCAGCTGTCCAGTCTCTTTCGGCATGTGACTGACCCGATAGTTGTGCAATCTTAGCAGAGAAGGTGGGAAGAGTTGCAGTTGCTTTAGGCAGTTCTTCACTCCTGCATCTTCAAGGTACTTCTGAAATATCTGTAGCTTGTGAGTATCAACATTTTCAGCTTGGATTTAAGTGTTTGTGAGCATTGGAGTGCAAAACAGCAATGGAGTTGAAAGAGAACTTTTTGTATGTGGCAGCAATTGGTCTAGCAGTAAAACAAACTGGAACTCACATCAGGTGGTGCAGTGAAGACTAGCCCTTGGAGATTATTAGTCCTTTCTTTTCATGTAGACAGAGTTTGTGTTTGCTCATCCATGTACATTTCTATAATAAAAAGGTATTTTTATTCCTGTTATACTTGATCCTAATTGTTAATAGTGTTGGCAGTATAAACGTCCAAGAAATCGGGAACTACTAGCTAGAATTCTTCTTGGAGAGAACTGTTCAACGATTCTGAGGAAATTAGAGTAAGGAATGAAAATTACTTATGGTACTGTAGAAAAGTCAGTACCTGATTTTTACAATGTTTTGAATGTTGTTACTGTTATTGCTATAGGGTTGTATAAAAATTGTGAGGGGAGAGGGGAAAGACTTCATCAAAATGTCCAAGAAAATACTTTGTGAAGCCCCAAAAGACTAACATGAAGTTGCAAGTTCCCTATAGTTGTTGTGACTGCTGTATTTGCCTTTGACTCTCATAGCTTCCTTTTTCTGATTCTTTTCTTTCATCATATTGAGACATCAGAAAATGAGACTGATTATAAAGGGGTCAGACTGAAGTGTAGTTTATTACCTAGGTTTTGATAGTATCCAGAGAAATGAAAGACAAATACAAGTGATCTTTCTTCCAGCACACACTACCAGTTTCTCTCCCTGGCTTCTATGATTCTGCTTTTTGTTCTTTCTGGTAGTAAGTGAACTCCTGGGGTCTTATTGTGGAGTATGGAAAAAGTAGTTGCGTTACTCTGTACATTTTCCAGCAAATTTGTGCGTGAGGTGGCATAATAAGATTACATTCTTACACTGTTTAGATGTGCAGTTGGTATGATCTGTTTTGCTGGGGCTTCTGAACAGCCAACTTGATTTTGCATGGATAGGGCTTGGATGCTGCTTTGGGCTTGGTTGAAGACTCAGCTTTGACTGGATGCATGGTGGAATGTTGGTGCTCCTCTAGGTAACACTTCATATTTTGGGTTTGGATTCCTTGTATTGTAAACGGTTTATTAATTCCATGCTTTTTTTTTCCCTGGTGGTGCCAATGTTACCCATTCTACCACTTTGGCTCTGAGGTTCTTTGGGGTATCCCACCATTGTTAGTTGCAATCTCTCAACTGTGCATTTGTCATTTTGCTAGGTTGTACTGTGTTTAGGGACTTCATAACTTAATGCTCTCCCTTAATGGAGACCAAGGTAGTATGCTCAAAATAGCATTGTGAAAGGTGTATACTTCTATAACTACTTAGTAGAACAAGACCTTTTGTACTTCTTCACATTTCTGTTGATTTTATGCTTTCGATTAGTTGCCTGTAACTTCCTCCCTTTGTTTCCAGAAGTAAAAATGTTTTATGGAAGTATTTACTATGTAAACAGTGATAGTAAGCTTTCACGTCTGCATTTAATGACAACCATATATCACTTGTGTTGAAAGCGGTAGTAAAGCATGCTGATATTTAGGGTGCTATCCTAAACTTTGAGAGAGACACTGCTATTTTAAAAAAAAAAAAAAGGCGAAACATTTAAAATGCAAGGTACTCTGGATAGCCTGTCTCAACAGACAAATAGAGGTTTTGTTCATGGTTGTTGGGTAATGTTAGACAGGATGATTGCATCAAGAAAATTAATGAGAGTTCCGTCATAGCTTTTTGCAAGATTTTTGCAGTTATACTTGGTGATGATATAAGCAACTGTATTGTATTATTTTAGATACCTTTTCCCCAGCAGAGCTTATTCTGTAATTTTTATAGACTGGTCTAGATTAGCCTGAGGCTTACACCAGCTATAATCAATGAGAGTCATTCGATTTAATAAACAAGATGCATAAGATCTAGATAATGGTAATCTGGCCAAGAGGCTAAGTTTATTTATTAAAAAAAAAAACAAAACCAAACTGAGGTGTTTTTCTTTGAGCCCAGTGATAGTTTCACCATAAGAAGGACCTAAAGACTTATTTTTAAAAGCAATTCTACTCACCATATCTGATTACTGGAAAAAAGCTGCAAAACCAAACCAAAAACTTTCTTTGGCAGCCCCAGACTAATTTAGCTATTGAAAACCTTTCTTGTAGTCGTTGGGTAAAGGTGGCTTTTTGTGAGTCTCTTCTATAATACCTTGAGATATACTTGTTAGCTGTTTCAAGGAATTTTTAAAACAAGAATGTAAAATAGAATGATCAAAAGATCATACCTGTCTTTTGATTAGGCGGGGTTTAATTTTTTTTTTAAGTTTTTTTTTCTTTAATCCTTTAGGAGAAAAAAATGTTATCATTATGGATGTCTGGGATGAAAAGAAGAGAAATTGTGTCTTGGAAAAAGGGCACATGTGTTCTTTCTCTTTCCCATTCCTCTTTTCAGGCAGTCTGTTGAGGAAATACTGATCTTAAGAAATTCTTAAGCTCTCCGGGGCTTAGTATGAAAAATGTTTTGGAAAGGAACATTATGCATAGCATCTTTTGAAAATCAAGGTTGTACGTGGTCTGACAGTGTGAGATTATATATACACATACAGGTGCACACACTATTGTTGGGTTAGAATTTGAAGGTAACTTCAAGTAGCACAATAGAATCATCTGTCTTTGTGTAATTTTTATCTTTTTTTTATTCCTCCCCCAGATACTTGGTCATACAACATTGAAGGATACTTCCTTTACGTCAAGTATTTTTTTTTTTTTGTCAGAATTATAAAATATTCTTAATAGTTTATTAACTAAATGAACAGGCTTATATATAGGGGCTAGTTGATTTTTTTTCATACTTTCCAAGCAGTAGTTCTTTCTTGAATTACAGAATGGATTTGGAATAATTTGATTAGTGATGTTGACCACACAGAGCAATCTTAAAGAACACGCTGTCATTAAAAAAAAGAAAAAGGTTGTGTTTCAATTAGGGAAGTACCAGGTATATCTGATTACATGCTGACCTGTTCTTACCAATGTAAGATCATTTTTCTATTGAGGAAACAGTTTTGTTGTCTTTTATGAATTTCCATTCTCCGTTTTCTAAAACCTATCAAGGCCTTTGAAATTAGCAATACAGCTTCATCATGGAATATATTTATAAAAACCTGCCCTAGAAATGTGGAATGCCAGCAGATTAGTTCTGGCATGCAGAGGGTGTTAAGAATTTATTGGTCAAATAAAAATTAGAATGCTGGTTGAACCACTATGCTTCTTGCATAGGACTAAGAGAGGCAGTAGTTAAAAAGAGGGTCATTTGGTGTGGTGTCATGTACACCTTTCTATATTTCTCAATTTCAAGCAGTTATTTCAACTTTCATGAGGTTTCGCTTTCAGTTAATCTTGGTCTTTAAAATAACTGTGATTTCTTTCTCCATATTTTCATGTTATATCTAAGTATTTAATTTTTCACATGACAATTTAAGGTCTTAGCTTGGCTTCTAAAGGATTTTAAGTGTATAACATGTGGAAGTATTTATTTTTAACAAGAAGTGTGGTTTTGTTTCATATTATAAAGGAAACATTTTTCTTCCTTATAAAGTGTTGAGTGCACTCTTGAAACTGTAGTTTTGATAAAAAAGCAATAAAAGTCTAGATGGCTCATAGTCCTTGCAATTTTGGAGAATCTGTAACTGGATAATACAAAAAAAAGTCTGGTGTGGTTATTCATTTACAACTTGTGATTGCCTTTGACAACTACTAGAATGAAAGATTTAAGATTAAGAAAAATACCTAAGAAAATGAGATTAGAAGAGAGCATGAAACATTGTCTAGTCCATCCCATGGTGCAGTGCTGGACTTACTACAGTTTAACGTTTTTCGAGAAATAGCAGTCTCATCGTCTGTGGTTGGTAGTATAAAGGTAGCTTCTGTGGTTAAGAACAAGACATTGTAATTTCAGGTTAAATCTGCAAAACCTAGTAGTTCCAAAATGCATGTTGCAAGTCTCAAGGTAACAAGTGTTACAACTTAAAATACTGTCTTTGAGGAACAAGGATTTTACTAACTGAAGTTAGTCGGTGCCAGGCAATGAATAAAGATTTTTTTTTGTGTGTGTTTCACTGATGTCGGAAGTGACACTTTATAAGGCACTTGTTTGGCAAGGAGAAAGATTGGCATGCTGAATCACAACTGCGTTTTATCATACTGATGTTCCATATGGTCTCTTTTGCTTTACATCCTGTAATTCTTACTGGAAATAATAGCTTGTAGAGAAAATACCTGGTTGAAATATTCAATATATTTAACGGGGAGAGGTTGTTCCATTGGCTAAATTAGACCAACACAGTTATTTTTACTATTAAGGAATAAACCATGAAAAAGTCTCCTTAAAACAATTATTGTCTTATGCTACTGCTTTCCTCTGGAATATAGGTCATTATATTTTTGAGTGAGAGGCTATACAGTCCAGTAAATCAGCTGATGCTTGGTTTCAGTTTGAATGCTGCCTGTAAGCATGGTGTAGCAATGAAAAAAAATAGGAAACCCAAGTTTGGGAAACACCACCTATTAAAAATTGGATACTCTTTGTTGCTACTTTATATTTTCAAAAGTTAAAAATTAATTACTGGCTCAAGAAGCTGAAGTGTTAGTGGTTAGTTGATGACAGGGAAGCAGTGTGAAGATGTACTAGAATTGCTTTATTTGCATTGTTTGCTTTATCCTTGAGGCAGAATGAGCTACTGTGCTTAAGCTAGTTTAAAATTGTGGTAGGCTACTGAGTAAACCTGTTTGCCAGAACTTGACGTATAAGTGTGATTTTTATATTTTTTTCTTTTTTTAAAATAAGATACACATGAAGACTGATAATACTCCAGAGTAGCAGAAACCTTCTTATTTATACTTGTTTCTAAGTTGTACTTTTTGGGAGGGGATGGGAAGAAGAAAGGGTTTTTCTTTTAATAGGCAGAAAATAAAATGTATTTCCTTAAATTGGCTAAACATTAATTGGATTAGCTAGCATTGATTATACTTGTAAACAGCATAAATTAATGTGTGTCAACAAGAGGCATGTATGCTAGTGTAATCTCTTCTTCAACTGATGTCTCTTATGCTGCTAACTTCTGTGTGTGGACAAATCTGAATAATTCATAGAATCATAGAATCGCTTTGGTTGGAAAAGACCTTTAAGATCATCAAGTCCAACCTTTAACCTAACCCTGACATCCCACCACTAAACCGTGTCCCTAATTGTTTAAATAATTCTCAAAAAGACACACACCCCCTCCCCCTTATTTTTAACTCTGTTTTGTCTAGGGTTGTAGCTTGTCCTCCATGGCTCTTACTTGCTCAAAACCACACAAACAAACAAAAAAAAAAAAAAGGAAGTACCCACCTTGACAGGAGGCTACCTTTGTAGCTAGCAGTTTACCTGATATTCTTTCACTTATCTGGATTGATATTTCATCTAGTGTTCATGATGCTTCTTCTACCCAATAAGTAAATTTTAGGGGTTCAGATCTGTGGTTTTGTTTTGTTTTGAGATTTGCTTCTCGTCTTCCTTCATGCTGTTGACTTGCACTGATTGATGATCTCTGATGAAGAGGAGAGATGGTGCTTCTTTGGCTGTAAATGTCAGATGCTTCCTTGCCTGAGTCATGCTCCACTGAAGTACCAGCCACATGCCTACCATTCCTCTAGAAGGGTTCTTCACCCTCATGATCTTAAAGTTAAGATGAATAAACATGGTATTTTTCCCCAAGCGACTCTAAACTATGAATCTTTGTAATGTTTAAGTGGTTCAGTGGCATATGCGTAATCCAGAGTTTCAAGTCAGGAAATCTGTTTCTGTCCTTTATTATAAAATCTCTCAGTATTCATAATGTGATATGTTTAAAAAGGTCTGGTCAGAATTTGAGAATGTGGATGTGGTATGTTTTTGAAGGAGAGCAGACATTTTCTTGTTTATGTGCTTCTCTTTTGATTCTGCTTTCCTTAAATTGTTATTCCTTGGCTATAAGATTGACATGCAAAAACAGTCTGCAAAACCTCTGTTTCTAGGCACCTTGTACAACAATTAAAAACAGTTTGCCGTTCATGAACAGACTAATTATTTGCTGTTGCCTTCCTAGCAGTTGTTTGTTTGCTTTCACAGAGGAGACAGTGTTGCCAAAATAAGCTATGTGGTTACTTTCTAGTTGTGGGGTTTTTGTTTTATTTTTTTAATTTTGGGGTTGGTTTTGTTTGTTTGTTTTTTTTGACAGACATGTTCTTAACGTTGCTTTCATGGAAATTAGAAGAACCTTTATATACATATGCATTTATGTGTTTTAAAATATAGCGTTAAGGCAGTCATCTCTCTGTATTAGGTTGATTTTAATCTTGGGAAGCAGTATCAGTAAGCCAAGTAAATGCTTGGTTTTTTCCCCGAATGTGCTTTACGTAGTCTTTCACTGCCAGAGATAAGACACTGGGAAACAATTTATGGGTAATAAACCTGTAGTTATTATGAACGTAGAGACTTAGGTTCTTATATAAAGATTACACAAGGAGAAGTTGGGATTAAGGATAAAAATATAGTGCTGCTGTTGTCAGTGAGATTTAAACAAACTGATTTTATGAAACCTAGGGTTTTCTTCTGCATATGTGTCCACGCAACAGAGAAGAAAAGGGGTTTGGGTAAGATGGTTAACTGTACTGCTTCAATGTATACTATAAGAAGAAATTTTATAAGGTTGTTTAGTCCTTGATTGAAAAAGCGCTGGAAAGCTAAAGTTTTGTTTGCTTTCTGGGGAAGATGTGCCTCTCATTAGTGTTAGCAAGCACGTAGGGGTGTGAGCTCTGCATGCTTCTCATTAACGTTAGCAAGCTTATGGGGTGAGCGCTATGGTAACACACAGTTTTGACACATTTCTTAAAAATAAGCTGCTGTGGTCAAGGCACTCAAGTTAGGTGTGTGTTTGTGTGTATAACTGTCAGTGTCTGTCAAGTTTCTAGTTCTCTAAGCAGCAAGTTAGAACGTAACCACATCACTTCAGCAGCCTAGAAAATTGAGTTGTGTTAGCATCTGCATCTGTGATTCAGTTAGCTTATGCTCTTTTTGATGTCATGCATTGTATTGTGTGGCTCAAAAAAAAGGGAATAAACTATGCTTTTCAGTGTCCGCTTGTACTTCAGACATCTGTTAGCAGAAGGTGAATTTCTGCATAGCTGTGTTGGACCTTCCTCTTCAGAAAGTTCCCAGACATTTCCTTGAGGAACCTTAGTTCTGAAATAGGTAGAACTTATCTACCATAACTTGTTTGGGGGTTGAGATGATCAGGCGAACTATATGGCTTTGAAAGCCTGTCTTTAATACAGGACCTGATTTTGTTTGTCTGATAAAAGAAAGTATGAATTAGCCTGACATTGATTATCATCTTTCAAGAAGGCAGGAAGCGTCCTTTTAAAATTTGTTTCTTGTTGCTTTCTGAAAATAGATCAACATTTATATTGCTTTTCTGTTCTCTTTTCCTTTTATTATGTAGCTCTATATTTTATCAGTTTGTTTTGTTGGTTGTAATGCTGAAACAAAATTAAAAGAAAAGATTCCCCCCCCCCCCCCCCCTATTTGTTGAACACAAACTGCAAATAAACCCCCAAATGTCTGTTAACTGCTTCAGAAGACTGGTTCATGTAAAAATTGGTATTTACTTTTGGGGACCAGTTTGAGGAAGTTTTTGAATCTCATCAGGTCTGCAACGCAGCTCCCTTCTGAAAGGCAGTGGCCCTGCATTTGATTCTCTCTCTCCTATGATAATAACTGCATGTTGGCAGCAGTGCCCTGTCTTGAGCTACTCTGCCCAGCAATCCCATGAATGTACATCACTACCTAGGTATTTCTCTTTCTGTACATGATGTGGTTTTGCAAGTTTGGCTTCAATATGAAATCCATGGGAGAGTTAGAGAGGGAAGGAGTTAGGATCATTTCTGTCCTCTGTCCCTTACTCTGATACAGTGCCGAAATCCGAGGTTTTCCATGATTGCTGTTCTTTAGCTTCTTTTGCTCTTCAGCCACTTAGGCTACTTTAGAAAGGGAGTTGCAGGGAACCTGGGATGCCTTTCTGGAATGAAGTGGGGAAGCTGCTAGGTTTGGGCCTCCTAAAGGTGTAAGTTCCAGCCTCTGGCCCCAAAACTCCTATATTCCAAGTAATATGGCTTAGATTTTACCCGGGACTTTGTATAAGCAGATCACTGAGAACTGAAGTACAGCAGAGAGATGAAGTGACTTGCCCAAACCTACACAATAAAAAAAAAAAAAAAGCGCAACAGCTGTTTGTCAGAAAGCCCTTTGTGAAATTGTTACATTTAAAAATTCTAATCCTTTTATCATAGTTGGCTTTATTTAGCTGACTTTAGGAAAATTTCCTCCTGTGTATTTGTTGCTGCGTTTCTGAATTTTTTTTTTCTGTGTGGTATTGTTCCTCAAAATGTGGAAGAAAAATTACCTTCTCTATAGGAAAGAGCATGACTGCTCAAGATGCTTCTTGTGTATAAATTTCTTCCTTGCAGTAGTAGTATGTACTTCCCAGTATTTCTTACTGTGAAGAGAACTTTCAAAGCACAATTTGTTATGATCTTTCTGAAGGTGGTGTTGGAAGAGCAGTTCTGACTCTTGGCTCTGGTTGTTTGGGAAGTCACCATCTGGTCTGAGGTTTTAATCCTTGGAGCAGTGTTGGCAGAACAGGATGTGTATTCACACCTTGGCCACATTTGTTCATTTGGAACTAAACTGCACTAGCAGCTTAAACTAAGCTGCTGGACTTTGTGCAAAAGTATCTGAGGTGCATTGTGTTTGCTGGCTTTCCGGTCTCTGTCAGCCCTTTTCTGCTAGTTACTGCCCTCCCAGTAACTTTAAACTGATAAAGCAAATGCTAAATCTCTTTCATCAGTATTCTGAGGCAGCATGCAGTTCCAGGATTGTCTGGCTGCTAACTTCAGGGAATAAACTTAACATGATTATAGACTGTACAATGGTGTATTATGTTCTGACTAATGCAATCAAGAATAAATTCTAACATTCTTAACTTTCAGCTTTTCATCAGAAAGGACGATCAAAAAAAAAAGAGACTTATTTACGAGTTTAGTAGTAGGGGTCTGTTCTTAGATTTTGTATGTGTCTAATAGGTGATGCTGTCATTTGTGCCTTACCTTTTGTAGGAAAAAGGGGAGTTCGAGTTTATAACTCAGTAGTGAGTAAAAAAGGAGTAAGTCTTCAATAGAGCTAAACCTAACAACAAAAGGAAAATGACGTAACCACCTACCGACTAGATGTGACTGGAAAGTCCAGAATGCACGTGTCTCTTCTTGTTATGAAAAAATACAGAAAAAACTTCAGATGATCTACTCCTTCCCTTCCCCAAATAACCTTAATGCAGGATTCTTTCAGAGATGTTTTTATTCTTTTTACTGCTTTTCCTCGGAAGTGCTTAGCTGAAATATTAGATCATGTGCATTTATAACGTAAAAATAAAACTTTTTACAAGTAGCTTACTACTTAAGATGGTGTAAATATCAATAATCTTCATGAGACTCCTGGTTACATTCATAAACTCTGACATGAACTTCACTCAAGTTGTTTAATTTGAAAAATGGCTCGATCATGATTTTTGGTACATAGTTTGTCTCTGGCATTGAAAAATATTTTTGATCAAAGACTGATCATAAAACACTGTGTATAAAGCTTTTGCTTTCTGAATAGCATGTGACTAGAATGGGGGAGGAAATGAACAGTCTGTTCACTCTGAGATTTTCATTTTTAGTACACAAATTTTCCATGAACTAGTGCACTGCTAGTAATTTGTCATATGGCAAGCAAGTTCTGTAGCATGGACATCAAGAGGTTGTCTTAGCAGAAGACCTGAGCGGCATGTAGACTTGTTCTTGTAACTGTACTTGTGTGAGCTAAAGAGTGTGGAAGTGCATTCTTCTGGTAGAGGCATTCGCTTCCTGAATGTCTGACCTGTTTGTGTTCCTGTTTCACTACTAAACTGAAACTAATGTGGCTTTGTTTTGACTGAAATGGGGTAGAGGGCATTCATGTGACTAATACTGATGGCAGGTTGGAGTAGGCTATAATGAAAGGCTGAAATGAGGGGTGCTGGGGTGGTAATTTCTTCAGCTAACGTAGCTGTGTATGGGAAAAGGTCTGTATCTTCACTGGATATGGTGGTTTAAGCTGATTGTAAGGACAAGCTTGGAGTACACTCTTAAGGACTTTAAAGGCCTTGCAACTCAAATGTAATTGCAAGAATGTGTATGGTGTGCTTCCAAGTACCTGATCTGAACAAGAAACTCCTTTCAGTCATCTAATGTTTATAATATTTTGTCTTTCTGATTAAAATTTAGGAAGTAGGAATTCTCTTAAGCTGCCTTTATCCACATAGGGCAAGAATAAATATTTTGTACATCAGTATGCTTCTCTGGTTGCATTATCATAATTTTATCTGGCTTCATAAATGTTACTTTTCCCCTGGTTTTATTATTAAAATATTGTACAAAGAACTTTTCCTAGTTCACAGTGTGCCTGTCAGTTCTTTCTTTGCTGCAAAAAGAAGAATGGGTGATACGCTAACATTAGCAGCTTGCTTTTGGCTTTTGATAATTCACATAGTAGGACCATCTTATATTGGAGTTCCTGGTTTATTCTCCTGTAAGTAAGCACAAAAAATAAACTTAAATAGACTAAACCACAAAAAGTTGTCAAAATAGTGTGATCTCTCCTTTCTGCAAATGTGCTAGAAGTAGTGGTGAGGCTTTCTCGTCTTCATCTTCAGGAAGTCTATTGCTGTGGTAGGTATAGGGTGGGAGGGAGAGAGGCTTCTGGTAGACTAGGTCTTTGCTCCTGAGAGGCCAGTGGGACTGACAGTCATCCTCTGCTCTTTTCTCCAATGATGGTGTAACTGCAGAGCTAATGATTACTTAGGATATGCTGTATTTGGGGAACATAATTTTATGTCCTTTCATTGCCTTTGAAGAGTTCTATAATAGCAGACCTTCACTTTTATATTGAGGATTTACTTTGAAATTACTATTCATTTTGAACTCGACTTGCTGTTTATTGCAGATAATACACAAGCTCTTCAGCAACATTTTTACATGACACTTGTTAAAAAAATACGTGGACTCAATAAACTCTTTATAACATACTTAAAATCTTGGGTATTAAAACTTTGTATTTCTTTTGCCAGAGAGATCTTTAAAGCAAAGATACTTTAAAACACTGAAACAAAACTTATTTCAGTGGCGAATCCATTACTTGGCTTGGGTGGAGCTCAGATTACATCATCTGTCTGAAAAATAGTCATGCTTGTGAATTCATGCTTAGTCTGGAGATGTAAAAGACAATCCGTATTTGTAATCACTCTCTGAATATTATAGCTGTTGGTTTAGTGGTTTTTTTTTTTTTTATAACGTGAATCTTCTAACCAGTTTTTATGCTATATACAAGTCAGTTTACCTAAAGAACTTAAGTTCTTTAGTTATTTTGGGATTTCCATGCGTAATATCCTCATTGGGTAGATGGGTAAAATTGTGGCTAGGTTAAGGAGAGGGAAAGTCTTTTTGTAGAGTTGCATGTCTAAATGGTTGTGACAAACCAAGTCTTTGAAAGAGTAAAAGCTTGTTGACTATAGTTTCAAAAAAGATACAAAATATTTTTGTACTGAAAGTAGTCTAGTTCTGACATTTGTTTTTTGAACTGAAGTTGCTAAACTACCTCTAGTGGCTAGTTCGTTAAGTAATGCCTGTTCAGAGTGGTGGAGAACATGCATGTCTTTTTCTAAGTGTTGTTTTTTTGGTTTCCTATAGCTAGACCTAAATTTGCATTCTTTTCTTCATTACTTGGTATTTTGGAACTGTAACTGAGATGCAAGCATGGCACAATTCTGCACCTTGGTACTGCTGTGAAAAGCAACGTGAAGCTAAACCTGTCCTTGTTCACGAGTCGCAACAGACGTGTGGTTGAGCTACCTCTCTTTGGGCACTTTCCAGCCTTGCAAAGGTGACAATAGCAGGGAAAGTGGAAGCTCCAAGGTGAACTTCGTCATGTGTTATCTGTACATATAGATAATAGCCACTGCTGTTAAATCATAGGATTTTTAAACACACACCCTAAAAATCATACTTGCTATTTAAAAAGAGATTCCTTACACCAATGAAATCAGAGTTTGAGGAATATGGTATAATACATTCGTATAACTCTTAAGTATTATATTATTCTACAATAACTTCATATTACACCTATTAACATGTTGTTTACAGCCTCAAAACTAATGATTTAATATTTTTTTCTTCTTTCTTAGGTTCTTGTGGTGGGAGGAGAATACTGACCTGAGATGGAAGTCAAAACGTCATTTAGCAAAGCCAGTAGGATTCCTGAAACTGTATCCACATTAATTAATGAAGAATTTGTCCTGGTTCATCAGCAGTCTGAGGGGACCTCTGGAAAAGATGAAAAACCTCAGCTAAAGGTTTGTTGTTACTTTATTTTAAATGTGTAGTAAGATTTGTATTGATCAAAAGATTGCAACTTCTTCTGAATATTTAATTAAAGATACTTGTGTGTGCTTGAGGAGATTCTTAGGCTTTCATTTTTGTCCTTGCTTATTACTAGTGAAATTAACAGCTCAGATTAAGCAAATCTGTCTAAAAGTGACAGTTTTTCTTTTAATAACTTCTTCAGGGGTCAGCTTTGTTAGTATTCTGTGGATTTATACATTAGTAAAGGACTGAAAAGTTCTTTTCAAAGAATGACCTTCAGATTAAAGCTTGGGAAATACTCTTTATTTAGGGATCAGAGACTCTAAATGTTGGTATCTTAAAAGCACATAATTAGGCTGCATAGGAATAGACCACAGAGGGTATTGGTTTTTAGTTTTTAATTTAGTTTTCCTGCTTAGTGCTACTTTAGGCATGACTAAGACCTTTTCTAAAAGCTTTGTATCTCTAAATAGCAGAATATTTTAGCATTTGGGTGACAGCTGATTTGGTTAATTACAAATTTCCCCACTTGAGTTTCAGTAGCTGGTTTACTGGTTTTGGTCCGCTTGGAACAATAGGAATTTGTTCCCCTTGAAATGACAAGTACTTAGTCTGTCTCTGCATAACTGTTTGGCAGTTATTTACAACTGATCATTTCTGTCTGTATTAAACACTAGCTGCTTCTTTAGTAATTATGTCTGGAAAGAGGCAGGTGAACTGGAGGTAGAATCTGTGATGCAACTTTATTGTTGGCCATGGGTTTTCTTTGGTCTGAAAAGCTAGTACTTGTGAAAGGCTGGATTTTTTTTTTTTTTCCTAGGGAATGTCTTTGCCTTTTCCTTAGTCTTGTACCCCTCCTATGTGTTAGTGAAACAGCTGAAATGGATTGGATATGACTAAGAAAGTAAAATTTTCTTTAAGACTAATCTGTAACAAGGTCTGTTGATCTTTGTTCTGAATGGAGGATCTAAGCACACAAACTTTGAGAGGTCTGTAGCTTTTAGATGTGTGGTTGTTGGATTAGCAGTGGGAATATGTGCATTACATGTAGTGGGATGGGACATTGAATTACATTTGGTTTAATTTTGTTGGTTCTTAGTGTGTTGTCTTGTTCAGCAAAGTTTCTTAACTTTTGCTATAAGTAAGACTATATATTTGAAAAAGAATAGTGAAAGTAAACCGACCAGTACCTTTAAAAAATGTCATGTCCTGCTTACAGGTGTTTTCAAATGGAGATGATCAACTGGAGAAGGCAATGGAAGAGATACTGAGGGATTCTGAAAAAGACCAGAACAATTTCACCACTCTCCGAGAAGGTTCCAGTGATGCAAGCAGCCAGGGAGCTGGAGATGAGCCAGCAGATCAAACAAATCAGCCGTCTTTACACCTTGTTTTAGACCCTTCTACTACAGGTATTGCTGAAGTGCTTCCCCCCTTAATCAGTCTTTTTTTCTTTCTGCGGTTTCAAGTTAACCTTAAAATCAACATAAAACTTTTTGGAGCTTCATTCCAAAACTATAGGGGAGAATACCTTGGTGCCTCCTCTCCTTTTCTGATTAGTTGAGGGGATTATAGACAGGAATAGATTTTTGTCAGATTGATAGCCTGTGCTCCTGTTTTGGTAAAGATGATTTTCATTTTGTCTCCAGCTCTAGATGGGTTGGGATTAAGTATCATGTAACTTGCTGAGTGGTCTATAGTTGAGGTAGAGATGCTACTGATGGGGTATGAGAAGTGTTCATTGACAGTACTGCCTACAAATGAATTCTACCCTGAGCAAACTGATAAACTTTTCAGCTCTGATTCTGTCACCAAGTATCAGTAAGGACAGGTTTTAGATTTGATATTTGCTAGGAATGATTGAGGTGCTTTTCTGGTATTTGAAGTTTTGGTGAAAAAGGGATAACTGAAAGCTTTTTATATAAACTATATGTATTTTATGTAAAATATCTTGTAGGGTTTTTTTAAATATATATTAGGAATACAAGGCTGTCACCATTTCTGTGGACCTTGAATTAGAATTCTTTTTCCCTCAGTAGTATGCAGAGCACTTCTGTGGCATTGTATGAGGTAATTCCCACAGCATCTGTTTGGGAAGTAAAAAAACGTCTTGTGGTAGAAAAAGATAGAAGTTTATGCACCCTTCTCTTAACTACATATATGCTGAATTTTGAGAAACTTACTTTACTGGCTCCCTGTCTGACAGGGGAACAGAACACAGCCCTTGGCATGACAGAAGAAAGAAATACTCATAGATACATCCCCACCCCAATAGAAATAATTCAACTTTGCAACCTTTATGATTTAAGTATTATGGAAATATTAGCTATAGTAACAAGACATAGAAATAACAGGGCACATTACTTAAAGAGGTTTGGAATGTCTGTCTTTGGAGATACCAGAACTCAGCTGGACAGGGCCCTGAGTAATCTGATCCAGTTTTGAAACTAGCTGTAATCTAACCTGATCTGGTTTTTGAGCAGGAGTTAAAGCTAGATGACCTCTAGATGTCTTTTCCAATCTAGATTACTCTTATTTCATACTTAATGGGTTTTTCTTCCACATCTCCTCTTGTTTCTCAAATACCAAAATGCCTTAAAAAAACCCACCAGAAAACAACAACAGCAAAACTCCCAAAAGCTCCCTCAAGATTGGCCTTCTCTATAGTAGTGTGTTAGTGGAAAAAGAACATTTCTCTTCTGCTGAGTAGAGGAACAAACAGACATACCTTTTCTTTTTTCCTGCTCCCTGATGGTTTCATGCAGTCAGTATAGCTATCCCAGGAATGTGAACCACACTTAATAATTCTACACAAGCTGTAAAGACATGGGAGAGAAGAGAATTACAGGCATCGTTATGCAAAATTATGAGTAGGAATTAGAAGGAGGTATAAGCAAACTAAAGTAAAGAACATCTGGGGAATGGAGCTTAAGGAAAACTTGTGTTCTAGCACTGCTTAAAAGAATCAAAAGCCAATTTATCCCTGTGTAATATTTGGAAACATACATTAGAATAGAATAGATTTAATATTAAGCTGCCAAATTGATTTCTTACTATTGGAGTTGGACTTTTGACCCCCGTGTCTATTCTCAGAAAGTGTGGGAGATTTTACTATGGAACTTGTTCAGAAAACAACATGTAAAAATAAAAACACATGGTTAAATGAATTGTTTCTTAATTTTCAGAAATCTCCGCACCAAGGCCATCTTCTCCTAGTGAACCCCTGGAAGAAGACAGCGTGTTGTTTAACAAACTGACTTATTTAGGTTGTACAAAGGTGTCTGCCCCTCGAAATGAACCAGAAGCTCTACATGCTATGGCAAACATGAAATGCTCAAGTCAAGTCCCTTTACCCGTAACACTTTATGTTCCAAACATTCCAGAAGGCTCTGTAAGGTAACATACAAATGTTTCTTTTGTTACTTGCACAGACAAAAGGTGGATTCTGACTTCGTTATTCACACACGGAAATAGAATTGCTGGATTTGCGCCTAAAGTTCTTGCTGAAGACAGTTATTTTTGAGAAATTCCTCTGAATCAACAAAATGCATGCTCAAATTTGACATGCAGTACATAGCTGGTGCTAGTGGTTGCCATACAGTGTCAACAAAAGCATCTCTCTCTACCTGCATCTCTCTTCTAATATGATAATGAGAGATGCCTCTCTGTCCAGATAGTTCATTCATGCAAGCTGCCTGCAAATTTGTGGTGCCTGCCTGTCTAGGTATAAATCTCTTGGAACTTAAAGCACAGAGAAATGTTATCATACTTTTTGTCTATGTGTGCATGCCATTGCTTGCGAAAAATGGTACAGAACATGGTAGTAATGCTCCTTGTCAGTAATCAGGTAGAGCGGAATACTTTGCCTTTTAAAGGGAAGCAGCTGACCTGTGGAAGTGCTGTGTCAATGATCACATTCACTTGTTTGTGGTTGTTTGCCCAAAGCTCTTACACCATGAAGGATTATGTGAGCCATTTCAAACCAATGAATCCTGAAGATGAAGTGTGAGGTTGAAAGTCATCTTTTGGGCCTGGGATAAGTCTGAGGGTCAGTGTCTCTCTATCGATTATCAGCAAGTGCCTGTTTGTTAGCTGTAGGGCTAAATATTCTCAAGCATCCTGTTCAGTGATTTATGATATACTGGAAAGGGAGAGCTGATAATGCCTGTTTTCTCCCAACCTCCCTAGTCTGTCATCACCTCCAAGGTAAATGTGCTGGGACAGTAATAGTCCTGCTGGCTGTGGGTTAGCTGAAGTTTCAGTTCTAGACTATTCTGTATTTAATGAGGACTTCAGATACTAGTTTCTATTTCCAGACATTGCTATGCTAAAGCAAAGCCTCACCTGTGTCTGCCTTGTGATATAAATGCTGATAGTTTCTAGATACTAGAAAACATTTACTTGTCCTATCTGAGAAGGGTCTTTTAATTAGTGATGAGAGAGTCAAGGGTTCTTAATCAGGGTGCATTAAAGACGTACCTGTTCTGGTCTTCTATCCAGAAGTAGGGAGCGTCTCAAAATTCAAGATTTTTATTTTTAAACTCCGATACCAGGATATCTGAAGGGTATGGTTAGATTTCCTTCCTTTCCTGTGCTCTGCCTATGTATTGACTGTTATCTTGCACAGAAAGACAGAAGGACCTTCAAACACATATATTATTTTCTTCCATTTTGCCCTTTGAACCCATTAAAGATTTAATTTGATGTTATGGCAATATTTAATTTGAATTAGGGATTGAATTACACTGCATGCTTTTATGATGGCAACTGTTACATAGGTACTAGATGTTAGGTGTATTGTACCTTTTTTCATAACCATTGTGGCCATTCAAGAAGATTGTTTTGCAAGTGAAACTGCAGGTTCCTTTGATCTTTAATTGCAGACAACATCATTAAGTGAAGGACTGCCTAAGAATCTGCACAGAACTGTAAAGGTGAATCCACATGTGATATAATACACTCCGTCAAAATTCAAGTGACACCAGTGTCATCTCTGAGGAGTGTTTCCATTCCTGGTATCTGCACACTTGTCATGTGGAGTTCCATTTAACATGTCCCACCAATATTACAGCATGCTGAATCCTCTCTGGGCTTTTCTTGCCTTTAGAAGATTAGTCCTTTAATTTTATTGTTACCAACTTGGGTTTCTGTTCCAGGTAACAAATGATTATTCACCCTTGGTGTGAATGTGCATATGGACAAGGAGAGAAAAGACAGGGGAGAACTGTGTAGTTCTAACTGTTATTCTTTAAAACTCACTGTCTAGTAGGTCATTCTGAGATCACCCCCCTCATTGTCTTCTTTAAAGTTTCCAAAATATTTATTGGGTTCTGAGTTTGAGAGGAATTTAAAATTTTGTATGAAACATTAGATCTGTGATTAATATTCACCTGAACATGGCAGCAAGAATTTGCTAAGCTATGTAGTCATGTAGATTCTGAATAAATAATGTTTTATTAATGTCTTCTTAGAGATTTTAATTTTTTTATAGTGTTGAATTTTCTTTGATCTCTGTATGCAAATTGCATTTCCACGATTGCTGTGGTTTCTACATTTCTACTCATGTTTTTCACAAACGATTGCAGAGCAATGATGGTCATTGCTATTGCATGATATAGAGGTACTATATTTGTCTGTAGTGTAGAGCATAAAAAAAAAGTAAGCCAGTGTTACAACCAGAAACATTTACATCTTAAATTTGTTAAGCCTTACTTGCTCATCTTGTGTACTTGAATTTAGTAGAAATTACAGTTTAGATGTTTATCTAATTGCAGAACAGTCTTTTAGGTAGGCCTGCTTGTTTTACTGACCTTTTTCTTTGATCTTCCATGTTTCTTCCCTTGACAGAATAATAGATCAATCAAGCAATGTGGAGATAGCCTCTTTTCCAATTTATAAGGTGTTGTTTTGTGTACGGGGACAAAATGGAACTTCAGAGAGTGACTGTTTTGCATTTACTGAAAGCAGCTGTGGAACTGAAGAGTTCCAGATCCATGTTTTCTCCTGTGAGATTAAAGAGGCAGTAAGTATTAAATGTTGTACAGTGACTTGTGAGAAGGATATAAGCGGTATTTTAAGAAGCTATTCCAGATGTGGAAATGGTATATAGATAGTGCCTTGAAAAATATGTTAACACATATATAATGAATTTCACAGAATGTGCAGCTAGTCATACGTGAATATTAATATAATTTAATTTTTTTCTTTTAGTATTTCAATAAAATTCCAAAGTGCACTATAATGGGAAGATTTAGAAAGCCTAAGTTTAAGACCAGTATTTTGTTTTTCAGGCCTCATTTGGGTAGGTTTCAGGCTATAGTTGCAATGTAGACTTTGTGAGTTACAAAGTATCATTTTACAGTACTCTGCTCTAGGTATTTTAGGAAGAACTACGTGATAGTTTGGGAGAAAAGGATTTTCTAGGGTGGAAGAATAGAGGTTGAAAAAGAAGAAATTGCCTTGTTTTTTGACATCTGCAAGAGAAAGCTGTAAGTTGTGTTGTTAAATGCACAACCTGGGAAGTACACTATTCAAGTCGTCTACTGAGTAGCATTCCTAATCTTGTAATATATAATAATTTACTGAGCATTACATGAGCAGTGAATGTGACACAAGTGGAAATAGGAGATGTTTTTACTGAATGTGCTCGGTTATTAAATACCTGATCTGAATGTTGTGTTTTATGAGGCACACTTTGTGTTCAGTATGAGAGACAGGTGACAGTAGTGTTATAACCTTCAAAACCACATCACAATATTCCATTAAAAATACTCTTTTATTTTTGATAAAACTATTAATTCTTTTGCTTTTCTGCAGGTCAGCCGAATTTTATATAGTTTCTCAACAGCATTCAAACGTTCTTCCAAACAAGCATCTGATCATGTTAAGGACTCTGTTCTTCCTACTCCTGATAGTGACGTGTACACTTTCAGTGTTTCCTTAGAAGTCAAAGAAGATGATGGAAAAGGAAATTTTAGGTAATCTAAATGGAAAGGGAAGAGTAGAAATCTCTTTGCAAAAAGTGTATAGCTGCTTGCAGAATGCATAGTTACTACGTTGCAGTAAAATTGATTTGGCCTCATTACATAAATAGACGTGTTATAAAAAGGAAGCAGTTGCTTTGCTTTTACAATTTCCTTCTCTGTATCTTTTCTGTAAAAAGATTAAAAATCAGGATACCTTTTTCAAGTTAGTTTCTTTTAAATACGTGCTTTCTGGTAGGGATGTTCAAGGTAGGCCTGCGTAAATGGAAAAAATAGTAGGAAGTCTGTTAAAAACATCAGTCAAACCAATTTTCTTGAACAAATATAGTCTAGTATTCTCGGGTTTTTTTGAGTGTTCTGTTTTTTGGTTTTTTTTTGTTTGTTTGTTTGTTTTTTAAATAAGCTAATGAATTCCCCATTTATTGAAGATTTAGAAAATGTAAACTTCTGTAAGTATTACAGGGGATAGGGGAGCAAAGTATTCTTTGCCTAACAGTTAATGACAAGATTTTTTGGAATGGAAGAAAGAGTTGATAATAACAGTTAATTCTGTGAAAATGTCCTACTTATGTTTTGCTTCATAGCCAGTGTATAGAATGTTTTCTATTATTTTAGAACCTAAAATACTCCATGCATTTTTGCATACATTTGTCTGATAAATCCCCCAGACAACATAGTAAATGTGTGCCTATCGCCCGTTTTTCGGGAGATAAGGTCTCTCAAATGAGTTGAGCCATTAACAGTTTAAGTGGGCTGCTGCTCTCTTTTCTGTATTTAACAGTTAATTTTCTGTACCTGTGCTAAAGAAACTTGTTTTTTTTATTATCTTAGCCCTGTGCCAAAGGATAGAGAGAAATTATATTTCAAGCTTAAACAGGGAATTGAGAAGAAAGTGGTGATTACAGTTCAGCAACTCTCGAACAAAGAACTGGCCATTGAAAGGTAAGATTCTTATAAAAATAATGCAGGTTAAGTTTTTGGGAGAACGGTATTTAAAGTACTTTTCCCTGGCTTTGCAAGTTATGTGTCGGAAAGAAATATAACAGTAACACAGAAAGTATTATTGCACAATATAATTTATAGGTGTGCAGTTCAGTTTTAAATTTCTTTTCACATATTTGTTGGGGTTTTTTTATAGGTAAAACCAAGAAACATACCCTGTAATACTCAAATGTTCTTTTTTGCCTTTTAATTGTCTTTTTGAATGTAGTGTTAGGATACTTATGACATTCAAATGCTTTTGATTTTGCTTTCTGTTGTTTTTAAGTAGTGCAAACCCATGCATTTGTTGTAATCCTGCATTGCCAGCATCTCACTGTTTAGTAAAAGTAAGAAAGTTAGGTTGTCTGAACTATGTTAAACCTTTGGGATCATTAATCTGCTAGATCAATGTACTGGAACACTGCAAGTTTGCACTCAGCCTGCTGGTTAGCAGAAGCAATTTTTTGGTGGAGTCCTCAAGATGAGTAGGATTCCTTTGCAACCTTGTTATAACATGATTCTAATGTTTATCTTGAAGTGATGGTGAAGAGCGCAGGAACGATTGATGACTCATGGTGTATTTCCTGGAAGTTGCATGAGAGGGATCCCTTTTGGACAGAATAATCTGACCGGTTGTGCAAAGCATTTGCACAGGAAGTGGACCATGCATGTGAAGAATAACAGTTAATGTGTTCATTAGCACATTAACTCTTGTTACTACAGTAGTAGTAGGAATTGTGTTAATTTAAATTAGGAAATTCCTTCTCAATAGCTCAATTTTAAAAAATAACAAACGCCACCAGATGGCAATCTTATCAAGAGAGTAACAATAGGAGAATTCAATTTTAGCGAACAGGGGATTCAGGATAATGGGAGAATCAAGAAAAAAGCCCCACAACCCTCCCAGAACCTAAGATTTATTTATTCACTTGCTTTCAAGTTCTTATTTAAAAAATGAAACTAAAATTTTAGACAAGTAATATATAGCAGAATTTTTTATCATCATTTTGTGTTGTAAAATTGTGCTTTTGCTACTCATTGTCTTTAAAAAAAATCCTGTTTCCAGTGTATTTTTAATTTAAAAAATTTTGGCTTCAGAATTGAGTTAATGAATGATGAATTATTTTCAGTGTTTCTGAATAGCACTTGATTGTTGGTTTTTTTCCCCAAAAAGTAAAGCTACCTTCCTTGGAAATTAGTTTTTATTTTTATATTGTTTAGGATACTCAGTTACGATGTTATTTTTATCACCACAAGCTCTGCCAATAAAAAGTTAGTTAATTGACATGACATACATGGGTTTGTAAGTCATTTTATGTACTTTATGTACACTGCATAATGTTAAAATTCAAAACTGGTATAAAAGATCAATTCAGGTTACATCAGATGGTGAGCCTCTAAGCAGTTTAATGTGTCCTCAAGAAGTATTTCTAAGTGTAAATTATAATGCGAAAATATGTTGCTACTAAAGAAATTTGGTATCTGGTCTTAAAATGTTCAAGAATCTTTCTTCATGGTCTCAGAAGAGTAAATGTGGTATCTCTCAGAGAAACTTGCCACCTCCTTGGTGTTCAGATAGGGCCTATGGCTGGGTTAGGTTGATAGTAGGTTACTCTCAGCTGAGTTAGTTTGGCCCTTCCTGCCTTTGTGGCCTGTTTGACCCGTGTTTTGCTTGTTTTTATCTAAGTCAAAGCAGGTAAAGAAATTATGTTAATTCCTGTCTCCCAGGTCTGAGCCATGTGTGGCACTATATAGGTTCAGTCCCACAATGTGGGATATCAAGTCTCAGTTGTTTACAGGATTCAAGAAGAAAATTCTGATCAATGATCAGGGGGCTTTAAGAAAGTTGTTCTGAAGAGTGAAATAGCCTTTCATTCTGAGAAATAAAGAGGATTGACTCTGTTCTCGATAGCGTGGTGTTTAAATATAGTATGCTACCAGTCATACAGGAGAGTTAATACCAAGTTATGTAGGTATAGCTTAGGTTAAAGTCTAGACTGGTGTCTTTAGAACTGATATACAGAATATTGGTTGGTTGCTCAGTAGCACTGGAGACTTAAAAATCCTGTTTCCATGTTAACTTAATACCATAAGCCTTATACATGGGTAGCATTTGTATTTATATAAATGGCAATACATCTTAGTGAAGAATAATTTCAGATTTTTTTTTGCAGGTGTAGGAACTAGTTGAATTTAAACAGAGTAGTACACCTGCACATAGCCACTTGGTAGCCAGCTGTAAGTGTAGAAAACCCAACATGTCAGAATTGGCAAGACTGAGGCCCACAGTCTATGCAGGTCACTTTGAATCCTGGGTGTGTGGTTCAGCCTCCTCAAACTGGAGGCTGAATGTGTTGACAGCTGTGTAAAATCTAGCTCCTCTGCAAGTGAGGGTCCTGAACTCATTTGAACTTATTTTGCTCTTTGAATTTAGTGGGAATAGAAGCCCTGACTCTTCTAAGTAGCAGGATGCTGCCAGTCATCATACGTATCTGCTTCTGTGAGAGGCAGGGGTTACTTGTTCCTGACTCCCACTCTTTTGGAAGCGTACTTCCCAAAAATTTTGGCTGGCACACATCAGAACTTGTGTACATCTGAGAGGAGCACAGCAAGAGCGAGGATCTGTGAGCTGTTGTCTTTGAAAAGCACAGATACTTTGCCTGCTTCTGAATCTTAGCCTTACAGTTTTCTTTAGCAGGTGTACCAGAAGCTAGTGAGCCCTCTACTATTACAAATTATAGCCCTCAGAGTTATTGTTACCTCAAGAACAAAAAGTAGTCAGTCAGTCTACTGTAACATTCTGCCCATTGTAATTAGTCTCATAGAGAAGCCTGCTTGTGTGGTTAAATGTAAGTCCTAGCATCATAGCTACCTTGGTTGCTTTACATGGCACTGCATTATACCATATAGATAAGTCAAAATTGTCTACTGTTTTATTTACTACTTTGATTTTTAAGATTCTAGTAGTGAAAGAGTATGGAGAAGGAAAAATACAATTGTGGATGTAAGTTACTGTTTAAGTGTAATGAGGTGGAAAATGAAAATCATATACCCAAACGTAATAGGGGCAAAGTTACTAGATGATGTAGTAATTGCATTATCTTAAGACTTTTACAGTTAATAGCATTATTAAAATGATAGTTGCTATTGTATCTCTGTTCATGATACAGTGTGCTTGCCTGAAAGCTGTGAAACTATTCTGTCTTCATTGCTCTCCTATGAATGCTCAAATAATCTCTTACAATTTATGTTTGCTGAAAAATCTAAATTTTCATTTGGATAAGTGGGTTGCCCAGATGACAGAACTGCTTTTGTTCAGACTTAGAGAAGGTGGGAATGGGGGACTTTTCCTGGTGCATTCGAATACCTGGTGGGAGGGTATGGAGGAGATGGAGCCAGACTCTTCTTGGAGGTGCATAATGGTAGGGTTAGAGTCAATGGACACAAGTTACTTCCCTGGAAATTCCTCTGTTGTATGAGGCCAGTTGTTGTCAACACAAAGGGAGTTGAGCGTTGGAACGGGTTGCCAACAGAGGTTGTTCATTCTCAGAGATGCTTAGGACTTGACTTGGCAAGGCCCTGGGCAACCTGATTCAAGTGGGTCCTCTTTGAGTACAGCCTTCAATATTCAGAAAGTTCAAAAGTCTTGAGTGTGTTAAGAATATTTTGGAATTCCACTTTTTTTTACTCTTAATAATATCAAGAACATTTTCTCTTCAAATGACTGGACTGGAATCCTGGAATTCAAGGCCCTGTATAATATAGATATTAATTTTTTAAAAATAAAGAACGAAAGTCTAAAAATTGAGCAAATTCAGATTTTTTAAGGGTCTATGATGCTAAATGATGCTTTACAAGTGACATTATGGGTGATACAATGTGTGAATTTGTAACTTTTCATATGGTTTTATGAAAACAATTTTTAAAGCGGACTGGGGAGAGTGAATTTCTTCCTGCCAATCTCCATCACTAATGTATATAAATTGTTGTTATCTTTAAACTCAATATTCTAAGTTGTCTTTAAGAATAATTGATTGTTCACAGGTCAGACACTAATTTGTCATCTTCATTCTGGAAAATAATTTCATTGTCATTTTGATAATATGTATTGTGATGTTCCCTAAGTGTTGCCATAACACTAACAAAAAAATTACTAAGAAAGGTTTTCTTTAAATTAGAAGCAGTAGGTGGCTGTGCCATTATGTTCAAGAAAATACTTTTGTATTTTGAAAAGCTAATGGCTATCTTTTTTCTTTTTTTTTTTTTTTTTTTTTTTTTTTTTTTTTTTTTTTTTTTTTTTTTTTAATAAACTTCACAGATGCTTTGGGATGCTACTAAGCCCTGGACGAAATGTGAAGAACAGTGACATGCATTTACTAGACATGGTAATGCTTAGCTCTAGTAGCCTGTTTAGTAAGATAGAGGCGATTTAAAAAACCAAACAAACCACAACAAATCAAGCCTCTCGTCTGTTTTGTTTTGTTTCTTAAATCCTGGGGTTTATATCTTCAAACTAGAAACAAATTTGTTACATACAATGGACAAAACATTTCAATTAATGTAAAAACCTGTGGCATCTATTTTTTGCTCAACTGGTGAAGCACTGATTAGGTCAGCTAACAATTGGTTGTTTCAAATAACTTAAGCTTTCTGTATTGTGTTAAGCATGTTGCCTAAAAATTTGGAGCAGATAATTATTTTTGTATCTGGGTGTCAGGGAAGTGGTCTTATTTTTCCAAGGTGCTGAAAACTTTACTTGTATTCAATTGTCTTCTGCACTCTTCATTTCTTCTGAGTTGCTTCTAAGAGAACTACAAAATAATATGTCACTTTCAGTGATAAGATCAATTTAATTTCACACTGTGGATAAGAATACAACCAGTTGCAAGTCAAGAAGTGCTTGAGTTAAACCAATCAGACATTTTGTGGCTGCACAGTTATCCTGGCTTTGCCTAGTCCATTTCTTTGCTCATGTTGATGATTCTAGCTATCAATATTCAGTTCTTCTGTCAGACCCTTTTATTTGCCTGTTTATAGCTACTAGCTTATTTTTTCTGGGTTTATTTGCTGACATTAGTTCTGATTTTCCATTTTTATTATTTGATTAGAGAATTAAATAAATTATAGTGAGTCATGGAGCATAATGAGCTGGCTTCTATAAATCTTTTTACTGTGTGGACTGTACATTTGAAGTCCTGTCTTTAGTCCACCTATAATTCTATTTACATTTACATTCCAAGTACATTTAACCACTGGATGTAATGGCTTATTAGTTCATTTCTTGGCTATAGCAAAGACATATAAATTTGTGTTTTCCTTTCAACCCCCTTTCTGCCTATTTAAATCTGGAGAACCCGGTCACTCTTATTGCTCTACCACAAATTGGATTGCAGAGTAGGAATGTCAGTCTCCTTTCGGCTATAAAGAGGCTACCATACAGGATTGTTGGATCCGTAGGAACTGTCCCAGAAAACTTCAGGAAGCGTGTACTTGCCTCATGTTAGTAATAGGTCATATGTGCAGGTCAAATACTTTGATTATTCCTAACAGGTCTGTAAGAAATATTTGTAGAAGTAACAGGAGTATAGCATAAGATTATTTTAATCAGATATAGAGGCATTGCTGTTAGCATTAACTTTGTTATATGTGCTGTTTTGACTTTATTTGCATAGTGTCCTGAAATTCTGCTCTTTAAAACTAAAGTTCCTATGGACTGGGATTCCAGTCCATTGCCATACTTACAAATGTTAAGTCCATACCTGAGCAACTCAGGGAAAAATCTGGCAGAGGTATAATTATGGACTGGGAAAATTCAGACTGACTTTTGGGTTGGTGTTGTTAAGGTCTTACTCTGTTAAGATTGGTTTGTTTTTTTTTTTTCCCCTGAATCGTTTCTGTGTATACTGTGGGGCTAATTTAATTTTATGAAGTCTGTTGTAACTTATCCTCTCCTAATAACTATCTCAACTGCTCAGAAAGTAGAGTGGCAGATATCCCACCATGCTTTCATGCTTATAATAAGCATTACAAAAATATGTCGATAAATTATCTTGCCTTCAGTTTCTTATATACTTTTTCTCCTCTTCTAATGTTTCTTCTTTCTCTTCCATTTCTCTAGAACCTTTCTCAATCCATTATTTCATATTCTTTATTTTGACTGTGTTTTTTAGAGCGAACACAATCTTACTCTGAAGTTCCTAGAACTATTTCCCCTCCCCATGCTTAATCTCTTTGACCTCAAAGCATGACTGTAATGGAATCCTGTATGGTTTTATTTTTAGGAATCCATG
>NW_009260342.1:479676-504664 GCF_000687185.1 Egretta garzetta
TCTGATGGGAAGGCTTATGTAATTACTGGAATGTGGAATCCTAATGCACCAATGTTTCTAGTACTTAATGAGGAAACTCCTAAAGGTAATTTAATCTAATTTGTAAATTTGTTTTACCCAACATGGGTTTGGTGTATGTGTTTTCGCCTGGGAATCATGGTGCATATGTCATTATGTACGTATGCCATTATGTTCCAAAAGTCTGTGGCTAGGAACTTTTTCTGTATAGACACATGCAACATAGAAATGTGAATAAGTGTTCAGAGAGCTGTGTGTTGCTATTTGGAGACATTAAATTAGTGTTGTTTGGGGCTTATGTGCCTGTTCCCTGGTTATCAGGACTTTTTGGTCCTAAGTATGCAGAAGTTGTTTTCCACCTTCTGTACTCAGCAAAGCAGTATAAATTGTAGGCATTGCTATTCTCTTTCTTTTAGTTTTGAGGTGATTTGATTACAAATAGCATTATATCCCCTTCATCTTGGAGCGGCTGGAAGTGATGCACTGAAGTGCTTGATTACATAGCACAGTTTCTTATCACTGGAATTGATGTTCTCTTATGTGATGTAAAAGGTTTGAATGCAAATCTGGAGTTTGTTTCCTATCCCACAGCAGAGCTCACATCAGTTGCTTAAAGGCATATCCAGGTACAGACAGCCAGTGTCACTGTTACTGCTGCTGGATTTTTCAAACCACAACATTTCTAGTAGCATATAGGCAAAGCTCTTCCTGCTTGACACAGTTTCCATTTTATGATATAACTTCGTGTGTGTGGTGTGGTTTGGTTTTGTGGTGGGTTTTTTTGGTGGTTTTTTTTTGTTTTTTTAAAGACAAGGGAACCTGTAAGGTCTGATTCTAAATATTTGTTTTAAAAATCTGTGCTGCCTGCAAGAAAGATACCTGTTGTGATACAATATGATGGTTACTACCTCTCTCTGTGATGAGTGTTTCCAGAAACAGCAAACCTGTTCTTGCATTGTAAACCAGCAAAAGACATGCTTGGACTATTTCAGTCTCATCCTCTGGTCGGTTAATCCTGCATTCTTGTGTACTTGAAGATGTTGGAGCTATGCTTCAGTATCGGGAAGATAAAGCTATTACAGATTAAGATTACTGATCCATGCTTTCCTATAAAAATATGCTTTGCTGCTCTGAGGACTGTCTGACCCAGAGTGGGACAGAGAAGGGTAAACATTTTGAGTCCCTGTAACTGACAGATTATGAGCATGGACATAGAAATTATCTGAAGTGTTTCTTAGTGTGATGAGAGGATTTGGGACAAACAATGCTGTAGGACACCCTTGACACTGACTTGCTACGCGTATATATATTGCCTCAACAGTAAGTTTCACTTTAAAATGTGATCTTATCCTGTGCATGTTCCTTTTGTCTGGTATCTTAATGCTGTTTTCCTTGTATGACATTTTGTATCTACAGTATGTCAGACAGTATGTTTAATGCATACTCTCATTCTATGCAGGAGGCATGGAGGGTGTAGAACTCAAATAAAATGGGTGCAGTAGAATCAATAATTATATAGAAAGGGTTTTCAGTTTGAAAAACAGTTTACTTCTGTCATTTATTGTTTTGAGAAATTTGAACTTTGATTTTTCCTTATGTGACTTATTTTTGTGTTTTAGATAAGCGTGTTTTCATGACTGTGGCAGTGGATATGGTTGTTACTGAAGTAGTAGAGCCAGTCCGGTTCTTGCTGGAGACTGTTGTGCGTGTGTATCCTGCCAATGAACGCTTCTGGTACTACAGCAGAAAAACCTTCACAGAAACTTTTTATATGAAGCTAAAACAGGTATTACTTCTTTTCTAAAGAAAAGTTGATGCTGGGAGCATTTGTTTTGTCTTTCTTACTTGGCCTTTATAAAAGTTAGCATGGCACCTGCACCTCGGTAGTTTGTTTCTTTTAACTAGTTACTGTTGAGATGCTTAAATGCATAATGGTTAAGTAGCATATATAAATGTTTAATACCTTTATAAACTGAATTATAATGAGTCATAAGTCATTGGCTTTGTGGGCTCAAACAATTTTGAACCTAACTGTTGAATTCTCTATCATTTCATATGATCAGACCTGTGTGCAAACATCTAAAGCAAGTCCATTTGACTGGTAAAACTGTGAAATGACTCTTTAATTGTTCATTGTAAAATCAACTAATATTTATCAAAGGGAAATCCTGGCTACTAAGGTTGAAAATGTGAAGGTAGGTGGCTGTAAGAATATAAGCAATTAAAGGCAAAGGAAACTAATGCAGCAGTTGAAAAGAGGCTATTGCTGTTGTTTTTTCAAAGCATCTGAGAAGGTAGATTTCTTCATGTTTTCAAAAAGAGAGAAGTTTGGAAGAAGATTATCTGGAAAAGTTCTGCTGCATGGAGAATTTGCCATGATTTCACCCTTGTGGTTGTTGATGAGGGTAAAAAATGAACTATGTTCTTGTCCTTCAACGCCCCAGGGCTTTTTGAAATGTGAGGCTAAGGGCGTTATTTTTGCAATGATTTATGAAATTAGCATTGTTCATGTGATTTCTTGCTGATGATTGTAACCTTGTGAAATGTTCAAACAGCAGTAAAGAAATCACCATTTTTAGCAAACTCTTCTCAGAAGTGTTTCAGTTTGTCAGTCCCTTGGAGTTTGGCTTTTAAGTCAAGTTGTACAAACGCTGCTGAATTCTACAGAAGGGAGGGGAGTGCTTAAGATGAAGCTTAATGCATAGTTGTGTATTCCTTCTATGTTAGCTTTTCCAGTCCTGTGCTTGTGTGATTAATGTGCATTTATTTCTTCCTCAACCACTGAGAGATGATCTATCCATCTCATCAGGTACTGTTTTTGAATAGTTACTATTGAGTAAAATGCTAAAGTCTCTTCCATTTTTGGCAGTGGGTGAGGTACATAAAGTTATGTATGTCTGCCTGTTGTCATGGTAGGATGATGCACAACTGCATCTTGCAGCAACTGTTGACCTGCTTTCTCTGAGAACTTACATTGTGGTATTGGTTCAAAAAGTGAGCAGCAGAGGGTAACTATCATTTGCATTGGAATAGTGCTCCACCATCTATGACTAATGAAACCAAAGTGCAGTGATTTAGTTTTATTGAGCCTAATGTGAATATTTGAGTTGTCATCTTCCTGAGGGGTACAGTAATAGGTCTGAAAAAACAAGCTATGTTGATATTACATGGCAAAAGTGCAGCTGTGTTTAACACTTGGTGAGTAAATAAATCTCATATAATGCTGTGTCTGTATTTCTTCTAGAGATTAGCATAGCAACTTAGAATTTAAGAAAATCTGAGAAAACCAACTGTTATATGCAAATGTTGAGAATGTCTTTAAATTTAAAATGTAGATAACATTCTCAGCTGTTTGCTTCTCTGTAATCAGTTAAGCTTTCCTTTTAAATCACTTACAACTGTACCGTTTTTAATTGAGTAGTATGGATGCTTGCTTTTTTTCTTTCTCACCCCTTATAATGTGAAAATATACATGTGCCTCCTCTCCCTGAAGAAACACATTGATTTCTTCCTGCTGTAAAATTCTGAGGAGCTGTTCTGCGGATTTTTGGCGAAGGAATGCTTTTAATTTTTATAATCTTTCTGCAAGATTAAGGCCTGATAATGGATGACCAGATCTCTCTGGTTGGCCTGTAGCAAGTCTTTATTTAGCCAATTATCAGATGGACAGTTCCTATTGCGATAGCTGTTCCTGCAGATACTGCACCTGCAGATGCTGCACCTCAGGGCACATTTACTACTGGAAAATAACTTTGCAGATGTCATTGGGATCTGCTGTTTGTGAACTTTTGGGGAAATCATTTAAGCAGATTCTAGGGAGCCTAACAGTGGATTAATATCAAAATCCTTACCTCCAAAGATAGATGGCTTCTCTGCAAGACCATGAATTGTGTGGTATAATTTCGTGCTGATGTAAAATCATGACAATAATGCTGTTGTTGTGCAAATGTAGCATGTTTGACTGTGGGTGAGAAATTCATGCATGCAGCCTGCCCAGTTCCAAGTTCTAGCATGCAGAGTCCTTGGCAAGAAACTTTAGATTTGGGCAGTCTCAGCAAGGTGCCCATTCTAGTAACGAAGCATCCATTACTAATGTTCCAAGAGGAAGAAGTAATGAAATGGCATTTTCCTGCAAGGAATAAGTGGGACCTGCCTGTACTGGCAGAATAAAATCAGAACTCTTCTGAGGAAGGATTCAGATGGGTTTAATAGTCTGAACCAAGATTGGTGAGGTGTGTAGTCAGATATGAGAAATTACATAAATGCATGTTGCTGAGTAATTTAGGATTGTTCTTTCTATCTGTCTGTGTTACTCATGCACCTTTACAAGGATCATGTTCTAATGATGGCAAGGTCGATTCCTGTAGAAAGCAAATTCATGCTTCAGAAAAAACAAATAGCCAAATTATTTGCATTTTACAGAGATGGGTCTTGCAGTTAACCAGAACATGTGCAAGGAGCTGAAGACTTGTAATTCTTGTAACATACCACAAAATCCATAGTGCCGCATGCCTTACTCCCTCAAAAATAAAATCTATAGATAGTGATGGTTAATAATATTAGTGACATCAATACTTGGTTGATTAAATCAAGTGCTTTCTAATTACTTGATAATGGTGTCCTGTGAGAATAAAGCAGGGATAATGGCTCTAATATCATCCTGCTAAATGTTACAAAATGCAGGTACTTATGCCTACACCCCAAATCTCATTAAGCTGACTTCATGAGAAGTTCAGTCAGCAAAACTGGCTGATAATTGGAGCCACTCCTTCCAGGGAGTATCAGCTTTAAAGGAAGCAGAGCTGATTGAGTAATCTAAAACAGAGTAGGAAAGTTTTCTCAGTATGAAATAATTTATATTGTATCAGTCCAAGCAGTCCCTATTTATCCATCTGCATAATTTCACTAGCTCGTTGAAATTGCAAGTCCTGGTCAGCAGTTCATGTGCATCTCCAGCGAAGGTGTAATGGGAGCTTTCCAACTTCATCATATTTCTGTTTTTTAAACAAATTTAATATTCTCTAACTGAAATCATGTTCTTTTTCATGGTTAATTTGATGTTTTAATATGTTCAAAAATTACCTTATTTTAACTGATTAGGCAAGATGCACAAAGAACAAAAAACTACATTTTGGGCTGCTTCATTTAATACAGTCATTAGTTTGCAGTTTTATACAATCCTCTACAAATATATTAATCACTGCATGTCACTGAATAATAATTGTGTTCAGAACTAACTCAGAGGAGAAATGACTACTCCTTTTATTTTAAAACTTGGAACCTTGTATCCAGTGCTTAAACTATAGGTAACTAACTTCTTTTTCATGTGAAAGTCTATTGAACATGAAAGACTTAAAATTAAACTCCAAACTTTTCCAGCTTGAAGTAAAAAGAAAACAAACAATTCCCCTTGCCAAACAAATTTTGAGGTAGTTTGCCTTGAAAGTTATCAAATTCCTAAAGAGACAAATTTGGAAGAAAAGCTGCTTTTGCAGAACAACATGCTTTCCACAGAAAACATTCTCAAATATTTATAGTTACAGATACCACACTCAAATTTCCAAGCTAATTTAACTGTTAGATTGATGGATATTCATGATTTATACACGTGCATGCACACAGACAGACAGATACACAGACATATATATATAAAAGTAGTAAATAAATAAAACTTAGGCTACAAACACAAAGTTTATATCAAGGCACAATACATTTCCCCATTTAAAGGAGTCTCAAATTATAGTCTCCGGAAGAAAGATTAATTTTTCTGGGTTTTTTTAATGAGTAAAACAATACAAGGAGCTTTTCACAATTTATGGCTTTAAAAAAGCATGAGGTTTTGTTTTTTCATTAGTCTTGTCTTTACCTCCTAAAAACTTTTACCATTTAATTTTTTCCTCCTAAGGCATTTGATTCCTGTTCCTGTGATTTCAATTACTCCAATATTTTTCCTGTTCTCTTCTCTTTTCTTTTGCTGTAGTTTCTCTTGGACCTCATCTCATTATAGCTATATTTAAATCAGAAAGGTTTTTTTAATCATCATTCTGAACAACACTTCAAATAGTTGTTCAGAGGCAGCTTTGGAAATAATGCAGTTTTATTTGTATTTTCTACCTATAAAAGTTAAGAGAAAGCTGTCAATTACTGCCAGTCTATGTATGCCATTGCAAAGAAATCTGAGGGAGTCTTGCTCAAACTATTGTTTAGCCTTGATTGATAAGAGATTTGTTTGTATGTGTTTGGGTTTGGCATGCATGCTGTTAGAACTGTGTATATCAACAGTGGGGACCTAATACATACACGTATTTTGTTTTAGTCTGAAGGAAAAAGCCACACAAGTGCTGGGGATGCGATTTATGAAGTTGTCAGTCTACAAAGAGAATCTGCAAGAGAGGAAGAATTGGTCAGCCCAACAAGTGGAGGAGGGCCTATGTCATCCCAGGAGGATGAGGCAGAAGAAGGTAAGAATAAATGAGCACTTATAGTTCCCATAAATAGTACTATTATATTTCTGCTGTTAATTTACTAATATAATTCTTCCTGTTTGTGTTTATTAGAAATACAACTGTTTTGGACAAAAAGATCACACATAATTTTCTACTAGCAGCAATTTTTTAGTAATGGCATTTTTACCAACCCATTATTCAGAGTTCTCTCAGTAGCAGTGGTAGACAATGCATGTCCATTTTTCTGTATGCTTCAAAATGTGTTACTGCTGCATTTGTGCTCTGCTAAAAAAGATAGAATACTTTTTCTAGAGGGATTTTCTTCTGATCAGAAGCCATTTGCCTTGAATATGCTGCTAAAGACAGCATTAGAATGGGCTTTGAAAAGGCGAACTTTAAATGCGTGTTTGTAAAGAAAAACAAAAAAAAATCCTAGACTGACTCAAACAGGGAATTCCCCCACCCCAAAATGGTCTGGTTAGCACGTGATTAGTTTTCCCTCATTTGATAAGGCTTAGTTGTAAAACATCTCCTGGTTCAGTTGGGGATCATGTTGGGGACTGCTGCTGTTCACGGACCCAGCATATTTGCCTGCACCTTCCAAAGCTAACAGCACCTCAATGTCTTTTCCCTTTTTTTTTTTTTTTTTTTTTTTTTTTTGAAGGCCCTTGGCCTACTGTCAGCCTTTTGTACTCTGAGGGTTAGCTCATAATATTCAGAATAAGCTTTCTACATGCCATTTTTGATCTAGATACCTGACCTACCAGAACTCATGGTAGTTCTACAATGTTATTCTTAAGATTTCTGGCACTGTTCTGTCAGTACTATAAAAAGTGTCCCTTATTACAGTGGAAAAATTCCTTCTTGATTCTTACTTATAGGTAAGTAGAAGTAGTTGGATGTTAGTTTACACAATAGGAATCAGATCCCTGTGATTAACACCATCAGGATCAGACAGGTATTGTTACATGATTACTCTGTTGCAGTTAAAACCAAAATATCCTGCATAGTCCAGGTGACACCACGCTTAGAAAACCCACAGCAGAATGGGCTTTCCTGGAGCACCTCTTCTATGAGGACAGGCTGAGAGAGTTGGGGATGTTCAGCCTGGAGAAGAGAAGGCTGCGGAGAGACCTGATTGTGGCCTTTCAGTACCTAAAGGGGGCCTATAGGAAAGATGAGGAAGATCTTTTTAGTAGGGCCAGCTGTGACAGGACAAGGGGTAATGGCTTTAAACTAAAACAGGGTAGGTTTAGACTGGATATAAGGAAGAAATTCTTTACAATGCGGGTGGTAAAACACTGGAATGGGTTGCCCAGAGAGGCAGTGGAGGCCCCATCCCTGGAAACATTCTCGGCCAGGGTGGATGGGGCTCTGAGCAGCCTGATCTAGTTAGCGATGTCCCTGCCCGCTGCAGGGGGGGTTGGACTAAATGACCTCTAGGGGTCCCTTCTAACCCAAAACATTCTATGATTCTATGAATTGAAAACCTTCTACTGATTCCTGGGAGGGAGCGGGATGGGCATTGACTATCACTGTTATTCCCTCCTTTATATCAAGTATCACTTTTGTATAGTAAAAATGCTATTTTCTCTAAAGGAGCTTTTATATTTATTGGTAATTGGGATTGCTTTACCATTAATAGTGAGAATAATTTCAGATTTGACCTTTGGTTCAGAGTTCAGCACCTGTGGGTGTTCTTTTCCTTGCTGGATGTTTGAGTTCTATAGTCAGAATGTCTTCTGGAGCTTGTTTGATAGGATAGGGTTTAAGAAATTGCTTGAATACTTTTTTTTAATATTGCTTCTTACTGGGAAGAGTAAAGCACTGTTCCAGAATTTGATGAATTTAGCACAATTAGTAGTAACGTGGATATTGTCCTCTTGGTATGATTATGGAATGGCTTTATTTTATTAAAGTATTCCACTGAGGTGTGAACCCAAGTTTAACTTTGGTTTAGTTTCCTAATGCTAGTTTCCATATTTTAAATGTAGATTACTTCCTAAGAGAAGACATTAAAAATATCTTGATGTGACTCTGTTCTCATGGAAACTGCATTTAGCGTTATCTGCCTAGAAGTTATCTATCCTAGTGGATATGCAGGTTAAATGAGTCATTTGCAGTTGTTCTAAATAAATCTCTTCATTCTTTTTCTTTCTTTTTCTTTTCAGGGTACTAATTATGATGATGGAAAAAAAAAAAAACCCTTGAGTTTACAATGTCTTGTCTTAGCCTTGGAAGAAGGCTTGTTCTTTTCTTTACACTTAAGAATGGTAGCTACCTGGCCACATAGGGTTTTTCTGCTTGCAACCTGACTAGGGCAGGTGCGCATTATAAGGACTTCACTATTTCATAGGCCAGAGGCTGCTGTTACCATTATAGATATGGAGGATTACTATCTGTTCTCTCTCTTTTTTTTTTTTTTTGCTATATTCATATATATATCCTACATGCCCACAGAATGTTACTTAATTTACTTCAGAAGCACTATACATTGCAGTTTCCTTTGTGTAATGCTGTAAGATTGCATGCTTCATTTGCACCTTACCTGATTTCTGTGTACTGTGTGTGTATACACACAGCTCAGTGGGATGTCTTATGTCACGAATATATGAATAAAGATGTTCATAAGAAAGAAGGCATTTTTTTCAATATGCTTGTTCTTTTTGTTTTAGTGAAAGGCCAAACATGAATCCCACCCCCCCCAATAATTATTTAAAATAATTATTATACTAGTTTTATGCGTAGTCCCTTTCAAATGTGCAGCAACTGCATATAGAAAATTGAGCTCATATATTCCCTAAATGGCATTCTTAGCTTTTAATATTCTTTTCTCACTCTAGCTTTATTTTTCATCTGAACAGCTATATAAAAAAAAATAAGATCTTTGCAAAGATTGTGCAATAGCTACTTAGAGATCTTTCAGATCAATCTCACATTAAAAAAAATTATTAATTTTGTAATACATATTTCTGGAAACCCAGTCATCTTAAGATTCCTTGCTTTGGAGATGGTAATTTTAAAAATGTAATTAATATTAATGATTTCTTGTCAAAACCTAGAATGTAAAGTACACTCCTTGATAAGAAGTTTTCTATTAAATTCAGAACATAATTTTAAAATATTAAAACATATAATGAGGAAATTCTTACACTTTCTGGAAAGGTTTAAAATGAAGTGGATTTAAGTATCAATTTTTATCAATAAGCAGAAAAGTTCACTTTTAATTTTGAGTAAAACCTTGCAACAAGGTGCAGAGCACAATTGGTTGAACTAATCTTTCTTCTTTTTGGAGCAGTAAGTAAGAACATGTACAGAAGTGATGGTTTATATATTGCATTATTCAAAAAAGACAAAGCTGCACAGAGCATTTTTATTGTAGTGTCATTCCATGGCAGCATGAAGTGGCTGGCTGCATGTGTGAGCCTAAGGACTGGAGAAAATTGCTTTCCAGCAGAAGTATTTGCAAGGAGAATGTAGTCCTGGAAACAAATAACAAAGGAGAAGGGGAAGAATAGTTTGGCTTCTTTTAGCAGCAGCACTTACTTAGACTGTACATGAAATTATGACCTTCCTTTGGCTCTAATATTTTAAATTTTTTTAAAGTATAATATAACATTAAGGAGAATACTAGATAACTCCATTTGAGTTTCTTCTTGAATCAGAATAATGTTAGGAGGTTAAGGAGAAATTCTGTTTAAAAACAGAAAATAGTCTTTAAACTGATTGTAATGGAGTTGAATTTTTTTTTTGCTGAAGCTTTATGTGGTCCCAAGTGTTTGGTTACTAGCTCTTGTTCCAATCCATAAATTGTGTGCAGAGTAAACACAGGGTGTTTAGCAGACATCCTGAAACAATTCATGATAGGTGAGAGAGAACATGCCTACTGAGTTTCCCAAAAGAAGTTTGAGCATGAGTTGTGGAATTTCGCTAGAATGCTGTCAAATGACTTCCAGGCATGCAGCACTGTTTGGGTTTGTGTTTACTGCAACAATAAATTTCTTGATGGTTTATATACTATTTTTCTGACAGCTGAGAACTGAGCAGCGATGCAGTTGGCAGCACAGTGGATACTGATCTGTAAATGGAGGCCTTAAACCAAAAAGAATCCTACTGAAATGTGTTCGGCGTTTAGTTATTGGTCTTTAATAAGAAGAAATTTATATGTAATACGAAGCTGTAGAAGTAAGAAAGAGCAGCAAAAAAGAAGAAATAATAAACTTAAGAGGGTGAAACTATCTCTGTGTTCTCTCTAGCTGTCTTAGCTCTAAGAAAGAAAGAGGTATTATACAATAGAAAAATTAATGTAAGTGGTATGGAAATTCAGTGTGGAGATGGTGAACTCTGACAATGAAAACAGAAATAAAAGGATAGAGGACCCTGAAAGCTTGAAAGAAATATTGAGTGTGATGTATTGGACAGCACAAAAGGATGGTGCATACAGTAGATAGGGAGTGGGCAATACTAAATGATCAGAGATGATCAGCCAGACTAAATTAAGATACAGTGTCAAATGTTGTGGGTGGGTAGATGCTGTTTTCAAGATCCAAAAAAGCAAAGGAGTAGAGGAGGTGGTGTTTTAGGAGTCAATAGAGCTATTGAGAGTATTTTGTGATGAAATACGGGTTTATGATGAAGGATAGTGTGAACAAATGAGGATGACTGAGTGAGAAGAATGACATTAGTAATGTGGAAATAGTCAACTCTGCATTTTTATCCAAATTAAAAATAGCTTTACATAATTCATAGGAACTGTTTATTATACTAATCTAACACAGGGTAATGTTGGTGGGTCCCTGATACAATCAGTTAAGTCTGTATTGGAGTCTTTTTGCTATCTCCAAGCTCTTCTGAAGAGTGCAGATCTGTAGCTTCCAAATGAAAGGAAAATGTTCTTTATGAGCGTGATGTCATTTTATGGACTGTACAACTTATGTTATTAAATCATAGAATAAATGCACTCCATTGACTTCTGCAGCTATTATTGCGCTGTCAGAAAGAATACAATCCTTTCCATAGTGTATAAAAAAAAAAAAACAACAAAACCTGAGTGCAGAAGACTGTATTTTTTTAATATGCCCTGAATGGTGTCAGTTCTTGTCGATAGTTACAGTTGTATTTAAATTTATTTGTGCAAGTATGACCTTTCTGTTAAAAGGCAAGTATTTAAAATGTTTTGAATTTGAAGCACTTCTGTGGGTTACAAAAGTATTTATTTAAATTGCAGGGTTGTAAATGAAATGGAAAATTGGGGAATTCTGAGGTTGTTTCTGTTCCAGGTTCATATGGAGATGGAAGTACAGGGAAGGTCACCTGTCTGGGGCTCAGGTTCTTTCCTGTCCTGTAACCCAGATTGCTGTTGGAGTTCACTTGTAAGCTAGATTTGCAAGCTAGCCCCTCAGGAAATGAGTGTGACTTACTCTGAGCTGTTATATTCCCCTCTTCCTCTCCAGTGTCCACAAGACACCCCTGCAAAGTGCATCTGGGAACACATTGTAGATAGGGATTCTTTCTTTGATAAAATCTGTTACTCACGCTGACTTTGTGAAGTTAAATGCAAAATATAATTCCATAAGTCTGGCTTGCAGTTCGTGAATACTCCAGGGAAATCTGTCAGCGACTTTGGTTTATTCCTGCAGAATGATGGTAAAAATTACTTTCAAATTAAGGGAGTTTTCACTTCCTTGGGTACTTAGGTGAAATCTCTTTCTTTGATTTCAATTTTTTTTTTTTTTTAATAGCTTACATAAAATCACTTCAGATTGTGGTACAAAATAGACATTTTTCAGTAATACATGAGCATAAATTGGTGTTTGCATCTTGTCTGGAAACAATTGCAGATTATTTGAATGCTTTGGATGCTTTATTTCAGTAGTGTTTGTCTTTTCCTTGTCTGCCTATACACAGTATGGTTGTTAGAAAGTAATTTAAAAAAGGATTTGCAATCCTGTTGGCTTATTAGGAATTATAACTTCCTATTACTAGAGGATCTTCTCAGGTGTCAGTCATGAGTGCTATGGTTTTGTGTGGCCTCAAGCTGCCACTACTATGGTCATGTAATTTCACATTTCATATGATTAAAAAAATTATCTTATTTAACCAACTTTATATAAAGGTGATAAAAATGGTGTTCTCAACAAATAGTTCCCCTGACTTTTTTGTAATAATTGTTAACCTCAAAGTGAGATTCTTGTCTTTAGTTTTCATAGAATCATAGAATGTTTTGGGTTGGAAGGGACCCCTAGAGGTCATCTAGTCCAACCCCCCTGCAGTGAGCAGGGATACTGCTAACTAGATCAGGTTGCTCAGGGCCCCGTCCAGCCTGGCCTTGAATGCTTCCAGGGATGGGGCCTCCACTACCTCTCTGGGCAACCTGTTCCAGCGTTTCACCACCCTCATTGTAAAGAATTTCTTCCTTATATCTAGTCTAAACCTACCCTGGTTTAGTTTGAAACCATTGCCCCTTGTCTTGTCACAGCTGGCCCTACTAAAAAGATCTTCCTCATCTTTCCTATAGGCCCCCTTTAGGTACTGAAAGGCCACAATCAGGTCTCTCCACAGCCTTCTCTTCTCCAGGCTGAACAAGCTCAACTCCCTCAGCCTGTCCTCATAGGAGAGGTGCTCCAGCCCTCGGATCATTTTTGTGGGCCTCCTCTGGGCCCGCTCCAACACTTCCATGTCCTTCTTGTGTTGAGGGCTCCAGAGCTGGACGCAGTACTCCAGGTGAGGCCTCATCCTTTCTTCCCCCAGCCTGTACTGATACTTGGGGTTACCCTGACCCAGGTGCAGGACCTTGCACTTGGCCTTGTTGAACCTCATGAGGTTCACACAGGCCCACCTCTCCAGCCTGTCCAGGTCTCTCTGGATGACATCCCGTCCTTCTGGTGTGTCAACCGCACCACTCAGCTTGGTGTCATCTGCAAACTTGCTGAGGGTGCACTCGATCTCGCTGTCTAAGTCATTGATGAAAACATTAAACAGCACCGGTCCCAGTACGGACCCCTGAGGGACACCACTCGTCACCGGTCTCCATCCAGACATCGAGCCATTGACCACTACCCTCTGGACGCGACCATCCAGCCAGTTCCTTATCCACCGAACAGTCCATCCATCAAATCCATAGCTCTCCAATTTAGAGAGAGTTTCGGTCATTAGCTTTCTATTTATTTTTTTTTTTAAGTCTAAGGACTTTATAATCAAAGTGCCTTGAACACTGCCTTAGCAATATATAATTTTAATGTGTTTATAATGTTGATTTTTTTTTTCCATTTGGTTATATCAAATATGGAAATAGCTACTAATCTACAAATTTGTAAATTACTAATATGGAGTAAAGAATTGCATTGCCTTAGAATTGTGACAACATCTCAAATTTGATTTTCTTGCTTGTTCTTGAAGATGTCAGTTTTCAGACAGCACAGTACATGTGGAAGATGTTTGTATTTACAAGAATACCTCCACTGTGCAGCATTTAGTTGGCTTTGTCATCTGTGTGGGAGAAAAACTACTGAAATGAAGTGATAATTTTTCTCCATCTTTTATTTAGCTTTAAGCATTAATACATCAAATTCAGATATGTCATGGTGGCCCACTTGTATGTTCACTACAGAAGGGTAGAATCATCTCTTTGTGCATGTTTCTACACTCAGATTTGGATGCACAGTTAAGGCTTATTTTTGTGATTTATCTTTTTTGTTAATGATTTTTGTTTAATATGACAGTATGCAGAGCCTAAGATACGTTTTTAAATGCAGAAACTTTTGTTTTATAATAAAAAGCAAAAGATGGTTTGGCTAGCCATTTCACACAACCAGCAGAATTGTTTCCAAGTAGAAGTGTGGGTCCTTTGAGAGATTTTGCACAGACTTCTTTATAACGTGTGTGAAAACCATTATCATACGCAGTGTGTGGAAGACTGACATCATCTAATCCATGTTGTTCCACCCTCTTTCAGTGTTTATGAAATGTAGGTTTTTTGAGGATCCAGATCTTTGGTTACATGCAGAAGCAATTAAATTTGCAAACTGTTTGCAAGGCAGTCAAAACTTTGAGATTTGTCAGCATTAGCTTTTGCTTCAGGTATCTTTTTTGTTTTTACTCTCTTTATATATACTTCAGTAGCTGCCAGGTTATTTTTTCTTCAAGTTAATTATGTAACTTCCACAGAAACAGAAGGTTCTTATGAGCAGAATTCACTGCAAGTAATTTTTGTTCATATTAATTAATTAATCCATTTTTTCTGCTCCTGATTATTGTTCTTCCTTCTAAATTATAAAATATACTGAGGATTGTAATTCCATAAATATATCATTCGGAAGGCATTTTGGAATCTTCTTGACTTCATCAGAGTATTTTATAGTGCACTGAAAAGGTGGATCTTTCTGAAAATCTACCTTATTTAATACTGGAATGAATTTCATGACTTAAACTTTGTTTCACTCCTGCCTTTCCTGGCAAAACTATAGTTCATGCTCTGTAATTTCCTGTTACCTTATAAATGGAAACTTGTTTTTTTTTGTGGCCTTTCTCACGATCCTCTTTTTTTCTAGTATGTATGGAATGATTCCATGTCAGTAACATCTATATCTTGTTGCCCTGATAATATGCTGCCAACTTCAGCTCCCCTTCATTTTTGTTCTTCTCCTACGTAAAAATCAAACTTCTCATTTTTGAAGTATTCCAATTTTATTCCCACCTATCTTTATGACCTAATTTCCCTCTCCTTCAGGCTGCTCCAGCTATATTATTTTTCAGTTCCACCTACTCTTACTTCACTTGTAACAGCTTCTCAATTAAAACTCATTAAAAATCCTTTTTTCTTCTTCACATCACTGCTCAGATCACACCTGTTCACTTTTATCTGCTATATTCATGCATTTCTACTCATTTTAGGATGTACTTCACTTATTTATTTTATGCTTGCGCTCTCTGAAATAACAGTAAAGTTTTCCACCTTGTTTGCCTTTTTTGTTAACTGACATGTGAGTTTGTCTTCTAAGGTATTGTCATATTTCAGGTGATGTAGTAGATTTCTTTAAGGAGAACTGAATCTATTGGAAAAGTAGCTCTGTAGCTATATAATTGGTGTTAAATGTGGGTGAGAGGAGTATTGTTTACAGGTATTTTTTTAAAGATGATGCAAAAGCAGCCCCATTCAAAAAAAACCCCAAACCAAAAAAACCCTCTTTCACTGTAAAACCAGGAAGATTAAAAATATTCAAGCATATTTAGTACCTCAGTTTTTGTTGACATGAGTAAGAGTTCTTAACTGCCATCTATTTCCTCAAGCCAAAAATGGAAAATACCAATAAATATAGTTGATAACAGACTCTTCTTAACAAAAGTAAAGTACTTGATCAGAGAGAGGAACATCTGTGCTATTTGACTTTTTTCTGTGGTTTTACAGTGCTCCAAATGTGTACAGCCATTTTACTGCACAGGGTGGTCTTCTGTGGCACTTAATCAGTTACAAATACTTTATTATAAAAAACAAACAAACAAATCAACCCAAATGTGTGCCCCTTCCCCCCAACCCAAGCCAATTACCTTATTGCCATTTTGTATCAAAGGTAATTGTTGTAATTCTGAAAGTTTTACTTGTTTTCCACTGAAACCAGCCTTTCAGGCTATTCTGGATCAGACTAAATCCAAAGAGGAGCCTCAGCTTATATGGAAGATGGGCCACTTCAGGAGGCATTTTCCAAATTATTGGTTACCGAGAATAATGAGCCATAGTTTATTTTGCTAAAGGTGCTGCTAAAGCGCTGAGAGCTCTTTCATACCAACAGTCATGCTGCTGCAAGTTGTAGCCTGTTTTTTAAAGGGGGGGGGGGAAATTATAATTGAGCCTAGTCAATAGAGTATTGTTACATAATAAAAGGTAGTGCTGGGCCACTTAAAATACAACTTTTTGTGCCCTATTCTGAAGAGTCTGCTCATATAATGAATAGTTGATGTAATGAGTTTTTTCTAAATGGAGTAGGCACAAAATTGTAAATATCCAATACCCTGTCACCTTCAGTTAGATTTAGTTTGTTCTTGAATATCCCTACAGATTTTTGAAAGAGACCATTTTTTACATATGTTTGTTTGTCTATAGATACACTAACAAAAAACTATATGCTAAATCTATCATTGAGAGATCATCCCCCAACCTGACTGGTAGCTGTACAGGCTTCCATATTTACCTAATGCAAATGGAAAATGGAAAAGAAGAAAAGCAAACATCATTGGGCCAGAAGGAAGATCCAGGGCAGTCTAACCTCAGTCCATGGGACCGGTTATGGAGCAAATACTCCAGAAAGTAGTTTCTAAACATGTGAAGGACAAACAAGGTCATTGGGAACAGCCAGCATAAATTTATGAAAGGCAAATCATTGTGACCAACTTCATTGCTTTCTGTGACAAGGTGACCAGTGCTGTGGACAAGGGACAGGCAATGGATGCTGCATACCTTGATTCTATCAGGGACTCCAATGCTGTGTCCAACAGTGTCCTTATCATTAAATGAATGAGATAGGGACTGGATAAGTGAAAAATAATGTGGTTGGAAGGTTGGCTGGACTGCTGGGATGAAAGAATCAATCAATGGTGCAAAGTCCTGCTGGCAGCCAGTAAGCAGTGGTATCTTTCAAGGATCAGTATTGGGATCAGTGCTGTTAAATGTCTTTATTAATCAGCTGCATGACGGAAGAGAGTGCACCCTCAGCAGGTTTGTGGACAACAGCAAATTGGGGGGAGTGATTGATAATGCTGGAGGGCTGGGCTCCTACTCAGAGGGACCTGGACAGGCTGGAGAAATGCACTGTGCAGTAAAATGGCTGTACACATTTGGAGCACTGTAAAACCACAAGAGGCTTTGACTATCTCCCAAGGTAGCAACAGAGTGCTTAAGACAAGCCTTATGAGACAGCTCCACTAGGTTATGCAAGTTCTTACTTACAGTAACCCTGTGTGACAAGACAGGCTGTACACTCATCAGATACAGGACAGCTTCTACAGAAAAGTACCTGGAGATCCCAGCAGGCAAAAAGTTGAAAACGAGTCAGCAGTGTACTGTTGCAGGAAAGAAAGCCAAGCATACCCAGGGCTGTGTTAGCAGGAGCCTAGCCAGCAGGTCCAGGGAAGTGATCCATCCCCTCTATTCAGCACCTGTGAGACTGCGTTTTGGAGTACTGGGTGCAGTTTTGGGCTCCCCAGTAGAAGACAGACGTTGACACACTGGAGCAAGATCAGTGGAAGCCACCAAGCTGGTCAGATGTTGGGAGCACATGACGTACAATGAGAGGTTAAGGGAACTGGGTTTGGTTCAGGCTGGAGAAGAAAATGTGCAGAGGAGAATCTTACTGCTGTCTACAACTGCATCAGAGGGCTTGGAGAAGATGGAGGCAGGCTTTTGTCAGAGATGCACAATAACAGGCTGAGAGGCAACAGGCACCAGACACAAGTTGGAACCTGGGAAATGCTTGTTGGATAAAAGGATGGTTTTGGTGAATTGGTTGGTTGGTTGGTTTGTTTTTAAACCATGAGCATGGTCAAGTAGTGGAACATGTTGTTCAGAGAGATTGTACAGTCTCCTTTCTTAAAGGTGTTCAAGATTACCCTGCCACTCAGGTCCCTGAGTGATCTGATCTAACTAGGGCTGCTTGGAGTACGAGGTCGGACTAGATGATCTCCAGAGGTCTCTTCCAGCCCAAGGTATTTTATGATTCTGTGCTGATGCCATGCAGAGTGATGCTTGCTGTGGAAGTGCAATCCTTCAAGCTTGCTTTAAACGGAGGCTCTGGATTCAGGGAATTTATTAATGAGGCATCCACAAAGTGAGTTTTTTGTGAATCATATTGCAATTCAAAACAAACAAATAAAAACCTGAGAGGCTTACCATTATCTGTAAGTATTCTTAAAGGCTGTTAGTGTGTATGCACATCTACAACCTGGCCCCTCTGATTTGCTCCCTTGAGATGTCTCCGATCCTCCTCCTGTTCTGATGAGGTTTATTGTCCAGTTGAGAGGCTGTGAGAGGTTAGGGCAAATAAAGGAGGAAGGGAGAAATACATGATACGTTTAGAGGAAGGGATCTGTGGCTTTGGCTGCAGAATCAGGCTGGATAAAATCATGCTCTGGTGGCTTACAGATGCTATAGAATGTGGAGGAAAAAAAGAAGTCTAAAAGTACACCTCAGAGAAAAACATTTACAGTTACAAATATCCCTCCAAAGACCTCTTTTATTTTTTTTTTCCTTTTAAATTTATACCTAAGTGCTTACACAGGTTGGAATATGTAAATAGTCTTTAGAGTAGAAACAAAGTAGAGATTTTTAAAGCTGTTTATTCTCTCTCCTTTGCCCTGTTCTATTTTGAAGTTTGACGTTAGCGTCTTTTGAAAGAGAGCATATGGCACTTCTAATTAAGGCCTGTGATTTTCTGACATATAACTGAATAATACATTCCAAATACTGTTAAGCCTTCCAGATGAAAGAATTTTCAGAACTGAAGCACTGTAGCTTTGTGATATATCTTGCTGGAATACATACGCTATGTAACACTGATCTCCTTAAGAACTTTGAAGAATTTTGCATAGAATACCAGCATAGTGAGAAAAGAAAGGGTTTGTTTCTATTTTGTCTGATGTGTTCCTTGGCAACCTCAGGTTTGGATCAGATAACAACTAGTGTGCTTTGTTCCTGAAAGTATTCAGTGTAGCTTCATTTTTAAATGTTTTGGTCTGGTTGAGGATTTGTTTTATTCATCTTTTTCAGATTGTGTTTCAGACTGCAAGATTTGTTTGTGTATATTTTCACCAGTAGCTCTTGTAGAGATGCACTGTAGCTCTTCAGTCTCTCCAAAGTAATTCAAATATCTCCTTTCAGAATTTTGTGCCAAATTGTCTTCCTTTACCTTGAATGTGTGATACCTTTCTGAAATTGTGGTTTATCATAATTTTTTGTTGTGAGGCAGGTTTCTTGAGATTCTTAATATGTATCAGTACCATTAATATGTAACTTGCATCTCTGAATGGCCAATATACTCAAAATTTTTTTTCCTTGTTTCCATGGGAAGTAGAAGGGCTGCATTTATAATTGATGTCTTTGATCTGGTTAGGCAAATCAGGAGAGAAAAGAATTTTAGAAATGTAATGCACTTAATTGCTTTAACTTCTTTTAGTTTTTACCAGGCCTTGGTGGTAAGTGAAGAGATTTGCCTTTACAACTTTTTTGGTAATTTTAAAATGAAAGAAAAGTTGAGTCTTCAAATACGTTTCTTCCACTGGAACTTGATGGGTTCCTTTGGTTACTGGGAATCCTTTTATAGTGATATCAAATTTCGTTAAAATGATAAATGTGGGGTTTTTAGAACTCCATATTTCCTATAGATCTAGTGAATGTGTGCAAAACATTGGGAAACCTTAAATCAAATTTCTGGTAGGTTTATGATGAGTGTGGGTGGGTTTGTTTTGTTTTGGGTTTGGGTTTGGTGGTGGTTGTGGTTTTTTTTTGGTTTGGTGGGTTTTTTTTGTTGGGTTTTTTTTTGTTTGTTTGGGTTTTTTTACATTCTAAGTGGAAGTATTTAAATGCAGGTTGATCTTGTATTTTGGAGCCTGTAAAGCTGTACAAACATGTTGCAAGCCAAAGGATTTCACTAGTTTAATGTTAAATATGAGATACAAAGAGATTTCTGATATCCATCTCTTCTCTCAGGGCAGCATTTTTGCTGTTAATTGTCTTTGATATACAATATATGCTATCTTTGTCCTCACAGTTTGTTGTCAAATTCAAGCATTGATGGTATTTTTGTTAATGAATTGTATTTGACAATTGCTGAGACTAAATGAGAAACGTGTAATTGAAGTGAGACTGACAAGGATGAAGACTTACGAGGATAATTGTACAAGTACTGAAGATCCTTCTCTACCTGAACTACTACTGTTGTCTACATAAAGTTGGACATAAAGTGTTTAACCTACCTGAGGAATTAAAGATATTAGGTCAGCAACCAGATGTGACTGAGCTGTGTTGAAGAGAGTATCTAAGGGATTTGGGGAGCAGATGTAGCTTTGGTCCTCCTTTTTTGTTTTATTTTAGCTTCTTGAGACAGTTCAGTTCATAGGAAAGAGCAACCTTGGAGGCTGTCTAACATCTAAACTGTCTTGTCTATAGCTTCAGAGGCCTCTGAGGATTATGGGGCTGTTGCAGTGCCTCTTCTTAGGTTGTGTTTCATAGTAATGGTGCTGAGAATTGGAGCCCTGTCAATGTTTGGTGGTGCTGAAATTGTACTGTTTAATTTTCAGCAGTATATTATTCAGATAAAACTGGAAAAAGTCCAAATAGAATCATAGAATTTTTTGGGTTGCAAAAGACCTTTAAAATCATTAAGTCCAACTGTTAACCTAACCCTGCCATCCCACCACTAAACCATGTCCCTAAGCACCTCATCTACCCCTCTCTTAAATACCTCCAGGTATGGGGACTTGACCATCTCCCTGGGCAGCCCATGCCAGTGCCTGACAGCCCTTTCTGTGAAGAAATTTTTCCTAATGTCCAACCTAAACCTCCCCTGGTGCAACTTGAGGCCATTTCCTCTTGCCCTATCGCCCATTACCTGGGAGAAGAGGCTGGCCCCCACCTTGCTACAGCCTCCTTTCAGGTAGTTGTAGAGGGCGATAGGAGGCCCCGCAGCCTCCTCTTCTCCAGACTAAACAACCCCAGTTCCCTCAGCTGCTCCTCATCAGACTTGTGCTCCAGACCCCTCACCAGCTTTGTTGCTTTCCTCTGGACATGTTCCAGCATTGCAATATCTTTCTTGTAGTGAGGGGCCCAAAACTTGACACAGTATTCGAGGTGCAGCTTCACCAGTGCCAAGTACAGGGGCACGATCACTTCCCTACTCCTGCTGGCCACATTACTCCTGATACAAGCCAGGATGCTTTACATAACTTTACATGAGGAGCTGCTCTAAAGACTTAGACTGTTCAACTTACTGTGGACAGCTGCATGGACCCATAAGACACTTGGAAATTGGATTGTTACTTGAATTGGATGGTTATTTGAGCACACTATCCTGGGCTCACATTATCCCTTCTAGTTTTGTCTATTAGTCATATAAAGACATATATCCCTCCATAAGAGTTTTATTCTTAATACTTATGAGGTTTCTTTTCCATTTGAAGCATTCTTTTCTGTTCCATGCAATATGACCTTTAATGTCACAATGTTGTTTTTGCTGCTTCTCCATGAACTTGTTTCAGTAAAAAAAAAATTATTTTCTGGTTCTGAGTAGGCTTCTTGAGATCAGAGTACCATATGAGAAGAATGGCGCAGAAAGGATGCAGTGTAATGAAGTAGTGTTATCTACTATTCTTTAAAAGAGAGTTCTCTTTATGTGAAGTCTGGAGTGGATGTGGCTTTTAGATAATACTGCATTGTGAAATTTCATTAAATGGATAGCTGACAGCCTTGAATCTTCTCTCACATAATGCTTTTCTAGATCCAGCCCTTTTTCCTGTAACAGCGCTGTGAATTATTCCTTAGTCTTGTTCTCTTAAACTTTATGGTAACTTTATTAATACACTTGTTTTATCAAGTCTGCTAAACATTCTTTATGGTTCCACTAATATTTTCTATGTCTTTTTGTGGTTTTAAAACTGATAGGTGAGAAGAATTTGTCTGAGACCTAAATGTATGCATTTTTAATGTCCATTCTCTTTGATAAATCTGTGCATGCTTTTGGTTTTGTCTTGTTTGTTTTTTTTGTTTTTTCCAGAGAGCGATAATGAACTCTCCAGTGGCACTGGTGACGTGTCAAAGGATTGTCCTGAGAAGATTTTGTATTCCTGGGGAGAATTACTGGGGAGATGGTAATCCTTAATTTCTTAAATTTAGATTTTAAATACTAACCTTTAATTTGTTTTCTGAGACTGTGTGCTCTTGAGCAGGAGGTTTGAAATTCTTCGGCTTACATAGTTTAAAAACTAAAATGCAAAACATATTAAAGTTTGTTTTTTAAACCTAGTTTAAAAGGGACTGGTAAATCCTTTTATTTTACCTTGCAGTTATTTGATAAATCTCTCAAGTCTTGTTTCATTCAGTGTTTGAGAATATGTTCATGTATGTTCACGCTGCAGCTGTGAGTCTTCAAATGCAGAACTTTCTGGCCACCTATATTCCTTGGGGCTGGACGTTAAGCTCTTATTGTCATGGTTTAACCCCGGCTGGCAACTAAGCACCACACAGCTGCTCGCTCACTCCCCCCACAATGGGACAGGGAGAGAATCAGAAGAGTAAAAGTGAGAAAACTCATGGGTTGAGGCAAAGACAGTTTAATAGGGAAAGCAAAAGCCGCACACACAAGCAAAGCAAAGGAAGGAATTCAATGACCACTTCCCATGGGCAGTCAGGTGTTCAGCCATTGCCAGGAAAGCAGGGCTCCATCACGCGGAACGGTTACTGGGGAAGACAGACACCATCACTCTGAATGTCCTCCCCTTCCTTCTTCTTCCCCCAGCTTATATAATGAGCATGGTGTCATATGGTATGGAATAGCCCTTTGGTCAGTTTGGTTCAGCTGTCCTGGCCGTGTCCCCTCCCAGCTTCTCATGCACCTGGCAGAGCTGAGAGCTGAGAAGTCCTTGGCCAGTCTAAGCACTACCCAGCAACAACCAAAACATCAGTGAGTTATCAACATTCTTCTAGTACTAAATCCAAAATACAGCACAATACCAGCTACTAGGAAGAAAATTAACTCTGTCCCAGCTGAAACCGGGAGACTTATGAAACTCAGTGCCTCTCTGTGCTAGGATAGAGAAGACAGAGTGACTCCAGTCTGTCCTGTCTTAAGTCATTTGTGCTAGCTGATGTACATTTAATTGATTGATTTGTTTAGAGGCACCTTTTTTTTGTGCTACATGTATGTACTTGAAAAGGAATTCTAGAAAGACTCTGATCCTGACTGTAACTGTCTGTTTGAGTAAGATGAATATTTGTAAGCCTAGAGTATGTTCTTAACAGTGTTATTTCTGTGGTTTAATTAAGTGCTTCAGTAGCAGTGTATACTTTGCCAAGAGAGGAAAATGTCTATGTATTTGCTACCTCCGAAAGACCTCAGTAGTATTAGCAAATGCCAGAACCACTTACTTGGTTTTCCCTTTGTATGTAGTAGCTCCTGCTGTGTAAGGCAAAAATAACCAGAGGCCCTTAATCTGGAATTGGCAAAGTTTTGTTTTCCTAACTCCAAAAAGAGAGCTGAAAAACATTTTGACGATTTATCTGGGCAATTCCCCCCTTGGCCACTTTGTAGCTTTGGAGCTACACAGCTTCTTGCTGCTGACCTCATCTTTAATGGGTATTTCATGCAAAGGTTACTAAATGAGACATCACAAGAAGTTACTGAGCTTAATGGAACCCTTTGCTTTGGAACCCTTCCCTCCTGCTTGTTTTGTGGTGCTTTGTCATCCAAGTTTCTGGCTTTAGGGAAAGATCTTTTTGGGGAAGCATGAATATTTAATGGAATGATTGTACAAATATTCTGGCTATGGATCCTCTGAGTGATTAAGAAAATATTGAGGAAAACTGTGGAAGTCAGTTGATCTCTATAGACAAGTGTGTTTTCCTCACCTGAAAAGGCTGTAAACAGATCCACTCTGGGGCTGTTTAGAACTTTCAAAAGTCTGTTCTAAAGGACTTACCAAGAGAGAATTCATAAGTTGTCTGTAATTTTATATCTGCACCCCAAGGGCAATGAAGAAAGCCATCCTGAGTCCATAAAGAACTGTGTGGCAGGTTTGTTTCAATCTGCATCTCATTGCATTGGAAGATGTTACTTTTAATTTTTTTTTTTTTATTGTTGTTTAATTCATCTGTCAGTTGACTCTTTTAGTTTTAACTTTTGCCCTTTACAAGTATCTGGACTCCTGTAGATAAGCCTGCTGAAGTGAAGAAACGCCCACAGCTCATTTGCTTGAGTTTTGCATAACCAAATGTTTCTTCAGGTTACTCAAGTATGCTATTCAATGAGACATGTCACTTAAGACTTTTGGAGTAAACCGTTTTGAAGTTCTAACGTAAATTTATACACTTAACTCAGAGAAACATTTAGTAGTTAAAACACTTTAGTTAAAATGAGTTAAAAATGGAATAAGAAATGGGAGATCGCAGCCAGCTTGAAGACTAGCAGTACCAAACATTTTCTTTAGGAGTGTCTCAAGCAGTATTACCTTTTGAGGTAAATTGAAGTGTATAAGATACTTGAATTCTTGAATAGTGTTATGTTGCATTTGAAGAACAAAACTTGGAAAGAGTAACAGATGAAAAAAATTAACAATTTGAAAACTAAAAATAGATTGAAATATAATCTTCTAGTGTGTTGAAAACTGCAGCATATGCTAGTGGAATATCTGTGCACTTGTAAAAAAAGTAAATAAATAAAAATTAACATTTCCACTTGAAGAATTGGTGTGCTGATTTGTCTCAGATGAAAAATATCTTACATTTTAATTGTTTCTTTTAATTTCATTAAAATGTCACTGTAAGC
>NW_009260342.1:504724-519715 GCF_000687185.1 Egretta garzetta
TTACCAAAAAGATAAAATGAACAGTTGGAAAGTAATGGAGTATATTTTAATTTGTTTTATGATTTAGTGCATCCTCAGCATTAAATTTGTTCTTGCAAGCTGAACTAGTTTAGCTGAGTACTTAAATGTTTCTGATGGGTTTTGGGGGGGGTTTTTTGTTTGTTATTTTAAAAAATTGTAATAGTCAATAGCAGTCTTTAACCAGAAATACTTGTTTGTTAAGTTGGAGCATAGTCTATGCATCGCTGTTCTGTATCCTTGCTCTTTGATGTTTTAAAATTATGTCTTTGAATTTTGCGCAGAAGACTTACAGCACTTTGTAACAAATTAAAGATGTCATCCATGAATGACCCATTTTTCCCCACGTGCTAGAGGATAAGACTAAGACCAGCTTTTATTTTATGCTTGTTTCTGTATAGTCTGGCCAAGCAGGTGTTGGAAAGTGTCTAGCAATGTAAGGTGCCTGGGCCTCTAGACAAAGGAGGGAAAAATGTGTGTTTGTTCGTTATTGTAGAACACAGAGCAAGGATTACTAATGATCAAGCTGTTTCCCAAACAGATGTTCAGAAACTGATAAGTTGTCTATTAAAGTTAGAGTTATGCTTTGCTGCGTGGACTAATCACAGAATCACAGAATCGTAAGGGTTGGAAGGGACCTCAGGAGATCATCTAGTCCAACCCCCCTGCTAAAGCAGGCTCACCTAGAGCATGCTACACAGGACTTCATCCAGGCGGGCTTTGAATATCTCCAGAGAAGGAGACTCCACAACCTCCCTGGGCAGCCTGTTCCAGTGCTCTGCCACCCTCAGAGTGAAGAAGTTCTTCCTCATATTCAACTGAAACCTCTCGTGTTTCAGTTTGCATCCATTGCCCCTAGTCCTGTCGCTGGACACCACTGCAAACAGACTGCTTCCGTCCTCTTGACTTCCACCCTTAAGATATTTGTATGCATTGATGAGATCCCCTCTCAGTCTTCTCTTCTTCAGGCTGAACAAGCCCAACTCTCTCAGCCTTTCCTCGTAGGGGAGATGCTCCAGTCCCTTTATCATTCTGGTAGCTCTCCTCTGGACTCTTTCTAGGAGTTCCTCGTCTTTCTTGAACTGGGGAGCCCAGAACTGGACACAGTACTCCAGTATTACCTCTAATGTAAAACTCTCTAAATAGATGACAAATCCAGTAAAATCTGGTGTACTGTAGGATGCTTAATTCTCAGTTGTGAATGTTTGGTAGAAAGGATGGCATTAGAGCATGGAAGGAATGTGCACCTCTGTTAGTTGTTGCCATAAATTATTTGCATTGTTTTCTTGGTGTCACTGGAAAATTTCCTGTTACATTTATATGGGAATGCACTTTTTTAGCTGTTAATTTTATTTTATCTGCTTGCTGAGTCCTCAGAGGTGGCCTTCTGTGTTTCATATATAATACATATGACCAAATCCATGCTAATAACCAAACTAATCTGCTTTGAAGTGTGCTATGAATGCTTCATTTTCACACAACTTGAGCTTTAAGTTTCTGGTGTACTTTGTTTATTTATTCCTGAATGTATATTTCATAATTCTAGTGTCTAGTGCTTTTAATGTTTCTGTGGATATTGTTTTTTCTTTCTAGTTTTTTCCTATCACAAGACCATTAATCTAGGGTCTAAGGGAAAAGGGACTAGTTGGGTTTTAATTGGCTAACCGAATGATAGTTTGAAATTACTTTTCTTGCACTACGCATTTAAAATTTAAAATAATTATTGTGTTTAAAAGAACCAGGCCATTATATAATCATGCTCATTTTATTTATTTTTTTTTTTAATTCTCAAGTCACTTGGAAAAATGGCGATATCGTCCCCTGAGTATAGGAAAAAGAAACTTATTTAGAGCACCTTTTAAATTTAAACAGTAGTGGTAAACTGTTCACATCTTAATGACCAGTTTCAAAGAATGACTACTCTAAACATTTACTTAAAACTGAAGGTCAAATTACAGGTTATTTAATTTAATCGCAGCTTGCTAGCATTTGGCTAAACTGCCACTCTCACTATTCTCCTACCAGTAGAGTTGAAAAACATAACAATGGTCAAAACAATGAGAGAGCAAAGCACTTCCTACATTAGAAAGAAAAAAAAAAAAAAAGAGTCAATTCACGCGGTCTTCCTGCTGCATTGCTATGAAAATTGCCATAATAAGTCAAAGTGAGGTTTCATCTATATCAGTAAACACTATTATCTCAAAAAGGATTTTTGAACATCTGTGACTGAAAGCTCTGCAATATTGTGCATGTGCAGTGATTTTATCCTAAATATATGGGCTCAGTGATTGGATTATTTTTGATAAACACATCTTTAGCATTCAACCTGTCTGAATACAGCCTTTTCATAGGTCTATATACAAACTTGTGTAGGATTAATTACGCAGTGTTGAAAAATAAAACAAATCATCCTGCAACTGTCTTCCTACATTTCTTGTCATGTGTATAAACAGATAGTAAAACACCAGCTCAAACTAATAGGCAGATTTATTTGGAATGGTGGGATTTTACCAAGGTGTGTGTAAGTGTTACTGCTTTGTGGGACTTGCAACGTACTCTTGGCATTAAGTGTTAAACTGGAACTTCAGTCTTTATGTTAGTACTCTGAAAACTGGCTTTTATTTGTTTTCCAAAATTCATTTCCCTATGCAGCTTAGGTTATTTTAAATTTATTTTCTTAACCTAAGCTAAGTGTCTATGTTGAACAAATATTTAAATTGAATTGTCTGCACAGTTGGCATGGTTTTCTCTGTCAAGTCAAATTGTTCTTCATTAGCCAGTTTGGTTCAACTTCTGCAATTATTTATTGTTCTAATTTTCATTAATTTCTTGAAACCTAGAGAATTTGGATATCACTACATTTTGCCATGGTTCTTATTGTAAATCCTGGCAAAGTTTTTGCTTTCCATCTGACAAATACTAATTAGTGTAACCAGTGGAAGAAAACTTTATGTTGCTAGTTGCTGACTGTACTTTTCAGAATAACATTGGAAAGTTGAAAAACTTTTCATATTTTTATCTTGATTTCTACTCGTGTTGTTGAAATATAATAGGCAAATGATTGTCTGTTTCTCAGGCACAATAATCTTGTTGTGAGACCAAATGGATTATCTACCCTAGTGAAGAGCGGTGTTCCAGAAGCACTGAGGGCAGAGGTTTGGCAGTTGCTGGCAGGATGCCATGACAACCAGGCAATGCTGGATAAATATAGAATTCTCATCACAATGGTAAGTGTTTTTGTTTTTTTCTTTCTTTATTCTTTGGTTAAAATGAATTCTACCAAGCAGCAGTTTTATTCAGTGGTAAAATAGCAAAAGAGTGAAACAGTCTGACTTGTTTTAAGCAACTGAAATTGTGATTAGGTGACTTTACCTCCTGCCATGGGTACCTGCTGAATGGCATTAACAATAGAAATTGCTGACCTATATCTGTAGTAATACTTGACATTTAGCTTTCTATTCACTTGCTGTGATGATAATAAGCACATCAGCTTGTTGTTCAGGTGTGAAGGGGTGGTTTTTTTTATAAACTCAAATTCATTGCTTTGTTTTTTCAACAGCTTCTGTTCTCTGTATGCTTTAATTTTTTGGTTTTTAGTTTTAAAAAAACCCAAAACAAAACCAAACGAAACCCCACAAAGTTGGGTATTTCTTCCTTTGTTGCTTATTTAAAAAAGAATGTTAAAAACATTTTTACGTAGCAGGAAACCAGGCTCCTTTCTGTATGGGCGATCTGAGAGGAGAACCCTGTTCTGAATCTCTTCCCATTCTGTATCCTAATGTCATCAAACAGTCAGTAAACATTATAAAAAGTTATCTGCATAGGTGTTCCAGACTGCTTATAGCTGTGATTGAAAGATTCAGAAGTGCTGTGTTGTAGTAGCAAAAACTCTCTGCAGTGCCAGGAGGTAAACTCACGATCGGGGTTCTGAAATTCTTGCCACTGCAGGGTAGTTTAAGCACTCTGAGAAAAACAGCAGTCTCAGAAATGGTCGTAATGGCAGAAACAGATGAAGATAATTTTATATGTTGCGCATAGAAAGCGTTTGGATGAATCATATGTCTGTACAGAAGTTCTGGGGTAGATGTTGTTAGTAAAAGTTGCCATTCACAATGTTGTTGTCATATCTTTTTGATTCTTGTCCTCTTAATTTGACCTACCCGCTATGTTTGTAAAGTTTTAAAGTGTCCCCTGAGCAAGATCTGTCCTCGTGGCTTCTTTTTCCTTTACCAATAAAGAAGGATGTTTGGATAGTGTAAATTTTTCTTTCTGACGTTGCAGTTGGGTTATATTTTCCTTAGAAACCATTCACAGGACATCTGTCAGCTGTACGTTGCATCAAAACCACCTCCATTATTTTGCTCTTGCTTTCCAAAAGTGGGGAAGATGTTTGTTTCACAGCGGAGGAGGGAGTGGAAAACTTCTAAAATGCAAGCCTTATCTTGATGCTAGGGCCTCATGCCTTAAAAATACCTTGCTACACTTGGCCTTTTCATGATAGAAATATTTCAGTGACGTATATTTTGGAAGATGATATTGCATACAGTATTTAATATGAAATATTATACTGTTATGGATTAGAAAATTAAATCCTATTCTGAACTGAAGCATTTATGCAAACTCAGTTTTTTTTTCTGAAGTAAATCACTTTTATTCTGAAATCACAGAATTTCTTCTGACTGTATATAACTGCTGGCGATCACATCATTTGGCATACATTGCATGAAAGGATTGATGAAAAGAAATGAACAGGAGAGAGTCTATGCCAAACCAAAGCCAAGGCCCATTTTTAGGAATAGTTAATACTCGCTGCTCGAGAAAAACTTAGTAGCTTTTTTTTTAATCAATTATTATCTGATATTTGTATCTGTGAACAGAACTACTTTCAGTTTCAGTTTGGTATGTTGGTAATGTGAATTATTCTACTTGGGGGGGGAAGGGATGTATATATTATTCTCTGAATCCTACTAAAAGCTTTGTTTTAGTGTTATCTTATGTGTGTCAATAATAATATGCATGTTAAACTTCAGAGTTATTTGGGTATTAATGATTGTTCACTTACTTGTCCTGCACAAAGAAGGCAGAATTGATTTCTTTTTTTCTGCATAGTTTGTGTGCTACCATCCCAATATGCCAACATCATGTACTTTATTTTTTCTGTAATTCTTCCCATCAAATACATAGCTTTCATCTTGATTCTGTCAGTTGATGCATACGTTTACACAGATTCGTTGTCTCCTTTTATTTTGGTTATTCTGCTTAACTTTTCTTGTTTAGGCTCACTTCTGGAAGCTGGCTATTTTTGTGGGTGCCTTGACCACTTCAGTAGTATATTATGTGAGCATGTAGATTCCTGAGCGTATTTCTGTAAGACATTCCCAGGTGGTTGGAGGTGGCAGTATTCTGCACTTGCAGCCCTGAGAATAAAGTGTGCAGTGATAGAAGAAGTAGGAGGTGGTAGTAACATCTGTGGACATGACCCCCCTACCTACTTACCTCCTCATACCACTCCCCCTCCTACAGCTCTCTCACTCAAACAGCTCCCCATTAACTGCCCAGGTCCCTTGAACCTTTCGTAACACCCTGTCCCATGCTGCTCTGTCTCCTAGCTGATTATAACAGCTCCTTCATAAGAGCCTGCTCTCCCAACACCCCAGCCCTTTCCCCTTTCTGGTCGTCCAGCATCACCTGCACTGTTTGGCTAAATTGCCAATTGCAGTACTTGGGTGAGAAAGAGGGCACCTGGAAATCACTAGGAAAATCTTTGCATTCACGAATTTGTAAGAAAATAAGTTTATATAGGTGCAGTTGGGGTTTTTGTCTGCTGATGAAAATAACATGGCTGAACAGTGTAATGCTATAGCAAAATGTTGTAGACTATTGTAATAATGAATATAGTGTTAGCTAGTACGTACCAATAAGGTAAGGAATGCCAGCTGGTTTTCTTGTCATTAAAAGCATCTTTGACATCTTTGATTTCTTTGATTATTAGATCTAAAGGGTTTTTTTTTCCTGAAGAAAATTTCAGAGGGCTAACTTGAGGAACAAATCTTGAAAACTGTCATTTTACTATCATAGCTTAAAAGGTGAACCCCAGAGCTGGAATTATTAGTATTGAACATATGATACCTAGAAATCTACTGCAGTATTTTTTAGTTAGAGGAGTGTTCCGTTCAACTTGTTCTATAGGAGAGAGTAATTTGGGCTTGTTTTAGTGTTTCAGTTCAGCACAGAAAGCAAAATAAAATCTCTATCTTATTTAGAAAAATCAATGCCATACTTTTTTTTTCTCCAAAAAACATGTCCTCTAGTCCTCTGTGCTGGAGGTCAACAGTCTGCCAAGAATGATCTAGTGAACTGTTTCCTTTCCCATATCAGATCACTCACACGCCAATACATTTCCCATCTCTAGCTGAGTTTGGAGTTCCAGGAGGGAAGAGAGAAAGAAATGCTTCTGCTCTCACAGATACTTTCTTACTGACAAGCACTGTCTTGCTATATCTCACGTCTCCTGCTGAGTTCCAGCTTGGTGATTACTATGAGCCTCTCAGAAATTTTGACTGAAGCACAATAGTAGGTCTTGCATACAATTTTAGAGAGTAGGAGTTGTGATTTGGCAGCTGTTTAATTTCTGACACATATGTAAATCTGTACTGTATGACAATCAAAATCTGCCTTAGTTACCTTTGTCATGTGTGCCATAGGCTTTTGACCCTGCTGCACGTGGCACAGTAAAGAAAGGGAAAAATAAAAGATACACCAGCAGAGATAAATACTTTTTTAAGGAAAACACAAATGCAAATCAGAGAGAAAAATCTGCTTATGTGATGATAATGAAGGGGTAATACTGGTACTTGTATATAGAGCTTTTGTAAAAGTGTGTCAGATCCATTTGTTAAAAGAAGGTAAGTAGAAAACCATGCATAAGCTAAGGTTACTTCATTGATAGAGTTTTTCTCCTGACTACTTGACATTATTTCATGTTCAGCTTCACTAGTTTCTCATGAGACTCGGACGAATTCTTCCTGTGACAAGATATATTTTGAGCTCCAATAAGCTGGCCAGAGGCAAGCCACAGTTTACCCTGTTAACAGCTGAGGTGACTGGTAGTCGTCTTCAGCAATAGTTATGCTCTGCTTTGCCCCACTCTGCTGGCCTCACTCCTCACTGTCCCTTTCAGAAGAGGCATCAGGCACTGTGTACATTGTTAGAAATCTGCTGTTGCTTGATGGCAGTCATAAAGCAACTTACTGTCGAACACTTGTTGCATCTGAATTGGGACAGATGTTTTATTTATTACATCTTATGCTGCCTATTATTAATGTTTCGCTTTTGTGTTTTAGACGGTTTCATTCTTGTATGTGTTCTCACTGCTGAATTTGTAGGCCAAGACTTCTTTCCATCCTTTTCAGTGTTACGGCCTGGGTGCCTGTTTTGTAGTGCTGTTAACTGATACTGTCGAAATTGCCTATGCTCAAGTTCTTTTTCCTGAGTTTAGAAAGTAGCGCTTGTCAGGGTTGTATGTAGTTGCATAAGTAAAATAATGAAAGCAGAAAAAGGCAGCAATCATTCACATTCTGTAGTTTGAAAACTTTTGGATGGACCATTTTAAGGTAGGATTTGTGATTGTTAAATGTTTCATTTCATTATAAATACTTTCAGTTTATAACCTGATTTCCATTAAGAATGTAGCTTTGCTGGCTACAACTTGACTGGCTTGCTATTGGATCAATCTTACCACTTCTGTTACAAACCTCTACAGAAAAGGAGGAACTACGGTAGAGAAAAACCTTTTAACTGCTTTAACAGCTGTATTTCATTATTACAAGCACTTTCTGAGAACAGAAGCTTTATTTGTAGTGGTTGGACTATGAGAAGTCCTGCAAATGGATGTCTGTATCATCTCTTCTCCCAAAGGTGTAATAGTGGTCTCTTGTCCAAAATTAAAAGTTAGCGATAGGATAGCTAAAAATAGCAAGTATCGTTGTTGAAGTTTCATGATCAGTCTTCCATGCATTGAATTAATTTTAATTACCTGTTTTCCTTAGTGCATCTATTTGCAAACTGATCTCAAAGGACTGAAGTAATAATAAGCTTTCATGTAAACTTAATGTAGAAATGTATTTACTTTTTACACTTTGAAATTACCAAAACTGTTCAAACAAGACAAGGTATTTGCTTCTTTGCTTCATACTTAATATTTACTTGGCTTTTTTATTTTTATTGCTCGTTTGCTCCATAGTTAATAAATGGAAAGTGGAGGAGATTACAAACTAGCCCCTGTGTCTATGCAAATAGGATTAAATGCACTTAACTTTGAAACTGGTGCCTTGATACCATGTTTGTGTGGTTTTGGTGGTGGGTTTTTTTTGTGTGAAACAGTTGGGTTGAAACAGTTTAGCTGTGTATTGAGAGAATTACTTATATAGGAAGGCTATTTTAGTTTGAGTAGAAAATTAATCAAGCTTGTTATTTGCAGCAATACCAAAGGATATTAAGTTAGCACTAGGAAGAACAATATTTTTTGTCCCAATGGCATCGTGCAGGGTTCCACTGCTCAGTGTTCTGAGACTAATTAATCAGTAAGGGTGTCTAATTAAAAAGATGACTGTTCACCAGCTGCCACAGCAGGTTGGTTAATGGACTGAAACATTAGAGTATTTTTGTAGCAAATATTTGTGTTCAGAACACTGCATCTGTTTGTCCTAACTGAAAATGGGGGATTTTAGGCATTTATGGAGCGAGGAATAACTCGTATGTTCTCTGCCTAGTACAGCGGGAGCGACTCATTTCATCAGAGCTCGCTCTGTTAAGCAGTCTGGTCACAAACAATGCGAGAATATCAAGAGTAGCATGTAACATATGGGTTTCTTCTTGCAGTGGTTCTTCAGAAATGTGTCTATGAAGTGAAGAACTCTCATATTTCTAAATAGACTGCTGTCCTAGACTACAGCCAAAACTGGTACGGTGACCATCTTTTCTTTTGACATGTGCTTACGGCGAATAGCGTACTGAAAATTGTAAAGGTCCCCCTTTTGCAGGAAAGCATGCTGAAATCTTTGAAGATGGTACCTTGCACAATTTGTGATTACAGATATTAGAAACACAGCGTGCCTGTCTTTTTGCACTGAACAAATTTCCCAGCGATAAAAGTTAAAAAGTTTCAGAAATGCTGTTCTATTATATTTTTGTTCTTTTTTTTTTTCTTTGTATCTTTATTTGCTCTCTCTACTAATTAGGAACGGTCTCCCTTTAACTTTTAGAGACGTTAGATATCAGGGGTGGCATAGCCATATGCTTATCAGTTATAAAAGATCCTATTATATAAGGATGAATTATCGTTATTAAAAAATGTGATTTTTTTTTTTTTCAGTTGCCTAAAAAGAGAGATTACTAATACCTGTTTTAGTGCTTTTTGAATGAGGTGCTTAGATACTAAGCAAAATAATTCTAGAGGAACTGATCACTTCTGAGATGTATATGCAACTTTTCCAGTTTCAGGTTTCTTTTAAATGAAGTATCTATAGGCAGTTTCTTAAGGTTTTACTTTTCTCCATTTTTTCTGAAAGGGTAAGAATAGGAAGACTTTTACTTAACTATTCTCTTAAACTGACATCATTCATTTCATGGCAAGTAAATTCTTGATATTTTTATAATTTAATGTGGTTTGTAAAGAAAAATCAGATCATATGCTGGTCGGATTGATAGGATGCCTCATTTTTGGTATAAGCTGAGCTGTTAGTGCCAACAGTTAGTCTTCTACTTGTTTGAATTATTTGAGTGGCGCTGCATACTGTGGAATAATAAAGTATATATGAACTGAAAATACTTATTAGAAATTAGTGAAAAAATACTGCCTCTGAAGAGCAGAAGTTGACAGGATTTTAATTCTTTAAATAGCTTCATTTAAATTCAGACTTCAGATAAAAGCTTTAGTTTATTATGAATGTACTGGGATACCTAGTTTCACAGTAAATGTTAATATTAGTCTTACAAACTCAGGAATAAAATGTCCCTAAGGTGAATTTAATTTGCCAAGTTTTGATTCATTTAGAGCTCATCTGGAGAAAATCTTTCAATTTTGTGTGCACAAAAGGGAAAATCTTATATTCACTCTTCATCTTCAAATAAATTCTTCAATTTAATGACAGCTCTTTTCAGGAAAGAAAGGAGTAGCATCCATTAGTAATTTTTATTTTTATGTCATCTTAATTTTAACTTTTATGTATGATATTTGAGGTGGAAAATAAATTCAGTAGTGTTTTTTTCAGGGCCTGCATAAAATTATAAAAAGTTCTGCCACATTAAGAATTTTCCTGCAATTTCTTTTCCATACATAACCACTTACAATAGCACTAAAATGACAATCACAATACAATTCTTGGCTCTTGGGGTGCTGTATGACCTACTGGCTCTAAAAGTCACATAAATTGGCACGTTGTTTTGAAGGGTAGAGTGCAAATGATGTTTGCATGTGCCCTCTTGGAGATTGCATTTTGTTTTGTCTGTGTGAATTTATAATAAGTTATATGCAAAAACAGGGTTGCCCATCGTTTCAAACAGAATGATAAAACATTGGGTAATATTAGTGTTAGGGCCTGAATAGGTTTAAATGATGGTTACTGGAAGAATTTATATTAAAATTGATTGTCTCATAGGCTCTGCATATGTGTATATTGATGCAGATAAAAAGTGTTTTGTTAGGTAGGATGGAGCAGGGATGTCTCATTGTCTCGCTATTTCTTTACAGTAGTGTGTGCGGTAATAGCTGGTAGTTCTGGTAACCTCAGAGCTCGTTTTAAAAATCCATGGTACTCCTTTGTAGATAAAACATTAATAGGTATCCTAGTTTAATTTGAATGTTGGTTTGATAATAGGTGTTCAGTTTTCCTGTAGCAGTAACGATGCTGATGCTGAAAGAGCAGCCATAGTAAGAAGATGCTTTAAACAATGGTATTCTACACATCTGAGTAAAATTGGATCATTTCTGAAGTTCTCTGCAGCGTGTGTTGTCTTTATGTAATGCATATTCATTCTGTGTGTATGCATCTATCTGTTACAGCGTAGGGCGCTGCTTAGATGAAGCAAACTGTTATGTATGTGGACTATTGCAAGAGAGCTGCAATTCCTGAGAGCATAATTTTTATTTTTTTTTTAAACAATCAACCTTCTCTTTCATCTAAAACTCACTTCTTCCTAACCATCCCCTGCTTTCAAACAAATGTTGCATAACTGGCATTCAGGAGGCTGCGTTACTCAAGGGCTGGAGCTGTTGAAGGTGAGAGGAAGAGACAAAACATGGGGTTTTGTGTGTTACTGTAATGGAGCAGTTAGTATGAGTGGAATTAGGTGATATTATCCATATAACAGCCACATTCTGGAAATCAGAAGACTGTGCTGAAAATCAGAGTAATTGGATTTTAATGTCTTGTTTGCAAGGCTAATGAATTGCTGTTATTGCACATGTAAATAAACAGTAATGTTAGTCTTCAAAAGAATTTCAGGCCAGCCTCAGTCTGACTTTGAAATAGGAAGGCAGTTCGTGTGTCACTGGGTTGCTGAACTGCCACGTTAGCATGTGCAAGTGGCTTGCATATGCAAATGCAATGACTATCTAAAAATTATTATGTCTCTCGAAAAATCTGAATTACCAGCTGTAATTTGTATTTGGAATGGTTTGTGTCTGAATTAAAGCTGAGGGCAACTTCCTTGTAGATTCTGTTGTGTGATTTCTTTTATTTATTTATTTTTTTAAAAGGTTGTTTCAAACCATCAGGAACTGCTTTGTCTAAAAGCCTGATCCGGGGTCCTGGTTTTCCTAACACAGAAAAAGATGCAGAAGTCAGTCTTTAAAATATTTCCTGTGACTATTTTATGAAAGTTAATGTTTCAAAGATCTTAAATGCATTTATTTAAGAGAACAAGCCACCTTTCCTGACTATTAATTGCTGGTTTCAGTATGTTAATGTTTGATGCCATAAGAATTAAACAAAGCGCTCTAAAAGCTTAGAGAAGAGCACTAAGAATCAAAGGATCCAGAAGTATACTTTATAGCTAGCTTCTTTTATTTCTCTAAAGAATCACAGTTGGTGTTTAAAGTCTTTTAAAATGCCTTTGTTAACAACAGCACTGGTGGTCAACATTTTGTTAAAGCATGTTCTACCATAGCAGCATACAGCTAGCAATGGGCAATTCACAATAACTGAAATAGTAACAAAACCAGAAAAGCCTGAGTTGCATACATAAGTGATGAATACATCACTTAAATTCAAACTGGAATTTAATATCAGGGTGAATTCTGATACCTTTTGCTTCCTTAATTTATATATGACTTCTTCATGATAAAACCCTGAACAACAATATTATTCATATGTTCTTTAGGATATTCTTCTAAGGGGCTGAGCTGGTATTAAGTACATGTGACAGTAATCACTTCAGATGAGATGAGAAACCTATAGATCTTCTTTACAGCCTGTATCCATTAAACATTTTTTCCCCTTTGTAGTGATGAGTATGCTCATACAAATTAAGAGTAATTTCCCCTGTCAGCAAGCAAATTTGCAGCTGCTGAGGTAAACTATCCAAAAGGAGATCAATTGTAGTCTGCTAGTGCATATACTCTTTCTAATAATCTTTTATGTAGGTTTCTGTGCACGTACCCAAATATTTTGGCAGCTAAGAATTATTTTTTTCTTGTTGTGAATTTTCATCAGTTGTTTTTTAAACTGAAAACTGAATATTGATGATATGGAGCTTCACATTTTTTAATCATATGCTGCATATGACAAAGCCATCTTCATATGACTGGTTTGTCTTAAAAGCAATCCAGTTTCAAAATACAACCTTTTTTTGCCTAGGTAGTACAATATACAGCCTGAATCTAAAACCAAATCATCGTATACAGGGGGTGCGGTTTCAGGCTGCGCCTTATTCAGGCTGTGTGCTTGCTAGAAGAGGTTTCTTTTACTGCATGTTCTGTCTCTTCGATACACTCTATCTAGCGATTGCAAGGCTGATACATCACAGTAATTTGTAGAGTTTTATTTTCGAAGCTTCCTTCCCCCTATTTCTCTGTTACAGCAATGAGATGGATTCGCTGTGTAGCTGTGTTGCCACTAGGTGTGGTGTAAGGGGTGAGATGGGAGTGTGTGGCTGGGGCAGGGCAGGAAGGACAGGTGAGGCCATTTTTGGGGCAGCTTTCAGATAGCCCTAGTTAGGTTAATGTAACTCTGCAGTCTAATTAAGTATGCTTCTTGTTACCTATATGGCAAAGGAATTAGAGGTGCCTTTTGAACGATGCCACTTTTCTTTCATGAATTTGTAAATGTAATTTTGGAAAGTGCTTTTGGTCTTTGTTGTCACCCCTTCCAGGATTTCCTTTGCCTTCCTATGAAAATGCTTGCTCTCAAATTCTTCTTTTATGGAAAACTGAAAATATAGAAACACATGTCAGGGATAAAATGTGCCTGCAAAAGTTAGAATAAATATTCGTTTGGGATGCTTTTATATATACATATATTCAGTGCAGAATGGCTATACCTGATACAACAAGAAATGTGACCCCCGCATGCTGAATGCAAGCAATGGATTTACATAGCTGTCAGTTAAGTGGAGTGATATTTGGACTGCTGCACATTTTCTTTGGATTCAAAGACTTACATTTCAGGCAACCATGCACTTGATTAAGTTTAGAATATTATACAATGAGGAAACTAATTTCATAGAAAGCTCAGAACAGCATGTCTTTTGTCTTCAATAGCTGGTTGAGTCAGCAACAAAGCTTGAAAATAAGCAGCGTGGGTCCCTTAGCCTAAGCATTAGATGGAATAATTCTAAAACATTGACTTAAAGCCTTGATATTCATATATCTAAGATTTATCCTAACTGATAAAAAGTTATGTATAGTGACTGTTGTACATGGAGCTTTCTTTGCAGAAGCTGTTTACTTTGGCACAGATCCATCAGTAATGTATTTTCCTACATTATTTGTGTCTCTAGAAATACCCGTGGCTTTGTCTGATACTAAGGAGAGAATGAGTTAACTGCGTATCTAGCCTCAAGGATTAATACTGAGGCTGGGAAAGCAAAACTACAAAAATACACTTAAGTTTATCTATTATCCTTGCTGCACTCCCTTGTCTGTTGCTTGAATTTCCAGTGTCTCTTGATTCTTGTGCTGCAGTAAGAAGTTAATTTGATTCTTTTCACTTTAGCACAAGTGAAGGAGGAACCTGACTTTAATCTGTATTCTTGGCCATGCTACTCCTGCATGGTGAAAGCTCTCGTGGTCTGGGCTGAGAGCCTTTTCATACAGGTCAGAAAAGAGTTATGAGTAACACTAGTAGGGACCTTGATTAACTGCAGTGAAAACAAAATACAAGGCACATAACTGTCTTAAAATACTAGCTTACCCTGGGATACTAGCACATGCTACGTTCATGGTTCCAGTGTAAATATTTCCCATGTAAGTTACTGTTTCTAGTCATAATTCTCTGAAATATCTGTTAAATACTTTGCTTAGTATTAATTAAGGCTTATCTGAACATGAGCTTTGGAACATTTCACAGTGCACACAGTTCTGTTAATTCTTTCATAAAAGTAGCAATTCTGACAATCTGACAAGTGTTGGATGGGAGACAGTGAGTACTCTAAGATTGTTGTCTAGCTAGGAGCCCTGTAATGATCAAACATGTATCAGAAATTTAAGTATGTTATGATCTTGTAATTATAGGCATCTTTATAATTCCATACATATAAAGAGGCAGAACTTTGCTGCTTCAGACAGATGAATTTTGGTATTCCCTAACTGCTCAGTGCTTAATTTAAAATCATTAAGTAACTTTTAGTTATGTTGTGCCTTTTGATCGTTGTGATGACGGACATAAATACTGTCCTGTTGCTGTTTATTTCAATAATAAGCTGATATATTTTACGGATCTAGGTAAAGTTGCCAGGACATTAATTAAGTGGCAT
>NW_009260342.1:519766-528851 GCF_000687185.1 Egretta garzetta
TACTCTGTAGAGTTCTCTGAAACTTGTACTAATTGTGATCTCCAAAGCAGAATCAAAAAAAACCCCAACCACTACATGTCTCTGAAGCTCTTTCTGAAAATTGAGTCATAGACGTTATATTTTAAGCCAGCAGAATGTTTGATTATTCTACTTTTGACTGCCTTTAAAATTCTAGTTGCCATAACAACTTTATTTCTTTATTTTTAGCACATCAGTTGCCATAACAATAAAATATAGCTTTTTGAATGTAACCATTTTTTCCTCACTTTTTTTGCTTTGTTTTATAAAGAACCTTCTTTGGGGGGGAAAGGAAATACAGCAAAGCTCTTCTCCTGTGAGCACTTTGGTTAGAACATAAGCTGAAAAAACCTTTTTTTTTTTTAATCTAACCTTATTCCATTTCTATGGCAGTTTTTTGACTACTGAGTATTTTCATAACTTATGCAGAAAAATTAATGCAGGTCACTGTATAAAGCCTTTGCAGAAAATTGCTGCTGGGATTTAATTTTTGTGTTGTAGTTAATGTATTAGAAAACAATAACTGTTAAGAGCAATTTCTACTATCTTTATTTCATTATATGGAATGACTATAAATAAGGTCCAGGCAACAGCTACTGATATGGGAAGCATTTTTCTTTATGCTATTGAAAGCTGTCCCTTTTTCTGTTTGTTTGGTTGTTTTCTTCTTCCTTACTGTAAGATTGTTTTCAAGATTACTGTTTTAAGTTTTGCAGCGAGTAACTCAATTTTTGTCATGTCATTCTTTATCTTATCTTTCATTAAAAATATGAGAACAAATTATGCTCAGTTTGTTCCTGCAGCAGACATTGCAGCATGCTGGGAAGAAGGGTGTTCAGGAAACATGCTGCGTGCCTTTTCAAGCCAAATTAATTCTAGTGGCCATATCAAAATGATGGCCACTAGCATCCTACGCAAATGCAGCAGGTAGGACCCAGTGCTTCCATTTCTTCCTGTATGGCCCTTCCCAGCCATACTGTCCGTTAGTTAGAGGCCAGTATTTAGTTCAGTGTGTTGATATGCTGAGTTTTGGGAAGCTATAGGTGATATATCTTAAAAATATATGAATGAAGAGATTGACATTTAGCTTCAAACCATACTCTTGAGCAGAGGGGATAGGTTTACATGTGAATTCAATATTGGTAAAAGAAGTTGGACTTAATCTATAGACTTGACTTCTGTATTCCCTGATAGTGTCCTTTTCAAAGGAACATGTAGATTCTCTCAAAAATGCTGTCTTTATATTTAACCTATTTTTAGTACTGATAAAGTATGTTTAATTTAATTTTTTTTTTCTTAGAGATGGCAAATAATGTCAGGTTTGGTATTTCTTTTTGAATAAAAAAACAATTTCTCAGCTCACATGACATTTTACATGTGCCAATTTCTAGCTATAAATACAAATGTCCTCATTATCTAATACAATCAAACTAATTTAAGACAAAATTTGCTAGTTATTGGAAGTTGAATGTATTTAGATGTTATTAATATTGAAACATAGTTATAAGATGTGAGATGATTTTATAAATTTTAATTAGCTAATTTTTAACTCTGGGAAAAAAATAAATCAGTAACTCTTGCTTTCAGTGGCATTTTCCACACATCTGTCACTGCCAGGTTCCATGTCTGAGAGTTAGCCAGGAGTCTACTTCAACTGCTATTGCTTGAGAAATTTTCCTTCTAGACCGCTCTTGGTAGGAAGCTATTCCTGGTCCTTTCTCATATATGGTTATTGATACAAGTGTGTGCTGATATACGCTCCATGCTGTAAGAGAATATAAGTGATACCTCTTCAGCAGTTCCAGCTGGGAGGAAAATTTGGTCTAAATGAAGCTGAGCTTAAAATCCATAAAAAGAAATTGTGCCACGCGTCAGTTTATAAATAGTTTTCATGCCATATCCTTTCCATGCTCCTCTTTTCCATTTCTTCACAAAAGTGGTAGAATAGTAATACTGAGTAACACTTTCTTCAAAAATAGTGTTCTAAAATTCATAATTTACTTTGATTCTTTTCAGCTTTACTGTTCTCAGGAAATAGTGGAATTGGGATTACTAGTCCAAATTTGGGGTCAGTACCACCTGCTCCTCAGTAGATCTTGCGTTAAAACAAATAGTGACTCTTTAGTTCTTAACTGATTTCTGTCTACACCAACAGTTGAAGCTATGACTTTTTCTCCTAAATGATCCTAGTTGTTCAGTGTTTTTCTGAGCCACCTCTTGTCTCCTTGAGGAAGCACTATTTTTAAAATCTATTAAAGGAAAACTTTAGGGTGGAATGTGCCAATTATATCTGCAAATAAAAAATAAATTGTCCATGTGACTAGGCACATGTTTCCAGCCAGCCCGTCTAGATTAGACTAGAAGCTCTGGGAGAATGTACTGTGACCATTTAACCTAAGCCGCATCCATAAAAAGTGGCTTTAAATCTGTTTCTGACACGTGCCTGTGTATTTGTCACATAATGGTAACTGCCTGTTCACAATATTTAGAAAAGACAGTTAGACTGAAGTGGATAATTCTGTGGGTTTTAAACTATTTTTGAGAAGAAGATAAATTATGCACACAAATGCTCTCTGTGTTGCAGCTTTCAGCACAGATTAAAAAGTAAGTTGCCAAAGGTTATGGTGGGGAGTTTTTGTCATACAGGTTTTCTGTTGTGACATTTGGAAGTACTGTACTGAGATGGAGAAGGATTTGGAAGTGCATGCAGTGTTGATCATACAGTAGTTTATGGATGTGTGGCCTTGGCTTTGAGTTCTGAGGAATGCTTTGAGGATGAAATAGAGGTGATGCTCTTGGGAGAATTTGAAGAAATAATATTGGGTGTAACTGCCTGCTTGTCTTTAAAAGGCAATGAAGAATGGAAATTACATTTGCATACACTTCAACTTTATTCTTTGGTGCATCCAAACGTGATTTTGAAAGACTGGCAGATGTATATGGATTTGATCCTTGTGCTGATATCTTAGTAGTTGCTTTTGCACAGGCCTTAGAACTTGGCTTTCCTAATCAAGGCTACAGTAAATTACTCATTATTTAAACTCATTAAATCAAAATCGGTTGCCTTTTAAAAGGTCATACTGTAGTTTAAGAGAACTCTTTGGCTTGCAGTATATGAAAAATCAAAGTAGGTGATGATAGTGTTTGGCTTCTTGTTTTTTTTTTTTTTAGTAGCCTTGAAATCTGTTATTTTAGCTCTGCTGAAATGGAATTACTACTAATACTGACTGAGCTTATGCTTCTGCCAAGTCAGCTGGAATCCCTTTGAACATATACTTTCTTGGTGCCCAGTTGTGATAACGCTTTTAGAATACCAATATCTATGGAATGTAATTCCTGGCTTGATAAAGACAAAAGTATTAGCAAAAACACAACTATGTCAAAACATGCCTCTAAAAAGTTTAAACACATGCAGTATTAAACAATGGTTTAAGTATTAAAGGAAGAGAAATGATTCCCACAGGAAAAGAAAGGCCAATACTACCTGCACTGTTCATACTATTCTCTACATTTCAGTATTTCTTTATTTACAGTTCTCTTAATTGCTGTCTCTTTTCCTGTGATTTAACAGGTGAAAATTTTAATTGTCTCTTGAAAGCAGTGTAATTAATAGCCAGTTAATTTCTCTTCACTCTAATGTACTTCCATGCATACACGTGATATTTTGTGTTAGGAGAGCTGAATGGATAAGACATGGGTTTGTTGTGGTACTTGAAATGCAGAGGGACAATTTTGAATGAAATGCACGTTTTTTTATACTGTCAGTATGCTTTCATAAACCACTAACTGAGCATTAGCCATGTAATCAAACGCAGGAGCTAAAGGAAAAGAAATGCAAATAACAGGGTCCTCCATCGGGATGCTTGGAGCAGTGGTGGGTAGTAAGTTTGTATTCTTTTGCCAGTATACTTTTTTTTTTTAAGCTACTGCTAGTTCAAGGACAGATAAATTAGTTTTAGTGGCAGCCACACGACCCTGTCAGAGGGGCAAATGTCTTAATTTTTTGCTTTTTATACCATCCAAAGACACTTTTGTAATTTTTCCTTTGTTTTCATGCATTTTGGGGCTTTTCTTATCATGTGTGGTCAGTTAGTAAAGAGCATCCTTATGTAGCTTTAAGTGCTGCATTTTAACGCAAATGCTATGTTTAATTCCTGAAAAATTATAATTATCACCATTCATTAGACTTCACAGCATTTCCCAGGAGTAAATTCACTTCTTGATAGATAATTTATTGGATGGCATTTTATTTCTGTTGATTTGACACACAGGAGTTTGGTGGTATTTGTCGCTCCGAATTGAGCTTGTAAAGTGAATTTCATTTGTCATAGAAGCATCAATGTAATCTTGAGGGAAGCTCCTCCCGAAGAAAAATATTCTCTAATGTAAAATTCAGAAAAGTAACCATCTAATCCATGAGATCACAGGTAATAATTTTTAAAGGGAGACTGTAGCAATTGACTCTGAAAACTTGCTTAATATTTATTGAATACATGTGGAATGTTAGTAGCTAATTTAAAAGTGTCAAACTTTGGAAGTGTTCAACGTAATTGTTAAATAACAGCATGAAAGGACTGCAGAATAAACTTGCAAATGTGAACGCCCGTCTTTCTCTACTGATCCACCACAGCACAGAAAAAAATACGTTTTTTGCCAATTTCTTGTTCTGCATCACAGCATCCTAATTACCTAACATTTATATGATACTGGGTAATATTTGCCTCATTAGAAACAATATTGGAAAAGGACTGGGGCTGTGAGTCCAGCAGAGGAACAGGCTGAAACAAGAGCCTGCAGGAGTAGTAGTAAAAGCAAAAGGGTTCATTAGCTCCCTTCCACATCTCTCGTATACCTTGACCTTTTAGAAAGCTACTGTCCCCTTCCAGCTTCTTACTTGAACTCCCCCCGCCCCCCATTCCAAATTATATATTATATATTATTATATGTATTATATATTATACCAGTCCTTTCCTTCTTCCCCAACTTATAGAGCCTACACTGTTGCTGCCATCAAATTCAGTTTCGCCTCTAATGCGGAAAAGGCTTAGGTAGGCTTTGGGGATAATTTTTTCCTGTAACAGTGAGGTAAGTGCTCCACAAGAGCATCTGCATTTCAAAAACGTAGCTGTGTGACTCCTATCACTTGATCTTTTTGCAGTCACTGGAGTATGTGGGCCATAGCATTGTAAAATGATTTATGGCATTTTTTTATGATCATGGGGTGGGAGGGAGAAGGAAAGGAAACTGATCTGTGATAGCAAAACTGATAAATGAGGCTATCAGGTGGAGGAATATTTCATGGGCTTAAACTTTCTACAAGATGCTGTAGTTTCCTTGAGAACTAACACTTTTGGGGTTTTACCACTGGCACAAGTGTGTTTAGTCTTAGTGAGGATGAAGACAAAAAGCAACAAGAAAAATTCTGAGCAGATACTGGGAGTCACAGTGAAAGTGGTCAATCGTTGGAACAGGGGCCCAGGCAAGCTGTGAAAACTCCATCCTTAGAGATGTTCACAACTTGGCTGGATATAGGACCCAGCAGAACCTGGCCTAAATTTGGCGTTGGACCTGACTTTGAAATTGGCCCTGCTTTGAGCGGGGTGTTGGACCAGATGATATCCAGAGGTGCCTTCCAACATAAAGTGTTTAAGAAGTCTAAGATTATTTTGATAAAAAATAATGGGTTTATACATATAAATTTATGTGTCATATCTCATATTATATGCCTGTAATCAGGTGAAAATGCCTGTGTATTCTGTGTAAACTAGGGCTCTTCATAGCAGTTTTTAAATAGACAGCTCTAGTGGGTGGATTTGGGGAAGCGGTTTTGTATTCCAAATAACAAATAAAACTGATTTCTGCCTTAAATACAGCATCAATATGACTTTAGAGAGCAACTTTAAACACTGGTCTGATGTACAAAAACCAACCATGTACACACACAAAATTTTTAAGGCAACTACTGATTTTTCTGCCTCCTCTCCCTCTTCAAGCTGCACCACAAGCTGCAAGCTTTATAGAACAGAATTTTTCTGGCGACACTACAAACAAACCAGGGATGTGGTGGACAAGTAAGTGTCAGATGTAGTTAAGATACAAATCAAGGAAACTGAAGAAACACCTTTTTCTCTAGGCTAAAGAGAAAGTGTTGGGCAGAAGAAAAGAAGATAAGGAGCTGGTTATGTATATCAACATTGTCATTCAAGTCTGCATCTGAGTAAATAACTTATGTTCCTCATCCCGTACTCTCAGCTGCAATCAATGTCTTTTTAAAAGATATTACAGACCATCCAATATTTTAACAGAGAGAATCCTGAAAGACCTCAAACTAGGAATGAGTGGTGCAACTGAGATGCTTCTTTGTGTGTCGCAGGAATCATTTCTGTCAGTCCCGTTGCCTTACAAAGAAAGATTTAGAAAACAAATATTCCTATTTCTTCCCGAATAGAAGAAATGAGTAGTAGATTGTTTCCTTGCTGGGAGCTTCTAGATCTACCTCTGCATGGGCTTTTTCTGTCTGAGAAGCTTTATCTCGCTTTCTTGCAGGGTCACACACGTCACCACCTCTTTCACAGGCTTTTTTTTCATACACAAAGCTCGAGCTCTTACCACATCTCCTCACAGGATCAGATGGTGTGAGTCTTCTGTTTTCGATAGTAACTTCTAGTGTTTCTAGCTGATCTAATTCATAAAGAAGGTGTGGAGTTGCTCCTTCTATTCAGCTTGAAGAAGAGTGCTTAGTCCTTCTACTGGGCGTAACCAGCTATGGAATTAGTGACTGTCACCAAGGCATGGTGCATAAAATTCTTCCAACATAACTGTTTTCTCTTTCTCACTTCCTTTATATGCAAATAAAAAAAATATCCTGAAGTGCATTTTGTTTAAAACTGTGCCTGAGCCCCTAATGTGTCTCTAATCTACAGATAGAAAACTTTTTCCATATAGCTTTTTAAGGTGCTGCCTCTGATACAACATTCCAGTATTGCCACATCTTGTAAAATTCTGTCTGTAATTACATAGTTTCATCAGGACTAGCTGATTTCTGCTTTAATTTTCACTTGCCTCCAAGTATACGTAAAATAGAGTACAAGTTAGTGCAGTCAGTCTGTTGCAGTTTGTGCTGCTGCTTCTTGGAAAATGCCACCGGGAGTTGGGCTCTGGGAGTAGCTGAGGTGCTAAAGCCACTGGCAGCTTGCAGCATGACTTTTATTTTTTTTTTTTTTTTTATATATATATATATACTGAAGGAAGCCTGCTCATATTTCCACAAAGAAAGAAACCAAACTTCCTTCCTTTTGAATCACTTTGTCCCTTTAATTAGAATTCATGAAAGGGAAGCATTTTACCTGCATTGAAAACCAACCAGCAGAGGTTGCCATTGATTTTCCTGTTGCCTCTTACCTGCTTTAGCAGTATCCGGATTTCTTGTTCAAGACCTGGAGGAGTCAGCTGACACGAGTGCTTGTTATCAGAGTTCGGTACTCTGAGCGCACAGTAATGGGCACTGCAGTTTTGTACATCAGCTGGGTCGGACCTGTGAGCAAGGTGACTCAGTGGTTGCCGGAACGTTTGGAAGCTTTAGTCGTTGCCAATATTCAAATCTGTATCGAGCAGAATGCCCTGAGTGCGTAGCTTCTGTGGTCCACTTAGTTTTAGGCTTTCCCTTTGCTTATCTAACATGCCCTTGTGCCTTTGAGACTTTCTGGCATACATTTTAAGATGTTTTGGCCCTTTGTTTCTCTGGTGCCCACCACCAACTGGCCCAGGGAGGGGAGGGAGAAGTGCTGGTTGCTGCCATGCCTGTGCACACGGTTGTTTGTTCTCCTCCTCCTCCCCCACAGGAGGAGTGGGAAGAGGAGGAATAAAAATTGCTTCCTATTGTTCCGCCCGTGGTATGGATGGCTTAAAGCTGTACTCGGGGACTAAATTCAGGCATTAAATCTGTTGTCGCAGCCGTTTACAGTTCTGAGGTATGGGAGCGATTTTAATTTTTCCTTAAATCCTTTGATGGAAGAATTTGGAATTGTCACACGCCGTTATTGCAAACCGTTCTCTCACTGCTGCATTTTATGCTGCTTCACATTCCTACAGGCTTGTCATTCAGCTTTGAATATTTGCTCCAGGCTATACTCAAAATACAAGATGTTAACCCAGGAGCAGCTTATTAAAATTTTGCCTGTGGTTTGCCTTGGAACTAAAAGAATTTAAGTCACTGTAGTTTCTAGTGACTTAGTTGGTTAAAGCCTCCGATGCCATTCTTGACACATGTACTTTGCTGATCTATAGCCCAAAACACTGTTTTGTGGTTGGTATTTTGGTATCTAAATTTGCTGTTTCTCTATGTGTCTAAGGATGTATGAAGTGTCTATGTAAGATAACTTCGATGATTGTATTTGTTGCTGGTTTTATTTTTAGGAAGCATGAAGTAAACAAAACTTCTGAGTCCTTAATCAGGGAATAACAGCATCCATTTGCATGAGTAGAGATCACTTAATTGGGTTAAAAAGTCTGCTTTGAAAAATAATGTTACTCACAAGTATTTGTATTAAAACCAATGTTTGCAATCGGTTGGAGCAATTAAGAATTGGCACAGCATTGAAAGCAGTTGCAGATGAGTTTTAAAATAAATCTGCCTTAAGTACGAAAATAAATTTAATTTTTAGGGGACCGTAATTTTGTCTTTTAGGCACGACAAAATTTGTGTCAAACCACAGCAAATACACATTGTCTGTGGATGTTTAGCCTCGTAAAGTAAGAGATGCATATGAAATTAGCGATCTGAGAATAACTCTTTAATAAACATTTTTAGCTGGGTGGTGATGGCGGTTTCTAAAATAACCTACACAGCTATAGTCGTTTGGGTGGACTTGACTGAAATGTTTGAATTTGGGGGGGTGGTGGTGGTGGTGTACATCCTGTGGACTTCCGACATTATTTAACGCTTTGGCATTCGGTGCGGTTGCTCCGCCCTGATCCGGGGTAGGTCGCAAGACTTCGGAACTTGCACGGAGCGAGACCCCCGGCTGCGGCCGCTCCGAAGCCCCCTCCCTGCCCGCTGGCTGGACGG
>NW_009260342.1:529023-534542 GCF_000687185.1 Egretta garzetta
CAGGTGCAAGCAATAATTTCAAGGGGGAAGGAGAGAAATAGCGACAGAAGCGCTAGCCGCACCACAGTAACTAGGACTTCCCTGTCAAGCAGTTCATCATAGCGGCTGATAAGGATGCGTGTAGGTGAGAAAGATTGCTATATTGCTTTAACAAGGAATTAGAGAAAGTAGTAATTTTATACGTGCTCAGTTGCTTATAGATGAAAGGAATGAATAGCCGGAAATATTCTGGGATGTTACAAAATCAAAAGGACTTTCTGTACAGCGTGGTGATGCACGACAGGAAATTAACTCCAAAAAGAATGCTTTCTCTCAAACTGCTGCAACAGAATTGAGAATTTTTCTTTTCTAGTATCTGAAATTCCTCCTGAAGACACAGCAAGGACTATCAGAAACATCAGAGAGATTCTGGTACTTTTAAAGAGACTTAAAGAAAATGCCAGCGTAATATCTGAATGACCTTGGAGATCATTTTATGTGGATTCATTAATTCTCACTGCCAGTCTTCTAGTCTCAGGAACTCGAGGATTAAAGATGATTTTAACATTTTAAGGGCCTTTCAATTCTGTACAATTAATTACCTGCCTAATGATTCCTGAACTAATCAAGCATTTACTTAAAACTGAACACAGAAGATGCTTTCTTTTAACGTTTGCTTTCTCCATAACTCCGAATAAAATGAACAAGGTAATGTCCTGCAATTAGAGGAAAATTTTTTTAAAGCAACTATTTATTATGCTGATCATCTAATAAATATAGAAACCCTAAAACTACATAGAAGATGAAGCTGGATAACAGAATAATGGAGTAGTAAACAATGGCAGCTTTTCTAGTCAAATCAGCATTTCATTAGCTTCACAGCAGAATGCAGATGGAAGTTTCTGTTCTCGTTGTATGGGGGTTTGTGAAATGATTCAGGTGTAGCTACAGAGGTGAGCAATGTCATGGATATACCTATGAACTCCTGGGTGCTGAGCCACTGTAGCAGATATGGCAGAGTTTCCAAAGATGATTATTTTAAATTACCATTGCTGAAATTAAATTCAGGAGGATTTATTTTGTCTGTGGGAACCTTGAATTATGCTTCTGGCATTAATAATTGTAATGGACTATAACTGTTTGAAGGAATTGTGAATATTGACATAAGTCTCCAAATTCTATTCTTAAATTATTTTCATTTTTAAATGAATAGGTCTTCCTCATTGTATGTGAGATGTATGTTTTCTTTCTTGGGAGTCAGAGGACAAATCTGCCTTGTCCCCCACCCGACTCCCTCCAAATAAAATTCATTATTCATACCCAAACAGTGGTGAGTCTATTGGAATTAACCTTGACAAAAGTGTTTTCCTTACATTTCCAATAAATAGCATGGATAAGACGGAATACAATCTCCTGAATGGAGCCAAAAAAGACAGCGTTAGATGGTGAACTTTTTCCTTTCCTCGTCAGTCAGTTTGTGATTTAAATTGAGACATGAAAAAGATTATCTCCAGTAACTGCTGGTCCAGGAAACCTGAGCTGTACTGAGGTTCCTCCTTCCCTTCCTCACCCCATTATGTTCCAAAGTAAATGACTTTCTCAGGAAAATAAGCAGCCAGAGATTTCCCCCCCTCCTTCCCTGGGAAACGAATGTGTCTTTTCAGTTATTATTTCCTTATTTCACAGTACCTGTTTGTTTTTGAAGTGCCTTGTGTTTGCTAAAGATTGGTCGAGAGCACTGGAGGAGCTGATCAGTGGCCTTTCTCTTTCTGGCTTTTTTTTTTTTTTTTTTTTTTTGAAGGATCACCCTTTTGTCTCTTCTCCTGCTTTTCTTTTCATCTTAATTGCTATGACCCAAATTGACCTAAAACTAAAGCTAAGGTTTCCACACACTAATGTCTTGGAGCACCTCAGGTTCTGGATGCCTACCTTGGAAGAAGTCTTTTTAAAAATGTCAAGTCCCTAAAAGGCATCTCAATCAAACTCCCCCACTGTCTGTCTGTCTTTCCTTAAAGCTAAGGTGTGCCAGAGGTGATGCACTGATGCTGAGGAGGCATCAACAGCTATGGGACTATGGGACTGTAATCCTCTCAAATGTAAGCACTGGCAGTGTCTACAAAGAGAAATCGTGAGACGCTGAAGCAGAGTTTAACTGCTGCTAAGCAGGTCATCTGCTCACTAAGGCTCAGATTGCAGTGTTCCCTAATCACAAAACATGAACCAGTCCCGATGGATTGAATGGAGGACTCTGAATATGAGCAGTAGTGTTATGAACATATCTGAGCATCTCTCCTGCCCTCTTGGATTTGGTCACTACAATGCAGTTGACATCTGTATCCTTGAGACAGTTGTTATTGTCTTGCTAACATTTTTAATTATTGCGGGTAACTTAACTGTGATATTTGTTTTTCACTGTGCTCCACTTCTGCATCATTATACCACCAGCTATTTTATTCAGACCATGGCCTATGCTGATCTTTTTGTTGGAGTTAGCTGCTTGGTTCCTACTTTGTCACTGCTCCACTACTCGACAGGTGTCCACGAGTCCTTGACCTGTCAAGTTTTTGGATATATCATCTCTGTGCTCAAAAGCGTGTCTATGGCATGTCTTGCTTGCATCAGTGTGGATCGCTATCTCGCTATAACAAAGCCTCTCTCCTATAATCAACTGGTCACACCTTGTCGCTTGAGAATCTGCATCATTTTGATCTGGATATACTCTTGTCTGATCTTCTTGCCTTCCTTTTTTGGTTGGGGAAAACCTGGTTACCATGGAGATATTTTTGAATGGTGTGCTACCTCCTGGCTAACTAATGCCTATTTTACTGGCTTTATCGTGTGCTTACTATATGCTCCTGCTGCCTTTGTCATATGTTTCACATATTTCCACATTTTTAAAATTTGCCGGCAGCACACCAAAGAGATAAACGATCGGAGAGCTCGATTTCCTAGCCACGAAGTGGATGCTGCTGGGGAGACTGGGCACAGCCCTGATCGCCGCTATGCCATGGTTTTGTTTCGGATAACCAGTGTGTTCTACGTGCTGTGGCTCCCTTATATCATATACTTTCTGCTGGAGAGCTCTAGGGTGTTGGAAAACCCAGCACTTTCCTTCTTAACGACATGGCTTGCTATAAGCAATAGTTTCTGCAACTGTGTGATATATAGCCTCTCCAACAGCGTTTTCAGGCTGGGACTGCGGAGACTGTCGGAGACAATATGTTCATCTTGTATGTGTTTAAAAGACAGGGATGTACGGGACCCTAAACCAAGAAAACGGGCTAATTCCTGCTCCATTTAAAGAAAACTGGTGCATGTAACCAAACGCGGAGTTTTGATAGTATTTGCTGTATCTGGAAACTTGCCAGAAGCGAAATGTTTACTTGAATAGTTTGCTATGATGTTAGGGTGAGTTTAAAAGTGCTTGCAGAAAAGGAAAAGGCTGCTGTAAGAGGGGTCACTGAACTTGAATATAGCTCTTGTGAAATTGTGAGGAGAGCAATTTGACAGAGACGATGAAGAAGGTCAGAACTAAAAATCTTCCAAAGGGCGTGAAATAACTACCACATCAGAGGAAGTTCCTCATAAAATAAATAAGCTAGTTACTACCTTATATTTTCCCCCTTGTAGAAAAGTTGTCTTACTATCTTTGTGTCAGAATACACTGTAGCCTTCCGAATTTAAATATATTTAAGAGGAAACAATCAACAACACAGTAAGTGGCTATCCGTAAATTATATACCTGAGGACTATAGTAGATATTGCAGATTAATAGTCAGCTCTATCTCTGCTCACATCTTGTACAATTTTCAGTTGTACAAACAATCCGCAATGCATAAAACCTACACGGGGCATGACGCTTTTGGATAAAGTGGCACATTTTGATACAACTTCCACAGAAGCTCTCCCTCTCATTCCCCCTTTTTTTCCATGCTGTGCATCCCTAAATTGCATCGCGTCCAAGTGGTTTAGTTTGAGGGCACCTACGAGGTAAACTGAGTTTCAAACCATTCTTCCTGGAGAAAGCAATAGCCCTTCCCGACTGGCTGAGTAACTGCAGCTGCCCATGTACAATGGCTTTTTCAATCTTTCATTCTCTTGATCCTGTTAAATTAGTACACAGTATTGATGTAGTGTCCTTTAGGGTGTACTAAAGCTTTTCCTTTATTGGCTACACAGATAATCCTAATGCAAATATGATAATCGCACACAGCAGTGTGCATCACTGCTTAGAAAATTAAAACTTAACTAACCCTTTTCTTTGGGAAGTCTAAATAGCTTACTGTTGTAGCTGTCAAGCCGTTGTGTAAACCTAGCTTGCACATACTGTATTTTTTTTAGAGAAAACGTAAATTGTGGTCTGTGCCTAATGTTTTCATAGCACATGGAATAGGTCAATGCTACAGGATTATAAAATTACACTTGCTTTAAGAGAAATACTACCTGTTTGTTAGACAAGTGTTCTTGGAGGGGGAGAACAAGACAGCTTAGTATTAAATACAGGCAAAGACCTTCAGTATTTCCTTTTGTATTGAACTGATTTTCAGGTCCACTGATGAAATCTTTTTTATTTTGCAAGGGCGCACGTTAGGTTTGTGTAATAAATTGCCAGGGGTTCAGATGCATGCCAATCAATAAAATATTTAAATTATTATTTTGAACCAAATGTAATTTTCTTAGATGGTTATTGGCTTTTTAAGAAGGCCCAATTATTGATTATTGGTGCCTTTTAACACTGCACTATTATTCCTTCTTCCACCAAAATGCATATGTAAAGATCGTGCCTATTACTTTTTGTAATGGAAGCTAACCACGCTTGCAGACTTGTGATTTGACTCTAGAGCTCCCTTAATTATGTATTCTTTGTTCTTTTGAGGTGGTTCTGAACCCCTGTACATTTTTTTAAACCTGTAAGAAAGTTGAAACAATGGAATAAAGTAGTATTATGTATATCAAAACCAGCCTTGGCTTTAGTTCCCTGATGTTATGCTCTGTTCTCTGTGAAAGTTCTTTTGGGCTAGGACTCAAGAGTGAATGGTTTAAAATCCAAACCTCAAAGCCGCTTACTTGACATCTTAAATGTTTATATACCAGTTTCTAGCATTGCACAATCTTTAAAGCAGATTGAAATATGACTTGAAACATTCCTCTAGCTAAGCTGAGCTGTTGCTGGCAATTAGTCCTGATAGGTATTATGGAAAAACGAGTAGTATTCATTGCACTTATCTCATAATGCTCTATGTCTACAGGAATGCGTCTGCTGCCTTCTTTTGAAAAGTTGCTGTTTATCTCAGAAGGCTCTTTTTGGCTGACTGGTGCTCTCTAAGGTTGTGTAACCCCATCTCTTCTAACAAACACCACTTGGATTCCTTTTGTTTTGTCATTATTTTGTCATTGTTCCTTGCTTAGTAGGTCCTCGGCGTGCAAGACGTAGACAAGGAACAATGAAATAACTCATTTCTCACAACTCTCGGGGCTGATTTCATACCAGTAAAGTAGTTTTATTTCTGTGCTCTAGAGCTGGCCGCTTACTGCTTCTT
>NW_009260342.1:534692-595395 GCF_000687185.1 Egretta garzetta
CATTCCTGGTAACAAGTTTCTATGGGACCTCCTGAAAGTCAAGAAAAGTTCTAGAAAATGCTTAAAGTTGAACTAACCTTTTATTAAAATCAAGCAATACAGCCTAGAGGCAGTAGATGCATTGTTAGCATGGTACTGTAACTACAAATAACGTAGAAATACACAAGCTAACTCATTTGTATCAGTAGTGCCTTAGTTGAACCCTGCTTGTATAACCTCAGCAAAGGGAGTTGATGTACAGCAACTTGAAGCTTTATTGCCTGCAAACGGTAGGTGAGAACGAGAACTTCGCTTCAGAGGCTGCAGCACAAGGTTTACTCACCACCCACCGGCTTCTTGCCCTGACGGGCAGAGTTAGCAATACTTCTCTCTACCATCGTGTCGAGCTTGTGGAGTTGTCAGGCGGGACTGAAGATTTCTCTTTTCCTCAGGCTGTCTTTGGAGGGAGAGATCATAGTAGAAATCCAGTACCCTGCAAACAAATTGTAGGTTGCTAGATTCTTTGCTGTTTTGGAGGGTGTGTTTCTTAAACGTTGCCGTAATGTTGCTGGTGTAAGAGGGCTAATTTGCTTACCTGGACCCCAAATTTCAGTTGCACTGAAGTCATACTTCAGCCTGTTCTCTGTAAATGCAAGCCTCCTGGTCTCCTGGAATCTGTCAAATTAAACATCCTCGGCAGAGTTAAGTACTGCGTTTCTTCTTGCTGTTTGCAAGATGACAGGATTTGACCTGGTGGTCAGTCACATGAATTTTTAAATTTAGTAAGTGTGTTTCATTTTTTGAACGTGTTTTCTAAACTCATGATTTAAAATTTTATTTGAGGGAGGTTTGTTATTGTTTTACTAATGCTGTCTGAAGATTCCAGCTGGTGCTAAATTCTCTTCCAGAATTATAAGGCTGGACGTTTTAATGGATAAAAAAAGTCCAATAGAAATTCCAGTCACCCAATCTGTCACTTTTGATTTTCATTCTGTCATTATATAAAGTCTCATGTTCTTGTATGAAAATCTGATTAAAGAATGAGACATTTGAAGCTGGCATCTGGAGTACATATCTCACTTTCATGTGCTAAAAATTTTTTGATTTATGAAATCCTTATGATGTATGAAATCCCTAGTAAATAGGTGACCAGACGCTGATAAAATCATTGTTGATAATACAGGTAATAATAAAGCCTCTCCATATACAGATATATTGAGGGAGTCGCTAAAACTTTAGGTTCCTTTAAAAAAAATATATACATGAGAAGAAAACATATGTAGAATATTAAATAAATGGTTAAAGTGGAGAGATATGCCTAATAGGTAAGCAAAACATGTGCAGGTAGATTATGTTGTGCCGTTACATTTCTCTTGAATGCCTTTGTTTGTAGTGTACCAGAGGCTGTGTCAAGGTCGATTGCATTACTGTTCTTGGAATCTCATGTCTTCTGCCTAAGGAAAAATCAAAAATACTTGTGTAATGGCAGCAAAAGTGCTACCAGAAAAATAATTTTTTCCTCACCAAATTCTTTATGCTTCCTTATTTTCTGGTATGGTGAATTCCCCCATAAAATACTGTTCTTCAAAGGCAAAGAAAACTGTAGTAATGAAAAGCACAATGCTGTCTTTTAAAAGTTTATGTATTGTCTAATAGTAATCTTTTCTTTTTTTTTCCATTTCTGCTTAAGAATCCATTTTGTAATTGTACTTGGTAAAGCTTGAGGTATCATGCTAGGTTTATTTTTGTGCAGAATCTTTGTGCTTCCTCTACTGAAAAGTTTGGAGTGGCTTTATTGGGTCACTTTTCATAGATACAGTTTATAAAAACCTTTACAAAATAGCATTTATATTGGGTTTGTGATTATTTTTAATTTGTGTTTCACAGCTGAATATCCATAAGGGCACTTAGTTTTTAGGCTCAGCAAAACTAATAAAATGTTCTTTTTTGGCTAAAATAACGTACCAGTCGATAAGAGAGATAGGCTATTGAGAAAAGTGTATCAATGTAATGATTAGTTATTTCCTCTTGCGTATGAAAAATTAAGTTTAACTATAAAAAAAGATAGTTGCAACAGGATATGGAGTTGATGGGAAATGCAATCAGATCTTACACTGTCTCACAGTTGGTTCTCAACATGAACCTATTTTATCTTTCCATGTTACAGTTGTAGCCAAACAAATACATATATGGATTTTTTTAATGCTGCCACTTGAATGCTGAGGATCTATATCTCTTAATCCAAGCTGCTGCTCGTGGTGGGAATATCCTTTAACAGATCTCAAACTCAGCTGCAGCGTGCCTAGCAACACGATGGTGCTGGAGCTGACTTTGCCAAGAAGTGCGAGAGGTTCAGGAGGCCAACATTGCTGTGGGGGAAGAATGTCAGTGAAGGTGGCAGTGCCCTGCCCAGCCATCCTCCAGGGTCAGCTAATTTGCAGATCTTTCAGTTTTGTTGTCACTGTCACCAAAAGGAAAAGTTTAAACTTTTGACTTCATCTCCCCCCCTACATTACCTCTGCCTCTCTTTAGGCTGTTTTATGGAGTGGTGCATCATTCTACTAAAGAACTGAGTTAGATTTATTTTGTTGGGCTTTTTTGATTAAAATATTTTATGTATGTCATTTGAGCGGCAAAACCAAACATTACTTTGTTAACTAGATGCTGATTAATTTTTAGGCCTTTCCAGAAATGGAAGCATCATGGAGGTAGTGTTTTCCTGTCACTTGCAGTATTGCTTGGAACATTGCTTAAAGATCATGTTTTCCAAGATGACATGATTTTTGCTGAACCAAATATGAAGTTCAAGTAAAGTCTGTGGGTTTTTTCCTATTTAACATAGATGTTTAATTTTTTTTAGTATATGCTAAATTTATACATAGATCTCTGCAGTCATTAAGCATTTTTAATTGTTAACAAAAGACTATGTCATTACTGTAGATTAGTGTGTAAAAACAATATGGAAGAATATTTAAGAGTAGCTTCCTACTCACAGATTTTTCTAGTCAATCTTAAATAAAATTACTCCTTCCTCCATCTGATATTAGGAAAATCCTTCCAGAAAATATTATCTGAGCTCTGTGAGCTTTAAGTGCTAAAAGAACATATGTGAATGAAGAAGAAGCTGTCAATGGCTCTGTGCCCCAGCACAGCCTCAAGAAAATGCTAACAAACCTCACTTTTACATCCATAATTTCTGTGGGCCTTTCCTTTGTCCAAGTACTGTGAAAGGTAGGAAGAATATAAGGAAACCTTAGTGCTTTCAGCTGCAATGACGGGAGGCTAGGAGAAGCAATTTCAGGCAGTAAAAATGTCTGGAGATCTTCAGGATTTTATCACAGTCTTATGCCAACTACTGCCCAACTTAAACCCTCTTGAGAAGAATGTGACAGCAATGCTGAAGGCATTTCATTTTAATCACTGTGTGATTCTGTTTGAACAAAGAGAAGGTGATTTGGATCAAAATGAAACTTTTCTAAGTGCAGTGATTACCAGGGAAAAGAGCTTCAGTTTTTTTGTGTGGTGGTCATCCTTGCCTCAAAGCTTGCAATCTAAATTTTACAATTGGCAGTATTAGAAAACATGAGAAAACACGAAGCTTTTGAGGAGAGGAAGCTCAGCGATGTTGGCCTTAATCATGCAGGGGCATTTCTGCATCTTGACAGCATTGCTTTTTGTTTCGTTGTTTTCTTTAAATGAAATAGGTAATGCTTGTTGCCTTTTTTTCCCCCCTCCTTCTGTAAGTTATTTGAATAAGCAGAAATTCTTTTAATCATGGAAGAAGTCCATTTTATGAGATATTTAAATGAAGAATAGGATAGTGGGTTAGGAATAGTATAATACAGTATCCCTGGGAGAAAAGTATGTTACTTGTGGAACATGCACTACTTTTCATTTTATATACTTTAGGCAGGAAAGTCTTCAAATACCTATACCTGATGAAGGTTTCTAGTCCTTTTCATGATCTCTGCAGTGTCATTTATGCTTGTGCATGTAATATTTAAAAGTTCTTCATGTGTGACATCTGAATTTAGAATTGTAAATGGACAAATGATATTTCCCATGATTGGGCAAATTTGTTCTGACCTAGGAAAGACATCTGCTGAATCCACAGGTTTTTGTGTTTATTAAGTGATTATAGCATACAGGTTCTCATTAGCTGTTTTGTTGTGGGGAAACAAATACAGGAACTGTGCATTGAGGCAGAAGAGCTGACCGTTCCTCAGATGGACTGCTCCTCATCCGTTGCATGAAATTATTACCTCAGATGAGCCCAGGTGAGGTGGTGGCTTTGGGGGGCCAAACACTGAGAGTGGGTGACCTTTATTTACTTATTTTTGTAGTTTGCCTTAATGCCACCGTGTTACTCTGTGTTCACATCTGTGCTTAAATGAGGATTGTCAAAACCAAAACACTTGTGTCACTTTGGAACATGTATACCCCCCTGTTAACTGCTGAGATTCTTGTAGGTCTTGCTCAGTACGACGTGCCATTTAAACCTCTGATTCATGTTCAGTGACTAAACCTGTGGTGGTTTGAATTGTTACCGTTCGGCAGCAGAATGAAACATGCTTGTGCCTTGCCTCGCCTCCTCTTCCCTTGGTTGTTTCAGGTCACTCTGGCAGCTGAGCACAAACCCATTTTCGGCAGTGGGTAGGACTGTACAGCAGAGAATGCCGACGTGGCTGAAGCATGTGCGTGTGCTTATACATGCAGTTAATCCTCTACAGAAGGGGTGGCATAGATGCCCTCAGGTAGCTGAAGGCAATAATGCCTCAACAGGGTTTTTGCAGCGCTTTGTTTATTAGGGTTTTTAATGGTAAGGAAACTTGTTGTAATTAAAAAAGAGAGAGTAATGTATTGTTATTAGGTCAGGAACAGATTAGTCTGTTTTTCATCTATGCCCTCAATAGGTGAACAGGATCTTCATAAGAGAATTTTATTATAAACAAGTAGATTTTGCACACTACAGTTTTTATAATGAGTTTTAATGTGACTATACATACATAAGGGTTGTAAAGAGTATTATAATGGTAAGGTTTCAGTCTCAGCTTTTTCTTAACTTCAAAGGCTTTGGGGACCACTTTGTGGCTAGAGCTGGGTAAGTGCTAAGTGTGCACTAAAATTACCAAAGCCAAAACTGCAAATGGAGGCTATAAAAGAAAGACCTTTATCCAAAACTACTTTCTCTGTAATACTGGCTACTTAATGTTGTCCAGGCAATATCTCATGTTGGCTTATGAAGATTGCATATAGAAAAGCAAGAAATACAATAACTACATGCTATTATAATTATTTTAAAGACTTTTGATTTTTCAACTTGGGTCTTTTGGAGACTATATTTTCTGCGATCTCTTACTGTGGGAACTTGCAACCAATTAATTATTTTTCTTTGCTGGCTGTGCTTTACTTGATCTCTGGCTTTTGGGTTTTTTAAAGTTCAATTTGAAATTTGAATTTTAAATTCAATTTTGTTGTTACGTAGATGTGTTCTTCACTTGATTCATGTAAAAACCTTTATGAGAATATTAGAAAGATCATGTCCTTGAAGGGAACTGTATTTAGTCTTAAATCCATTTGGGCTGCATTTCATTGTATCTAAAAGAAGCTGTTGCCGTACCTTGTTTACTAGATTTCAGGTGTCTTGGCAGCAAGCCTCATCGACAGATGACAAGTTCTCCAATCTCTTCCGTTGGGCCGAAATATTATTTGCCACTGATTTTATTTGTAAACATTGCTAACTAAAGAAACTCTGTTTTGGTGGTGAATCAGCATTTTGGATGTGATTTATGGAGATACCTTATCTCTCTATTGTATTTCCTTTGATTCTGGTGGCAGTATATGAGGGCTATTGCTTAAGTGCAGCTGGAGGTTTTGTCCATGTTATCCCTGTGCATTTGCAGCTCCTTTCTTCTGGTTTATCCTGGCTTGAGAAGCTTTTTGGGGGAAAAGTATGTCTGTGATAGTTGGTTGTTGATACAATTGTGCTTTGATGGTCATTTTATGAATTTCACTGCATTAGGAATGCCTGTATTTTGAAAATAAAAATCATAGCAAAGTGCTCTTGTATTAATGGTATTGATTTTGTTTAAAAATAAATTTATAGCAAGATGAAAATTTTTTATGTTGGTAAAAAGAGATTTGAAATTGATATATGTGAAGAATGCCTGTTGATAATATATTTTGGGAAAGATTTGCATTTCCAGTGGCAGATAAAATTCAAGAGATTAAATATAAATATTGATTCCAAAGAAAAGCAGCTCTTAGTTTTCATGCAATAACAAAATGAATTGTAGTCTTTTTTTGTCAGGAAGAGGATTTTGGGTTACTATAAGTCGCCTTATGGAAAAGGTAGTTTAATGAGCCATGGTTTACCAAAAACTGTCGAGATATTAGTAATTATAAAAATAACAAAACTGTTAGAAATCATCGCTACGATCACCATGGTGTGCCTGGGTCTTGAATACTGAGTGTAGCTGGTCCACAGTGGCACAGCTGGAAGGAGTTCTGAGGAATGACAAAGGAACTCCTCTTCTCTATGGGCAAATTAAAGTCTCTAGGATTTTCCAACCTAGAAGAGAAAGGATTAAGGGGCAAGGGAGTATGAGAGGTCTGTAAGGTTGTGAATGTCATGGGGGAGACCTGGATATAATTACTCATGGTTTCTTTTCCAGTGTAAAAAAATTAAAATCAAGGCAGCGGAATGAAAACAAACTGTATGTAGTGAACTGTGGAATACATTAACAAAAGACACTCTGGATGTCAAAAGCTGACATGGGTTAAAAAATCAGAGAAATTCAAAGAGAGATAGCATATTACATGCTGTGACCATGCTTCTGTCTTGGCAGTCCATGTGCTACAGATTACCAAAGGCTGGGAGGCTACAATGGGGGAATTGTTGCAGAATGTTTGTCCTGTTCTTATACTTGTCCTTAGGCATCTGTTACCAGTTGCTGTTGCAGACAGTATTGATGCTAGAGGAACTAAGGGCTGACCTAAAGTGTCTGCTCTTACCTTTCTGCTCTCTTGCGTTGTTACATCTTTATTACTTTTCGTATAATAACTCTGGATATTTCTTTTCATATTTGGTCTGTCGGGAAAAGAATGCACAATTTACTTCAGCTGTTTTTTCTGAATAAAATTGTGAGTGAAAAATGAACATCTGTGGCTGTGCATCTTTGTGTGTACGTGGAAGGTGGCTGTGAGAGTAGAAGTGTCAGTATGATCAACTGTCCCCATCTTTTCTCACTACGGAAGCACAATACCTTTTGGAAGAGCATCAACAAAGCAGTCGTGAAGGCGACTGTATTGCTAGTGCTGATATCAAATACTAGGGGATAAACTTTAACGGTTTTTTTCCTAATAATTACAGTGGTTAGGACCCAAGCTATTATTGTAGGCCGTCTACAGCAAAAAGGGCTTCTATATGTCATGATTTTTTAAAAATAAAAGATGATACTGCAAAAGTAGGGATGCCTACACTACAGGTGGCTTTCAGATGCCACTCCCCAAGCTGCATCTGGTTCCGCAGAGGTCCAGCACGTCCTCTACTTTATCATGCCATTAGAAAATGGGTGATATCGTACTGATAGGAAAAACGATACGGAGGTCACTAACAGTGCAAAGGCTGCAATATTATATGCAAGGAGGGATGAAATCCTTGAGAAAATTTCCTTGACAGTCTGTTGTGGCTGATGACATATAGTTAGTAGTTCCCAACAACTAATTGGTATTTTCTCAAGTATTTCTGCAATCACCAAAGTTAACAGTGAAGCTAACAACAGAGTCCCATAGTGAACAAGGCAAGTATCTTAATGAGCCATGATGAGGATTGAGTATGGCTGTGCTGTTCCACTCCTGATCAGCAGCATATTAGCTGTTTTCTGAAATAATGTGTTATCTATTGAGAAATAAAAGCAGAATTCCAACTAGACGTCCATATAACTGGGGCTGATATATTTATAGAGTTGGAAACAGCGTGCAGTTTGGTCTGCCTGTCAGCGTATCTCTACAGCTATATATTATCGTCGGGTTTTTTTATAGAGGAAAGCTGTTCCGTCCTACTCCTTTCATTTTGCGTTAGATCAGCTAACGCTGGTTTGCCTGTAATAACATTTTTCTCATTTTCTTTTAAAACCAGTGTCAATAGTTATGTTCTGTGAATAAAATGTGATTTTTAAGGTGCATTCTGGTCCTTTCTTTGCTAGGTGCTTGTGCCTTGTCTTTAAGTGGCTAAATCATGAAGTGGGTTCTCTATGCTCAAATTCGTTTACCTGTGTTGCAGTTCCACATACTACTGCATCTTCAGGCTGGCTTGAGTCGTCTTCCTCTTGTTCATGGATTCAGGATGTGGAAAAGATGGGAAAATGTCAGGTGAAATTGTAGCTTAGGATGCAGGGTTGAAGTTATTTTTGTGACTGAGTATGTCTTGTTCATTTTTTTGTAGATAAATTTAGGTAAACTTGCAGAAACCAGCAAGACCATGCATATTTTAATTTTTCTTCCTTATAAAGTAATTATTGCTTGTGAAGAAAATGTTGAAATTTCAGGTGGATATTTAGTTTATACTATGAGAAAATAAGGAAAAATGAAGGTAACATGCATTGCAAACATGCCTGCTAACAACATTTGCATTTATACCTGCAGACAAATTTCCATCTAGAAGTCAGCATATCTTTGCAGTGCTTTCATCAAAAAGCATTTTTGCAGCTTTTAAATGTGGTAGCTAATTCATATTATTAATTATACATATTTTTGTCCAACCCTTCATCCCTGCTGCAAGCAGAATTCTCATTGACTTCAGGGGAACCTTGGAATTTTAAGGAAGTTTGGCTCAGTTTTCTATATTCAGTCTAGCAGTGATATGGAAAGCCCTAAACTTCTGATTTTTTGGCAAGTGCACAACATGACTCATGAGTATCTCCATTACAGTGGAAGGGAATGCAGCAGAAGCATTACTAATGGGGACAGAAGTCTTGCATGAAACAAGTGTGCATCTGTGTTTGTGTGCTGAACTGAAGACAATATGTTAGCATATGTTCAAAAAATCACTTTTCTCTGTTAAGAAGTACTGCTAAAAAGCATAGACTGTGAAAGAGAAAAGGGAGAGAATGCTCAGCTCTGGTTGGCTACACCGCACTTCATTTTTTCAGTCTATTTTCTGAATAAGCAAATTGACTGGCAGGATTTAAAAACAGTATTATTTTTCCATGTATGAAAAAATGCTAGTTGTAAGAATATTATGCTACATTATTTCACATTATTGAAAAACTTTAAATATAGATTGTTATGATAAACATATGACAGCTTAAAAAGTATAACTCTAGGCTATCATTTTAGAACTTCTGTATGTGAACTCCAAAGAGTTTGGCTAAATTTTGTTACAGTTACTTTGTCAAGCCCTCCCCTTTCCCCCAGTTGCATTGCATTGCTCTTTTTTTTCTAATTTAACAGCACATTGGCTGTTTTTCCAATGACCATATGAACATAAAAGGCATTAAAATATTCTGTGACTAGGTTGAAGATTAAGATTGAAACAAGATTAGGTTTCTTTTTTTTTTTTTTTTTTTTTTGCTGTCATCTGTTACTGTCCAGTTTGCCTGCTGGAATATTTGAGCATTCAAAATTAAAGTTGAAATCTGAAATCCTGTGTGTGGTTTTTGTTTTTTAATGAAAAACATATTTTTCTATTTATGTGAGACTGAAATCTTAAAAAAATAATATTACTTAACCGTTTACTGTTGTGTGGAACTTTTGTTAGCTATTTAACATGGTTCCTTGACTACTGCTACACAAACGAAGTCTTTTTTCATCCTGTGAGAACTTTCTGCATAACAGAAGACTGTTGGTCACACTTCAGTTTATTATTCATGCTGCCTTTATTGTCCACAAGAAAATAATGCCATGCGTATAAATCAAGTTCAGGTTATGTCTTGTGCTGTTATAACTGGACAAAATGATTTATCTCAGTTCGGTCTCTTCAGTTCTTTCATGTTCTTTGCAACAGCATCTCTAGCTGTGTTTGAGTTGACCTGCTTTCTTCCTAATAATTTTCTTTCAAAATTAGGGCAATATTAGCATACTTTATGTTATATTTAGATTTCATTGTTCTTGGAGTTCCATGAATTCAGTTAGATTTAGAATGTGAATTTAATATTTTGTGCCAATGGATTTGTATACTGTCTTGGTAACCATTACAACCTCTCAGAAGTGGTTCTGAAGATTGGTAGCAAAATCTTGGCTCAGAACCCTAATAAAAAGACATATTTACAATAATTTCAGTGTTGACATGTGGAAAAATGTAAGTCTAACTATAAATTTAGACCCAGTTTTTGACTTCTCAGGTTAATAGTGTTGATAACCAGCTTGATTGTAAGCTCACTTTCAACAGCGATAGAAAATATTTCCCCCCCCCCCCTTCTTGTTTTTGTTTTGGTCTCTTGTTTGTAAGTACTTGGGTCTTGATCAAACATAGTTATAGGCTGTAAAATGGGAAATTTTCAATTCACGTTGATTTCAATATTAGTTAGATAAACACAGGAGATAAAATTATATATAGGAAAAGGCATGAATCTATTCTGAGGTCTTTTCAACTTGACATTCTGCAGTGCTGGTTTTAAAGATTTCAAATCTAAAACTCATCCAGAACTCACAAAATTAATGCCTGAAGTCATGACTTTTTTTAGGCTGTATATGCTTATGAGTTACATTCCCTTGGAGAACGCTTGAGTGTTTGAGCACATACACTAAATTTCATACCAGCAAGTCAGAAGCTACATGCATTATGGTCCAAACATGTATTCGGTGCTATGATATGTGATTGTAAGTAGGCCTTTAATGATATCCCTCTATCAGAGAATCAGCCTGAAGGCACTGTAATTCTGTTGCAATTTTTTTGTTTATTTGAACAAAGCATTCTGTGTAGGGTGGTTGTTATGGCTTACATAAAATCTGAGCTGCTTGCTCCTCAGCTGAGGTTGATGGAGGACGTCCTTCCTCCCCGCCCTGTCACATGCAGAGATACCATCTGGGTGTATGGGATGAACTCCAGATTGGACTTGGAACTAATCCAGTAAATGTAACAGAAACCTTGATGCAAACAGAACAAAACATAACCAAACGAAACCTTTCAACCACAGTGATGCATTCAATGACATGATGATTTTTTAATGTGCATGATACCACAAGGCATTAGTTTCATCCAGTCAGCGTGGGAACTTTTGGAAAGGTGTAAAGTTTTAAGTGTTTTAAGAATGTTTTGCCTGAAACCTTATACCTTATTTTTGATGGTGATTTGTCTTGTGGTGGTGTCAAATACTGGTTTCTGGAGCGATGTTTTTTTTACGTTTCTGATTAGTTGATTTATTTCTCTCAGTAGGACTGAATATTAAAGAAAAGAGAAGAAGCTTAGACAACCATCCTTACCTTTACTGGTTTTGATTTTTATGATTTTGATGATTTTCCTATGAAAAGTCTTTTCTTAGACCTGCAAAGTGGAAGATTACTTAGAAAAGGAAGGATCATCTTTCTATTCATTTTTTTTTTTTTTTGATGGTTTTAAACAGCTACTTTTTCTCGTGGTTATACATCACTATTTTTCTTCTATTTCAAAAAAATACCCGAAGGTCTTAATTTGTTCTGTTCTGGTGCATTCTCAGTCTCTAAATTTATGTTCTATTACCTAAACTTCAAGTAATACTGTTTCAGTCCTGACACCAGGTATAAATTCTCTATGCTGTAATGTATTCTGTTTAAAAAAAACCAAACCAGCCAAGTTGTTAAGGTATGACCAAGAGCCGATCAGATGGGTTCGAAGTAATTTTGCATTTTGTGATCATCCTTGTTTATCTTGGTCTCTCGGTTTCCTTTTCCTGGCTGATCAGTAACCTCGCTCCTCTCTGTTTATAGCACGCTGTGTCCAAAACTAATTCAGATCTCTACTTGAGATCTTTCTTTAAGTTTAAAAGATTGTACTTGCTCTGAGAAGTTGTTAGAGGGAGCCATGGCTTTCTGAGTGGAAACTCTCAGGCTCCCATCCAGCCACAAATCAGTCAGTGTTTCTTTGTCATCTGCTCCGTCTTCCAGATGTCAGCATTATATGGTAGGTACCCACAGGGCAAGATCTTTAAATTGAAAGGTCATTTCCAAATGGCTATTAGAGAGGCAATAAATAATCAAGAATAGCTAGGACTTTTTGAGGCAAAAATTGTATCTCTCGGCTTTTAGAGCTTTGCATATTGTGATCTTCTTTGAGGTGTACCAGAAAGAGATAGAATGGCATTTGGATACCTGGTGGTTTAAAGTGCTTAAATACTCATTTGAATCTACTAAGTAGACCTGGCCTGATTTTTCAGGATTGCTGAGCAACCCAAAATCCCAGTCAAATTAACTCAACAACTGTGGAATTGTTACTAAAACAAATAATCTCCACAGATAGTCTGTAAACTCACTGAGATTTGAAATTTGATCAGTTTCTTCTAACTCATGTTACATGATGATTGTTTTTTAGCCAAGTTAGGGGTTATGGATATTTAGCCTACATCTTCATTGTTTCTGATCGTTGAGTTGTCTTCCTGGAATTGATGGTTATAGCACTGACGGAAGTTATTTTTTGTATATTTATATAAAAATATTTATAGCATGAGTTAAATTTAATGGATCCATCAACATAATGGATTGTTTCCATTCCTGGTATTTTTCATTCATTTATATATTTTTAATTCCATACATTTGTCAGTTTTCTCTTTTTCCAATGTTCTCTTTTCCATGTAGTTGCAGTCAAGTGCTTTCAGGCTTTTCTAAGCAGAGCATTGTACCGAGAGCATTGTGAATGGAAGCAGCATGACTGGAGAGGAAGACGAGGAGCTGTTGTAAGAGGGGACTGGGAGTAACTGGTCAGTTTGAATTCTTTTCAAAGCTGTGTTTAGGTGGTTCCTCCTGACTGATGAGGGAAACACCTTGTGCACCTGTGTTCGGATATGATGACCTTGGGTGGTCACCTACCTGGTGCTTGTTTACAATTTGGTTTTGATCGGAAGGGAAAACAAATGTTAAGTAACCTTTCTGAATGTGGATTAGAGTTACGACATTGGTGTCAAATAGTATGTTTAATGTTCAAACTTTCTTCGGTTTGAATTGGGAACTGGAAGTCTCCAGGGCATGAACAATTAATACTTAATAGAGAGCAGTTGAAAACCAATTAAGTTTTTGTTGATCAAAACATATTTCCAAGATTGAGAGTTGTATTCCAAAAGGGAGATTTTAACTGGATAAAAGACTTAGATGAGAGGTTGGATAGTGTGTGGAAAAAATGAAATCAAATGAACCAGTGACTTGACTTGCTTCAATCTGTGTTTTCCATTGCTTTCACAGTGGGTAGTATCCATTGCATGCTTACTGGAGAGCTTGATCTTGCTGGGCTGTGTTTCAGTGAAATTTATTTTTGAAGTGGGCTACTCTCTTAGACTCAGCAGTCACACCTGTGTCCAGTGTCCAGGACAGGTGAAAGGATGGGTGACTTATGCTTGTTCTTCATCTAATATATATGAGGCTGTTTTAAAAAACTGCTAGGTGGTAGCAGGTGGGTAAGAATAAATCAGGTTTCTGCTCTATTAGAACCAACAGTGTTTGGTTTTGCTCTCTCTTTCCATCATCCAGCAGAGAATTTTTTGTAATTTCTTGTTGATGCCAGGAAGTAGACAACATCCATTCTTTCACTGTGTTTCTTCCCAATTCCATGGTTTGTGTAACAAAATAATTTTGTTCGAAATAAGAGGTTTCTTAGAAGTTGGCACTGTTACATATGTATATGCTATCTTGATTTAAGCATTAGTAACTGTAAAACAGGATTAGAAAAGTAACAGCTGAAACAGTTGTTTGGCAACACCTTGTTTGTTTGCCCCTGGTAATTCTTGGTGTGAGGTGAAACTGCAGCAGAGAGATGAGCAGCATCCGTTGTCTATGGAATAAACTAATGTCTTTAGTGGGGTAATGATGTGACTTTGTCAAGATGAAGGATGCATTTTAGAAAATCTAGTTTTAGAACTGCTGTTCTTATAATTGTCCCCACCAGCTACACATTTTCAAAACTTGTGTGTGAGCTCTGAGTTATGTGCCTCCTTCCGCGGGGCACTAGGTGAGGCAGGGCTGTGTCGGAATCGGTCGCGTTACTATTTTCCTAGCCCGTATGGAGCTGAAACGAGAGCTTAGCGACGGCTTTTTCAGGAAAGCTGTAAGTGTGCTTCTCAGGATAGCTAGACAGGACAGTTTCCAGAGTTTGGAAATTTTCCTGGTTAAAGTGTGAAAAAAATTTCTGTTCCTGATGAGGCTGCCTTTTCTAGAGATCAAACCCAAATATACCTTACAACAAAAACAGTAAGAAAAATCCTATACTGACATTAATGGCAAGTTTGTCTCCATAAAATAACTTGAGGAATCAGAAGAGTGGTGTACTATTTTAGAAAACTTTATCTCAGAGAGTCAGCACTCTTCAGAATGCACCTCTAATTTTTCTGTGAAGTAGAAGAGTGTTTAGCAATTATTTTTGTTACAGCCAGTATTCTAAAAACTGATGGATGTTGTATCCTGTAGCAGAGGAAACTGTGTACACTGTCTGTACTGAGTTTCATTCTGTTACCGTCACATAAGAAATACTGTACAATGAAAAATTAACAAATTTTAATACCAACTTTGTCACATTTTCTGTGCTTTCCAAGTATCATTAGTTATTCATGCTTATGGTACTCCTAGGTGGGTAAGAAGATATGAATAATACCCAAGCCGTGTGGGAAGAGTGTTAAAATTCTAGTAAGAATCTAGGTGGTTAGCTTGGAAAACCCCATGCATAGGAAGTAATGGTTCTCCACTATGTGTGGCTTTCTAAAGCCTGAATAAAATAAGAGGATAATTCTAACACGTGGATGTGACTATGTGTGGAGTCTTAAATCACTAGTTTATAGGATAGTTGTAGCATTACTTATGGGAAGGTTAAATGACTGATAAATTGTACTGGTAGTGTATTTATGGACAATGCAGTTGGGGGTGAATTATTAACAGTGTAAATAAATGTACTGTTTTGAAATGCTGTTTGTACTGTAAGTCATGATGCTTTATTCAAAACAGGCAGCTGAGAAAAGTTATTACTGTGAATAAATATCTCTGTAAGTACTGTAGTGATGTTCCTCAGGCTCTTCATTTTGCAGATGATGCCAATTACAGTTGGTTATCACATGCCTCTTACTGTCCTTTATGCCTGTGTAGTTCTCCACTCTCCTGCCCTCCCCAAAAAAGCAACTAAATGCTTGATGTTTTTAAGGGAAGAGCAGAATGCATTTGGTTTAATAAAGATTAAAATGCAGCTGACCCCAAAAGTAAAGAAGTACAAGTATTTGGACAGAGGAGCAAGTGAAATTGTCAAATTGTCGTCCTTTTTGTGGAAGAAATTGAGGTGTTCTCTGTGTAACTGATTTGAATGTTAGCAATTAACATCCTTTTTCTCAGATTGGACAATATACAAGAAATTGATATGAGGACAACTTGTTCAGAATTACCTAAATATCAAACTAGATGTGTGCATTGTGGTGAAGAAGAATGTTTTGGCCAAAATTTAAACAGGTGAAGAGTCGTGTTGTGAAGGACATCAACCTCCCAATCTTCCCCTACTCAAGCCCTCAAAAAAAGCCAAAACTGAAGAAACTGCCAAATATAATGGGCCAGCACTTATGAACCACAAAGGTGTTGTTTATTAACTATCTCGTTATTCACAAATACAAGAAATCAATGCCTTTACAAATCTATGCTGCCCAGCAGTGATTGCAGAGGCAAGGAATAATGTAGTTTAGTGAAAATACCAGTTTTGAAGTAATTTATTTTCTATTTTTGACTGTCCACAAAGGCTAAAGTGGGGAACAACTACAAGTGTCAAGTGCCTTTGCTTTACATGTCAGTGAAAATCCCCTCCTGCTGCCCCTCACCATGGATATTGAAAGGCAATACAAACTGAGGGGAAGCTGGAACCCAGGGAGTAGTTGAGGAGGATTCATTTCCATAAGAAATGAGGCTAAAAATACATTTTAATGCATTGCTAATAGTGATGTATTGGTGAGAGCAAGTTTAATGAAAAGCTGTCTTACGCAGTTACAGGATAACATTGTTCCTGTAATTGGGTACTGAAAGCAGGCCTTGTTAGTTGTTGCAACAAATACGGGGAAATGACAAGATAAAGAAGAGGTCACAGAATGGTGATGAAGCTTTTAAAAAGAGAAACAATACACATGGACACTTTCAGCTATGAGATGGTGTATGAATGGTATCAGTGCTAACGTACAGAACATGTTTTCAGTATGTATGTAAAGTTTTGTAAAGCCTGTTCAACCGATTCAACAACACAATACTTGAGAAAATAAAGAGAATGGCTAATAAATACATTAAAAGCGGAGTGTATAATAGACTGCTCTTGTCTGAAGCAGCATTTGAGGATTTTCTTGCCTTCTGGATGTTACTTTCTTAACTGCAGAGGCAATGGTTTATGGTATGCAGAACAGAAATTTTGATTATATTATTCACTTCATTCACAGTTTTTAAAAAAAGCATGGGTCTGAAGGCAGAAGAGAAGGCACAGGCACAGCCTGAGTAGTCTGATAGTTCCTTGCATTGCCAAAGCTTGGTTTTGTTGTTCTGTTAAGGGACACTGTCTGATAGACTGTAGGTCTGAAGGGGGTGGTGAGATTGTTTGATTGATCCTGCCTCCCGTGTTGAACTTGTCATGCACTTGTCGAGTTTTACAAAGATGGCAGATGATGGAGACTGCCCAGCTGTGCTGGGCACTTTGCTCCGGTGCTTCGGTGGCCGCTGCTGCAGGGAGAGTGGGTTCAGTGAGGGTGATGATGGCTATAGATAGCTCTCCTGTATCTGAGATGATTGTTCAGTATGGGCAAGAAAATACAAAGAAAAACTTGCAGAGTAGGTGTTGCTCCAGATACTACTAAGAAGCCAAAGGGAAATAGAGGCTTGCTGAGACCAAAGGAGGTTCCTTTATGCTGAAAAGTTTTCATATTGAAATATTAAACTTCAGTATAGAGTTAATTTTCTTAAGGGAGGATGGGAAAAGAAAATTACTCTATTTCAATTTATATTAATTTTATGACTTTTTGTTAGTAACTGTTCAAAGTAACTTCAGTTTTTCTCAGAAATCGGTTTACGATTTACACTGTAAGAGCGTCAGCAGACTCTGAAATGTCTGTTGCCTTCATTTCTTGTTGCAGTCTATGTTGCCAGTGTGCTGTATGGCAGCAACATTTCTCTGCCTCCGTAATTTTCAACAGTGTAGGTGCTAGTAGGCAAAAGCGAATCAGAGAAAGTTATTTTTTCTGAATGTCACTGTCTAAAAAAACCACCCAAACCATTCTAGTTAACATTGGTCATATTTAATGCATGTACTTATTGCAAAGAGATTTAGCAACAGTTAAGTGGAAATGACACCTGTCTGCTTGAAGAAAGGTTTTAGCATAAAATGTTCCAAATCCAGTGACAATGTATAATGTTCTGTATGCTAAATGGGTATGTAGCGTAGTCATTTGTCTTAATTATAGTCAGTCATTTTCTTCTTAGAAGTGAAATGCTAATATAGTTTGTTTTTTAATTTTTATGCTGTACAGATTCCTTTAGTGTCTAACACATTACATGTATACATATACAATTGAAATTAAATGTTAACAACTGTTGCACATATCTTAATAGTTATTATCGTCATATTTCCCATTTATGTTAAGAACTTTTCTTATTATGTTCATTAAGTTGCCTACCAATCTTGTTCTATAATATATGGATCTTTTTATAGTTCTGATTTCCCATCATGCCAAGAAGCTAGGAAAATATTTTGTGAGGGATGCATGGAAAACCAGTATTTTTTCTTCGTGAGGTAATTGTATTTTGTGTCCAAATCAAAACCTGAAAGTAAAAACCAAGAGTAGTGATGACTTAGAGCACTACTCAGTCTGACTGTGCTGTGAATACTGACACTAAAATGGGGATGGTTGAGTCAGAGCTTTAGTTCAGAGCTGTGCTACTTGCATGGAGCCAGGTACCATGAGGCAGAAAACCCATTGCCAGGCTGTTTCAGACAGCTTTGGGAAGAGCAGCGTTCCCTTCCTTGTCCCTGCCTACCTCTGACCTTCCTTCTCGCCCTGCAGCCACCCTCTTCAGCACCCTGTCTGCCCTGCCAAGGGGCATGGCTCAGTTTTAAGTGAATTTATGTTACTCAGAGGGGAGTGGTGTTTTGCAATGTAATTTTCATATGGAACAGTGAGGAATGGAAAATTATTAATTCATAAAGTTATAAATTAATTGCTTAGTAAGTGGGAATTAGTTCTTTGTACTGAACTAGGAATGATGGAGGTATGAATGAGGTTGCTTATACAGCAAATTCTGGTGGTTTTTCCTCTTAGGTTTTGTATACTTGATGTTATATGTGTGTTAGTAATGTGAAGAAGATGGGATCTAAATAGTATTTGCTAATGTCAGCGTTCTTTTCTTACTGGCATAGAAGATTCACAAACAAAAGGAGATTTCAGTGAGCCTGCACAACAGACAAGAAATAGACTTCACATGGCAAGCAAATGGGTTTTGAGTAATGTACACCTTAAAATTGAGTGGTTTTCAGTAATTGCATAGAAACAGGCAAATGGTGTTATCTCATTATGTAGTAAATTACAAAAAGGTGTTCCTTTGGTTACTGTTTAGGGTAAAGGATATCTTGAACATTTATGGAAGTATATGCAAAAAAAAAATCTCTAAATGGAGATGAATGTGATTAAGTTGAGCAGTATTTTCTGTTCTGAAAAATTTCAGGTAGTAATTTCAGATAGTTTTTTTCAGTTTTCTAAGTGTAGGCCTGTATTTTATTGGACTTTAATGTGCTCGGTTACAGTACCCAACATGGGCCATAGCGTTGCTGTTCAAACTCAGATATTTATGTTCAGCCCCAACCATTTGTTATATTTTCTGTGAAAGATATATTGAGTTACATTTGTACGAATCATTGCATACTTAGACTCTGCTGATTGGGTATATATATCATGGCTCCCAGGCTGTACAGGTAGTAATAAATGTAATTAATTTACTTTGTGCAACTTCCTTACCAGCCCAGGGTCTTGCCTTACTCCTATTACTTTATTTGGGGTTTAGCTTTTCTTAGGCTTATATTTGCTGAGGGGAAGTATTGGTAGAAATTCTTGAAACTTAAAAGTTTATAAACCTCCAAGCAACCACATCAGTTTAAAAAAAAAAGAAAAGGGGGAGTGGAAGGTTTCTGGTGAAAGTTAAGATAAAAAAACTAACCTTACGTTTTCTTATTTGGTCTTCTAAAAGTACCTTTCTCCTTCTCTTCACCAATGTGAAGAATTAATTCATCCCACTTGTCTGCCCCATCTCTAGCGTGGGAGTGGGAAAGGCCTGTCTTGGTAGGATTTAAGAATGCCAATTCCATGTCAGCAATCCTTTGGACTGTGCTATTTGCCGTTTCTGCTATTAGATATTTAGCTAGAAATGTTTTTTTATTTGCAGGATTTAGAAGTGTTTTCACAGCTGGAAAAATAATGGGAGGAAAAAAGATAAATTTCTTTACATACCCATTTCAGTAGATACAAACTGACTCTGAACGTGTTGTTTTGCTACATCTACGCACCAAACCAAATTTGGATATGATTATTAGATTAAAAAACAGAGGAATTGGAATCCACAAGGTCTCAGCATTTAAGAACACTTCTATTTATAAGACCTTGATAAAATTTGTATTTCTGGAGTTAAAAACGAGTAGTTATTTGATTTTTTTTCTTAAACACATCTCCATAGGATAAACAGGATTAAACATTTAGTGATGGAGAACCTTGCTAATAGCAACAGGGATGCTGTCTTGTTCAGGAGAAATAATCAGTCACTATTTTTGTCTCTTTAATTGCAACAATTCTTAAATAATTGCTGAAAAACAGCAGAAGAACTTTGCATATAGCTTTCAGTAAACCCTTTCATTTCACAAAATCCATTCTTAACTAAAAGGCAGAGTAGAAATATAAACAGATTATCTACTGTCTGCACTTTATTTGTGTCTGTTGGTCTCTCTTAATGTCAAAGAGATGTATGTTGTGGTATTAACAGGTCTGACATGGATTACTTTCAAATGCATTCTCTTTGTCCTGATTCCCATCTCCTGGGCTTGAGCAGTGATATAATTACTGTTCTTTCTCCTTGAAGAAAAAGAACCTTGAAGAAAAGGAGCCTGCAAGCTCCTTATTTTACTGCCTTGCTTTCTGTCTACATGATGTTATTTTCATGCATTTCAACTTGATTTAAAATGCATTTTTTTTTGCAATTTGTATTTCACTTCTTTCTCTTAAAAATAAAACGTTATTTGTAGGTTTGATACATATAATTTCTTTAAGACTTTCTGTGTTGGATTTGGAGATGCTGATTTATATTTATCTAAATTTAGGGTTGAAATACAGCATATTGTACATGCCATTGTCTTTTAATTGTAGGGAGTGCTGAACAATTTTTAGTTCTTACAAAATCAGGTTCTTATTCTTGAAATGTGACCAATTATCTAATACAATTCTTTGTGGGTGTGGGTTTGCATGGAACATGGCACAGCAAGCGGTGACGTGTAATCTCCCTTTTGAGGAATATGTATTGTATTTCTAAAATACCTGCTGACAATAGCTGCCAAAGTTAGGTAGAAAATTGAAAGTAAGAAGATATTCAAAGGAAGAATTTGAAGTCTTACTTGCCACAGATTTGTAAATGAGTATCAATTAAAATCTTAACTTGGTGGACAGGATCATGCATGTTGTTTTTCCCCATTTTTAAGATTGTAACTGTTCTTGGTTTATATCATTCTAGCAATATTTTAAAAGGCTACACGCACTCAGACTTAATTTCTAAAACATAAACAAAAATAGAAAGTCTGATGTTTTCTTGTGCTACCTTCAAAGGCATATTCAAGGTGAACAATTTCTGTACAAATGCTATAGTATTTTCAAAATACTTCCGTGGAAGGAGAATCCAGCTATTGGTAGCCCTAGAGGCAGTGTAGAAGGATGGAGCACTGCTGAGGCATCATGCTTCACTGTGGATGAAATGCGACTTCTCCTCTGTTCTGGTTAAAAGTTTCAGCGTTGCTTTCTCTGTCATTTCTTTCTCCCATAAAATCAAGATGTAGTTTTCCATCAGGAGCTAAGTAGTAATGTCTCAAGCCACCATGGCTGAAAAATGGCAGAGCTCAGGCTCCTCTCTCGTGCCTCCCCTTCATTTTTTCTTGTCCTTCACAACTGCAAGGTAGATTCTGTTTTCCAGTATGAAATTCAAAGTACAGTTGTTTAAATATTGTATTAGAAACTAAAAGAAGCATAAAAATGAGCAAAAGCCTTTAAAATGTAATTGTACCTAGTAGTGAACTACTAAAAGCTGCTTGGTACTACATGTCATGAGTCTTTAATTACAGAAGTTAAAAGGTTGGTACTTGTGATTTTCCAGATGATTGAAGGCATTCAAAGCTTTTCAAGTCTGTGCCACTTCTCAACTCTCCTCCCACCTCTATTTGTTCATTCTCCTTTGGTCGCCTCAGTGTGTGAGTCAGGGAGAGATGAAAAGAAATAATTATCAAAGCAGAAGAACACAGAATGAACAAATTGGGTATTTTAAAAAATATTGTCAGGATTTGAGTTATACTTAGCACTCCTTTAGCTTTCCAGAACAATGGAGAGTTGCAGTATATTTTGAGATGACACATATGTGCAAGTTACACAATACTAAGAATATTCCTAAAAAGCATGTATTGATCCAGCCTAAAATGTGTAAAAGAGAGAAGCCTTTTAAATCAAACAGCATGAATTTTTCATGTTTTGGGATCTTTGCTCCTTCTTTCTACTGTTCACCTTTTAAACTTGTGTTAATAGACTCTCTACCAAGATTTGATTTATTACAAATGGTTTTTCATGGTAATATTGATATTTTTTTTCCCTCTGTTGGAGGATCGCTCCCTACTTTCTCAGTCATTTGACCCCTCTTGTGATGATAGTCTGCTTTCTTTGAATGTTTGAGAAAGAGCTTATAGAGAGCTCCCTTTGAATGCTCGCTGGGGAGGATATGGAAGAATTAGATTAAATTTTGTCCTTGGTTTAAGAAGGATTTAAATAGATGTTTCTCATGTCTCAAGGTCCCAGCTTTGAGGTAAACACCAGATGTGAAATGGGTGTGCTCTGCCTCTCTCAGTATGGTCTGCCATTGCACATTAAAAAAAATTTAGGATCTGTTTGGCCGGAAAAAGCCAGCCTGAACATGAGACTGAAGCCTTGTCATTTAGGACCTGTCCTGAACAGGAAATTTTTGAAAGAAGTTTTTGACTCTAGTTCCAATTCAGAGTGCTGCTTGTGTGTGCTAGCCCCATGATAGTTTACTCCTTTTTTCCCCTGGTATACCTAGTTACTTCGCTTTCATTTTTGAAGTGTTTGATGTAATCGCTGTGTCAGTTTTTGCTGGGCTGCATCTCCTTACAGTTGTCAGCGGGCAACTTCTCCCTTCTTTCCAGTGGGCTGTTCTCCTGCTTTTTCTCAGTTTCCATATGTAGAGTTTGTTCATCTGTCCTGCTTTTTGGGGGGTTGTGGCTTTTTTCTTCTAAATTTCACTCAACAGTTCAGTGAAGAGGATGGTTTCAGTGCTGGACACCTTTTATCTAGGGGCTCTAGAAAGGCTTGTCTGTCTAATGTCTGCCTCAGAATTTAGATAGGTAAAGCAGCCTGTTAAGAAATTGATGATAAGTAAAAGTTTTAATAATTGTGATCCAATAAAAGTATTTAATAATGTCTCATTTCTTCTTGGCAAATATTACAGTTTTTAGTTACAGATATTAACTCTGCAATGCAAGAAACTGAAAGTGTTGATAAATAAAAAAGAAACTGATGTTTTGGTTTTCCTTGTCCCAATGGGTGCAAAAAAAATTATACTGCATAAGTAATAATAAATGACACTGTGTCAGTTTGTATTTAAATGATCACAGTTGTATTTCTGCTGCATAAAAGCAAATTTTGTAATGACCACTTGCCTCTGCTACTGAAGTGTTTTGTAGTGCTAAATCATTTCAGTTTACCACTTCTGTTTCCCTCTTACAGAGTTTGTGTTTAACTGACAACTTTAACCTAGAGTTGTGTCTGGAAGTTGCTGTTTTCAGACTGATTGGTGTGTATATATCCTATGGTATTTTCTACACAAATATATTAATTTTTATTTAGGATAGAGCTGTATAAGTAGGGAAGAATAAAATCTGTGTTAAGTTACTATAATTACAGAATCAGAGGTTTTTAAAAATAGCTAGTCTCAGATGGTATTTGATAAAGGTAATTAAAGCATGAAGAGTAATGATAAAAACCTTTTGTTCTGCGGCTCTCCTGTAGTGCTTCAGCCTTAATGTTTTACAATCAAAACACTAGTTTCTGGCCTGGAAATCTCACTGTGATGAAAACTTCTTGTCTGCTGCAGAAATGGAAAAAATACTGCTAGTCTCCTCTATATATATACATTAGTAAAGAAATATACTATTTCAAAAGTTATTGGTTTGTGAGCTTGATATGTTTTAACCGTTCATAGCAACTTTGCTTTTTTAAAAGAAATACCATCTGGGCAGGGCGATGTGTTAATAAAAAGGAGCCTTTATTAACTACTCATGTATATAGTTTTAATGTTAGTGGCAAATAAATAGAAAAGGAATGTGATGCTGGTTACCATAGCTCACTAGACAGATGTTCTTATGTGGAAGCATTGGTCACCAGCTGTTGCCATGAAGGTCTACGAGTGGTATAGTAAGCAGATACATCCTCCTCCATGCGTAAGGCAGCGCATTGCCGGCAGGTCAAGGGCAGTGATCCTTCCCCTCTGCCAGCCCTGCTAAGGTACAGCATCCAGTGCTGGGCTCCCAGGACAAGAGAGATACAGGCATGATGAAATGAGTCCAGCAGAGGGCCACAAAGATGATTAAGGGCTTGGAGCATCTATCATCCAAGGAGAGGTTGAGACCTGGGATTATTTAACCTGAAGAAGAGAAAAGAGAGGCTCAGAGGGATCTTACCCATCTGTACAAATACCTGGTAACAGGGGGTGTTAAAGAAGATAGAGGCAGACACAGTGTTATCCAGTGACAGGACAAAGGCAATGAGTGCAAACTGAAATGCAAGATACTCTGTTTAATGCTAAGAAAAAACTTTTACTGTGAGCATTGTGAAACACTGGAATGGGCTGCCCACATGGGTTGCTGAGTCTCCATCCCTGGAGATAGTCAAACACTGACTGAATGTGATCCTGAGCAACCTGCTGTAGTTGCCCCTGCTGCGAGCAGGGGGTTGGACTAGACTGGTCCCTTCTAACCTCAACTACTCTGTGGTTCTATTCTAGTCAAAGAACTCTCAAATTGCAGGAGAATTTGGCTGTATATTTTTGTACCAGTAAGAATTTTTTTAAGCGATGTTAATTATACCTCAAGTTTTCCATGGATTAGTGTTTCTGTGTGCCTACAAGAAACCTCCTCTGTGCTTTTTTTCTTATTCAGGCAGGTGAATTTATCTTTTCAGGGTTGAGATGAAAGTTTTACAAAGGATGCATTTTATCCAATTTGGCAGTCTGAACATATAATTGAAACAAAATCATTGATAGAGTCACTTACGAGAAACTATAATTCTTGTAGCTGCCTAGAAAGAGGGAATGAATGTGCCTGTTACACTGGCTCTGCTGCTCAGGCGAATTCCCATGTGAAGCAAAAGTGGATATTTAAAGTGTCAAGAGTGTGCAAGTTAACAGTACGTGGGTTAAAGTATGTTGGAGATTACCTTGTCAGAAAGATTACCTTGTAAAAAGAAAATGTGAATATTTGCTATCTCCTCCTACTGACTTGTGCTGTAGGTACTGACTATTACTTGCTAGGTACCTCACTCCACTCAAAAACTAAGCTCCTTTGTGTGGATGAAGGCTTCATGTATGCTCGTGGAATGGAAATAAAAAGGCTTTGGAAGATCCTGGCTGCTGTCAGGGGCAAAAACCCAATTGATCACCAGGTGCCATCCTTCTGAACCAGACAGCTGAGCTGGGACAAATTCTCACCACAGCAGGTGACTTTCAACCAAAGTTAGGAGCCTGATTCCTGAGTGGGATCTTCATTTACCAATTTCTTCTTCCCTTCTCCAAGTCTTCTTGGAGAGCTCTAATCCTTATAGCAGAGGTCCTAAATAGATGCAGAGACAGGACAAGCTACAACGTATGTCTGAAGGGTCCATCCAGGAGGCACATCCAGAGATGGGGAAGGGATGTCTAGAGGTCCCCTAGTCAAGCCTTTCTCCTGGTGCAGGACTGTCACTACCACTGAATCAAGGCAGCAACAAGCGTGGTCTAGTGAAGTCTTACAGACCTCCAAGGGGGGGTTCTGAATCCGCTCTGGGTAATCTGTTGTGCTGGTGCACTGCTTTTCTGGTGTCCTATCAATGCACAACGTGAGTGTACCTGTATCTCAAAGAAAAATAGTTGAGGTAAGTAAGCTTTCATTCTTCTTACATGTCTACCATGAAGGTGAGCAGCAATACTGTTAGCATAACCATGACCGAGCTGGCAATTCTCTGTAGCTTACCTGGCACTGAAGTCCCAGTGCAGACAGATCTGAAGCTCCAATTCCTAATATCATTCTGCATCTGTTAGATTTTATAGGTAGCAGAAATATGTATTTTCTTTAGAACTGGAGAGATTCCAAAAAGCTGGAAGACTGCAGGCTAAATTGAGCTTATCGTGCATTATCATAGAATGATGTGATTAGCATGATTTTTTTGGAAAATATTAGGAACAATTTTGCTCAATTTGATGGTGGAACACTTGGAAAGTAGGTTTGAGCGATGCTGGAGACATTTACGTACAGGCTATGAAATTACTCAACTCTTCAAAATCTTGATGTAGTAAACAAAACAATGTTATCACTTTATGTTATTTTTTTTCTAAATGAAAAGGCTTTAGGCAGTTATGGTTTATGTGAAATCATTTTTTGTATGAAAAATGATAGAAAATTAAAATTTCCTGTGCTAAAGGAAATACCAGTGTACCAGTACAAACAATGCATGTTGTAATTGTGGAAAAAAGGTTCTTGACTTAAATTACTTGTGAGGTTTTTTAAGTATAAAACAGAATCATAGAAAAATTTAGGTTTCTGCCTCCATCTTTTGCATAACCTCCCTCTTGATAAACTGCAATTAGCTTGCGCTTTAGCTTTCTCTTTCTCAGGTTAAACCAGGCAGCCCTGCCCTTTCCTCATGTCATACGCTTCTGCAGCCCTCAAGCCATCTTGGTGGGCCTCTGCTGCGCTCTCTCCGCTTTGTTGATGCATCGCTTGACACAGGACACGCAATATTCAAGATGCAGTATCACAAGTGCTGAGTACGGAAGAATTATCACTTCCCTTGATCTGCGTGATGTAGGATGTCTACATGAACGAGCAGGGAAATGACAGATCTGTTTTGAAAGCATTAAGAATATTGGGGAACCAAATATGTGGGATGTAACAAATGTACTCAAAACTACACTGTTTAAAAAAAAAAAAGCAAAATGTGTTTGCTCAGTCTATTGATAATAACTCTACAAGCATGGATTTATAAATATAAGAGAAACACTGCTGAAATATGTAATTTCCGAATAGTGATGTCAAAATCTGTATGTAGATAGCTTTTATTTTAGAACTGTGAAGCCATAGCACTGCGAAATCAGTAGCAGTTCTGCTTCTGACCACAGTGAAAGCAGAATCAAGCCCCCAAAGTATTTAATCGGGGGGGGGGGGAATCAAATACCTTGTCTGTTTCCCAGATTAGCAACATTATTTGGCAGTGCCAGACAGTAATTTTGTAGTCAACTTCATTGCAATCTATTTTGTGGTGAAACCAGGCATTTATCAGCCATGGTGGTCATGGTGGTCACGTGTGCTCACAGGGGTCACATCATTCCACCTGGTGGGTGTTGCGTGCAAGGTGTTAAAACAACAGGCATAGCAGTAATGTGATGCTTTGCTTCTGAAAATCCAAGCTGTCTGGGTTACGCTGGAAGTGGAAAGATGCTTTCTTGTCATTCTTGGGCCTTGAAACAGTGCTAACAGGGTCTGTCCCCAATGTCTGTCCGCTGGTCCGGTGATGATGGACAGAACTGAGGGTCTGGAGAGGAGAGGGCAAACCCTTGTGTCTCAACTCGCTCCCAGTTCTTGATGCTGACTCATTCAGAAAGTTCAATTTGGCTCCCCAACTGGATTATTTTTGGCTACCACAGTTGATATTTGAGGTTTATTTTTATCTATTACTAATTTCTGTGAAACCGAAAGCAAGAATGGTGTCATTGTGAGGAACTCACTTTATGTTATTTTTTTTCTAAATGAAAAGGCTTTAGGCAGTTATGGTTTATGTGAAATCATTTTTTGTATGAAAAATGATAGAAAATTAAAATTTCCTGTGCTAAAGGAAATACCAGTGTACCAGTACAAACAATGCATGTTGTAATTGTGGAAAAAAGGTTCTTGACTTAAATTACTTGTGAGGTTTTTTAAGTATAAAACAGAATCATAGAAAAATTTAGGTTTCTGCCTCCATCTTTTGCATAACCTCCCTCTTGATAAACTGCAATTAGCTTGCGCTTTAGCTTTCTCTTTCTCAGGTTAAACCAGGCAGCCCTGCCCTTTCCTCATGTCATACGCTTCTGCAGCCCTCAAGCCATCTTGGTGGGCCTCTGCTGCGCTCTCTCCGCTTTGTTGATGCATCGCTTGACACAGGACACGCAATATTCAAGATGCAGTATCACAAGTGCTGAGTACGGAAGAATTATCACTTCCCTTGATCTGCGTGATGTAGGATGTCTACATGAACGAGCAGGGAAATGACAGATCTGTTTTGAAAGCATTAAGAATATTGGGGAACCAAATATGTGGGATGTAACAAATGTACTCAAAACTACACTGTTTAAAAAAAAAAAAGCAAAATGTGTTTGCTCAGTCTATTGATAATAACTCTACAAGCATGGATTTATAAATATAAGAGAAACACTGCTGAAATATGTAATTTCCGAATAGTGATGTCAAAATCTGTATGTAGATAGCTTTTATTTTAGAACTGTGAAGCCATAGCACTGCGAAATCAGTAGCAGTTCTGCTTCTGACCACAGTGAAAGCAGAATCAAGCCCCCAAAGTATTTAATCGGGGGGGGAGGGAATCAAATACCTTGTCTGTTTCCCAGATTAGCAACATTATTTGGCAGTGCCAGACAGTAATTTTGTAGTCAACTTCATTGCAATCTATTTTGTGGTGAAACCAGGCATTTATCAGCCATGGTGGTCATGGTGGTCACGTGTGCTCACAGGGGTCACATCATTCCACCTGGTGGGTGTTGCGTGCAAGGTGTTAAAACAACAGGCATAGCAGTAATGTGATGCTTTGCTTCTGAAAATCCAAGCTGTCTGGGTTACGCTGGAAGTGGAAAGATGCTTTCTTGTCATTCTTGGGCCTTGAAACAGTGCTAACAGGGTCTGTCCCCAATGTCTGTCCGCTGGTCCGGTGATGATGGACAGAACTGAGGGTCTGGAGAGGAGAGGGCAAACCCTTGTGTCTCAACTCGCTCCCAGTTCTTGATGCTGACTCATTCAGAAAGTTCAATTTGGCTCCCCAACTGGATTATTTTTGGCTACCACAGTTGATATTTGAGGTTTATTTTTATCTATTACTAATTTCTGTGAAACCGAAAGCAAGAATGGTGTCATTGTGAGGAACTGTGTCTGAATGTTACAGTAAGAAAAGTGCCTGCAGACTGTACACAGTATTATTAATTATACTTTTTAAGGTTCTCTTAGCATTCATCCGATTTCTTTATAGTAATGAATATCAAACCAGCAGTTAATTACAGCTGGTAATTTTTGTTCCTCACCTCATTATCTCTGTCTTGCACTCTGATTTTGCACAGCTCCTGGCTCCCCAGCCGCAGGCCTGGCAGCGCGGTGCGAGCCCAGCGCCAGCAGCGCCGCCGGCACAGGAATAGCATGGCAGATGGCAGCAGGCTCTATTTATAGCTCCGGCCAAGCTGCCCGAGGTGAGCGCTGCTGAAATAGTCTGTCAGGATTGTTTTCAGCTATTAGGGGACCGAGAAGACAATTTCGGGGTGGGGTGGTAGGGGGAAGAAGTCAGAATTTGCATTCCTCAGAAGTCAGCCTGGAAATGCAAAAGTCTCGCTTAGTATCCATTTCTGCGTTTTCTATACAGTGGAAGCTATTTTTTCCTCTTGATTTCTGCCCGATCTCCACCAGTCGCCCTGCAAACCTTCCCAATCCAGCCTTCCTCGCAGCTTTGTAGCACTGGTCGTGGCTGAGCTAGAAGAATTTATTGTTCTGTGGAAGTTGTGCTGCCATGGCAACTCAGGCGCACGGAATTTTAATTGCAAGGCACAATATATGTTTATGAAAATAATTAATAAAGATGCTAACAGGGATGCTTTTATTTTATTAGGGGTATCTTTTGTATTGCGTTTCTCACTCTTGCTTTTTGGCACAAAAGGAATACAGTGGAGCAGGGTTTTTTAAAATTACTAATTTTACTGTTTTCATAATGAAGTTTGGTTTTATGTTTGTTTTTGGTTTTTTTAGATTAGATTGGATGAAAAATTGTTTTTTCAGTGTTTAAACTAGATATGTATGGTTGATTTGGGGTTTGGTGGCATTCGTGTAAAACACTGTAAACAATATTTCATACTGCACAAGTGGAACTCGTGCAATCAGAGGCATGCAATCCTGAAAATCCAGGCTTTGGGCTGATAGGAGTCTGTGAAAAGGAAGAATAAGGAGAGATTGTTTTAAGTTCTGTATTATCCAAGAAAAATTTACCTTACCTTCCAGTTACTATTGCCTTTTTGGTGTTGTGCAAGCATTTGCCAGGTGTTTGGTCCGACGCCTGAGCTGCTATGCCAGTACAGCGTGTGACGGAGCCTGCCTCTTCTCCCCTCAGTGCATCCTGCAGGATAGCCATGTTTTCATAGAATAACATAGAACTGGAGACACAGTGCTGTCGATAACTCGAAATGGAGGCGTAATGCACTGTGCGTAATCTGTGCTGGAGGTGAATTTTCTTACTTCATCTTACTGACAATTAAAATCTGTTGTATGGTTTTGTTGATTTTTTTTTTGACTGTAAGCTATGCACTAATTCTGTCTTCTTGTGAGTAGTTAATATTGTTTGTTATGAAGTACTTTAAATTTTTATTTCAAAAAGACTTAAAGATAACCCAAGAAAAATACAAGCTTTTTAGTTTTGAACTGAACGTAGCACTGACACAGTGAATCAGACATGGTGAGACTGTTTAGTTATTCCACATGTTTTCCTCATTTCTCTCTGACCCTCAAGCATGAAGATTTTAATGCTGTAGTTGCTAGTAAAGTGAAATGTCATCTAACTCATAACCATGTTTTTTACCGGGTATGTGCAATATATGAATTTAAATGCTAATGAGGAGATTTATTTTTTTTAAGTGTGTTGCCTTGTAAAGTTTCTTTTAAAAATAACAAAACTGGACGAGACTTCTTCCTTTAAAGATTAATAGTAAGTGACACCAATTATACTATATTGGGACAGGAAAGGCACCTACAATTGAATTATATCTATATATTTCATCGTTTGCTACTAACTTTCTCCGCTGTTCGCAAAATACTACCTCTATTATGATACATTGTGCATTTAATGTGCTGGCTTAATGATTTCATTGCTGTGTGATAGCTTTCAAATGGATGGGAAAACAAAAATACATTCTGCTCATTAAAGGGTTGTGTATCAAGTTCAACTTCATTAGTTTTGATTAGGACTGAGTTGGTGCCATCTGTGCTGTCAGTATTGTACATCTTTCACAGAAAAGATGAGAGATTTGAAATCCAATTCTCTCATGGTGTATTGCCCTCTTATTTTGTGTGGTTTTGTACAAAATTAAGTTGGCTAGATTCCATTTCTTTGTAGCTGAGCTTTTTATTTTTGGCTTCAGTTACCTGGCAGTGGAGTCTTTGGGCCAAGTTTTGATCTTATGTGCCTGACTGGTTACCATGTAAATTTTCTTTTAAAGCGTGTTGGTTTCAATGCATTTTCAAAATTAAGAAATACCGCAGTATGTTACTGCTGCATTTAGAAATACATTAGAAATACCAATAATACTGAATTGCATTTAAAACTATTTAAAGGGAGAAGATAAAACAGTGTTGATTGCTAGAGATGCAGGCAGCTTTCTCGAGTAAAGAGCTGATTAGTGAAAGAGTTGTTATGGGGAGCACTGGGTGAAGGTAGGAGGCACTTAAAACTCGTTACCAAATTTTAATAGATGTAATCAGCTACCAAGAGTCAGGCAAACCTGATCTCTATATTGTTTACAGATGACCATTCCTACACTGCTTCATAAAATGGAATTATTTGGATTATTTTTTTTTAAGCGACAGAAGTGAATGCAACAGATACACAGGTAATCTGGGAGATTCTGTGCCCAGCCTACTAATGAATCATGCCAGGGTCTGCCTGAGCTCTCATTTTGGGAAGCAGCTTCTGTGCTAAGTGCTCTTTCCAGCACTTTCAGTTGCAAAAGATCTTTAAAATTTGTCCTGCATGAAATATTATGTGGCACAGAAATGCTGCTTTTTGAAAAGCTGATAGGTAGAGAGTTCCTTGATAGCTTAAGCTGATCTAAATTGGGGTGGTGCAGTCCTGACCTCTTGCCTGCCCCAGCTGACCTTTCCTACCTCCTCTGCTTTTCCACTGCCACTGGATCTCTTGTGAGCAGCCAGGAAGAGACATCAGGGAGCTGACCTGGATGGAAATTAATGATATATTTTCCTCTGGGGTAGCTGTGGCCTAGATTAGTTCAGCGTATGATCAGATAAGTGCTGGTACTGGCTTAAGGGAGTGTGTGGGGTTGCATAGCCAAAGGGAGGAGCAGCGCAAGGCTGTGGCAGCCTTAAGCCACCTACAGTGTGATTACTGTGTGCTACTGTACTGTGATACAGTATTTTAGAAGTGGCTGGCTAATTGAGGCAGAGGTTAGCTTGCCCTTTGACTTGAAGTCATGCTCGGTATGTTTGATCCCCTTAATTTCAAACAGGATTACGATTTCTTTTTAAGGTTAAATTGCCATTTTTTGGCCTCACAAGATTACTTCTGAAGTATAAAACACACTTCTACAAGTGATTGGCCCTAGTTTTTGTGAGTGGCCATGCAGGTTGGAGATGCACACTTTTCCATAATGGCAATTATATCACTGTAAATGAGATGATCATATTTCATCATTCGTCTTACACACACCCCTTTAGGTCTTGAAAACACTTAGTAGTTGTGCTGACAAAAAGTAACAACAGAACCCGAGCAGGATCTTTAGTGACTTCAGTCATCCCTTGGTGCTCTCTCTAGTATTAAAAACTTCTTAAAATGTGAGTTTTAGATGATTCCTGGAATTAAGAATGCTGTTACTTCCATTTTATTTTGGCTAGCTGGAATAAATCCCTTACTTGGCTTTCTCCCTTTCTCTTTGAAGTGAGGGATGGCAACTGCTATGCAGTCTCCTGTGTTCACAGTGCTCGAGCTGTAATTGCTGCCTGTCCGTTTGTAAGAGATTCTCTCCTCCTCTCTCTGGGAGCCAGCTGTGAAATAAGTAGTAAGCCTAACGAAGCATGAAGAATTATTGACCTACAAATTAATAGTTAAATACTTCAGGGTTTGGCTTGGGGTTTTTTGGGGGTTTTTTGCAAAGACGTAGAAACACATGCTTGTCTTCTCAAAAAACAACTCTGCAACAGCATTGACATGTTTCTAGGTAATCCACTAGGAAATACGCCTGAAAAATACCTTTGAAAAATGCATTTACTTCGTCAGCGGTGAGAATAATGCGCTTCAGTCTGTATTTAAAGTGTGTGTTCAGTGTACTTTGAATGTAACATTTTTGTGTCAGTTACCAGTTCTGTATTATTTCATGGAGGCAGAGACCTCTACCAACTCTAGACACCATGCCTGGTTTACTATTTCACCCCGTGATCATCGCAGTGCCAGTGATGAGTGGGAACGCTATCTTAACCCAGACCAGTGTAGTTTGTGAGCGTTTTCATCCTTATTTTTCTATAGAGGTTTCCCAATACTGTTTATTTCTCTCTTGCAAGGTTCCTCCTATCATTCTGTCAATTATTGATGAGGTCTGCTCTTTGAGCATTTGTTCATAATGAATAATTTCAAAGACAAATAAAAGACCCCTCTGCAAATTTAATGTATTGCCCTTTTGTAGTGTGCTATATTGCTTTCTTGGAATGGTGTGCTGGGAAAAACAATCCAAAGCAAAAGCTATTTTGTTTGAAGTTTTATGCATTATGTATATTTCTTCTATGAAGCTACAATACGTGACATGTCTAGGATGACTAAGAATGAAAGCCAATTGTGTGATTTGCAAATGAAATGGCAAATGCTTCTTTTAAGTTAGTACTTTATATATTAGTATTTTGGCTTTACATGTTAAAGGACATACAAGCAAGAGAGGATAGATATGGAAGAATTACAAGATACTTGATGCTTAGAAGTAAAAAATCCTAGTTTAACAAATTGTCTGAAAAGGAAATACTTTATTTTGATAATGTGCGTTTTTTACTTTTTAAATTATGATTGACTTATTTTCCCTGCAAAGAGTAATATTTTCTCATGAATGTGAGAATATGAATCTAAAATGTGTATTGATTAATTACATGATGGACTTGCGAATTAGGGACAATCAGTGCTATCAGATTGCAGTCCTTTTTCTTATTAAAAAAGGTTTTGATTCATGGCTGTATCACAGTGGGTTGATTTTTTCCTCTTTCCAGCGCAACCTAAAATGTGCTTCATGGAGGCAGGGATAATCATTAGATCAGCTGGGAAATACGCTGAGTTAACATGTCTCCAGGTCCTCATGAACCCGCAATTTTTGGGTGTGTTATCAGACGAAAGGTTGAAACACCACCTGCCCTCTTCTGGGTTTGAGTCATCTTTGAGGCTGAAATCAGGAGTACTCAATTTGGGGGGTGCCCTTTCTTCTCTTTCTCCCCACCACTTTGATTTGTGATGAGCTCTTTAAAAGAGTAGAGTATATAAAGTAACATAAGGTTATAAATCAAAAAAAAAATTACAATCAAGATATATTAGATTCAATAGTTCCCTGGAGTTTTAAACCTGGGACCTTACCTTCCTCCCTCCCTTCTCCCCCCTCCCCCCCCCAATTTTCATATGACTTAAATTTCCCTTTTTTTGATTTGTAACTGACACTGCTTTTCAGATTGGGCAGAACTTTTAGATCATTTTTCCACTGCTTGCTTTGAAACAGCAAATTTAGCTGCAGGAAAACTGTAGGGATAATTTTAAAATCTGTCTTCAGGCTGAACTCCCATATTTTCTCTTTTCTTCTATGACACAAAGCAAGGCTGAACTAAAAATAGTGGGCTGTGAACTTTAATGTTGTTAACTGCTGGTTGAGCCACTGTTACACTGCATGGTTTTAAGATCAACAATGTGCAGAGAGATTTAATGGGGTTAAAAAAGGTTAGATAAAAGCTTTTTCAATTATAAAGCTAGCATTATCTATTAAATGAATATATTGTAATGAGTTTATGTAAACTTCCATTATTAATAAGATACCATACTTTTCTGATAGCTTTGCAAGAAATTACGAGTCAAGTCAAATACTTTTGCAATCTTTGGAGATAAAATATTTTCCAATTAAGGGAAAACTTGGGAAAATGGTAGCTGTCATGTAGAAGATGGAATCGAAAAGTGAGAGACTCCAGGTGTTTCCTGGACACACATTTTTGTTTTGACTATAAATAGCAATCTGTGTTTACGCTTACTGATTCTTTGCAGAAAAAGCTGCAGGTACTTAATGGAAAACTTTGGACCATATTCTGTGTAGAATCAGATCTGGTTTTCTATATTTTCAGTGTTTTCCATCTTTAATGTTCTATCTTGACAGACATTTGTATAGTGGGATGTTAATCTTTTCCCTCTGCTTAATCTCTCCGTGAGAGCCTGGAACCCACTTTTCTGTAACAGCAAATTTAGTTTTCTTTCTTGATCTTGAGAAGGTGAAAGTATTAACTCAATATTGCTAATGCCCTGATCAACGTTTGTTCTGCTTGTTAAGATAATTAATCTGGTTTTTGTAAGAATAAAGTCATTTAGATGGATTGCTAGGTCAGGTACACCTGCCTGTTGGATCATAGTTATAAAGCAGTTTGGGGAGTTTTGCAGTGGCAGAATCTACACTGAGAATGTTCACCATAATGCTGCCCCATGCTAGTTAGCGTGTCCCAAAAGAAATGTGCTAATTTTATTATTTTTTTTTCTAAATGGGGGTGTTTTTGTGTTCCACTAAGCTGGTCTTCCAGCTGGTAGAAATGTCCTTCTGACGGTACTCTGAGCTTGTATGGGCTACATGCGTTCAAGTAGTTTTCTGTGATTTGGAAGCCTCTGTGCTGTACTGAAGATCTTAGGCAGGAATTGTAAGATCAGAGGGGTAAGTGGAAGTGCGAGGCTTGTATCTGTGAAGTTTTACAATGCAAAGAAATAGAGTAGTTCTGTTGGAAGGGGCCTGCCACAATTACCTAGTCCAATTGCATGAATAATTTAGGGCTGACCAAGAGTTAAAGCATATTAAGGGCATTGTCCAAATGCCCTTTTACCATCAAAAGCATTGGATACCCGTGTGAGGCAGCAAAATGAGGTGCCATTCACAATGGGTTGTGCAGCTTTATCATCCTTCTGCTCCAAAGATCAGATTTTATAACGCTAATGTAATGGGATAGTTGTGTTACAGTTCTTATGAGGATTTATTACAGGTGTTTGGTTTTTTCTATTTTTTTTCCCCACTCTTTCTTATACATGAACTAAAGTTTCAGCAACTGCCAGCAGCACATGCAGTCTTCAGTGAGCCAGTATTAAATATGAGACCCCTTGACTGAAGAGAGATTTCTTTCTCCATTGATTTGAAGTGCTCTGCAGGTTTTGCCTGACCTGAGGTGAGGGCCCTTCCAAAGTAAGGTTTAGCCACTCTGCCATAATCTATGTGACAAGAGTCCAGATTTTGCAAATTTGGGACATAGGGTTGTTTGTTGTGTTTCCATCTAAATTTAGATGCACGTCATATTTTAAAGGAAGGGTATCAGCTGTCCTGTTTGTTGGTACTTCTTTTTTTGACATTAACTTGTTTATGTTTGTCAGCAATAAGAATAACTTCTGTAAAATAGTTTTGTCCTTATAGTTTAGTCCTTACTTTGCCATTGGGAAAAGAATGTATTTGAGAAGCATGTGATGTTCTTCGGGACTTACTTAATACTTTGACCATGCTAAATGCTCCTTGAAAGTGATGATATACATGTTCTTATAAACCTATATGGCATTAATTTTTAAAACAGTACTAAATACCAGTTTACAAAAGACGAGCATAATAAATTGCTTTTTGCCTTCTACATTGAACTTTTCATGTTGAACACTCTAAAACTTGGATGGATCTCATTTTTATGAGCCAAATGATGTGAAGTAATATAGGTTATTAATCTGTAAACCCATGGATACCTAAAGGCTACTGAGTATTCCAGAAGGAACCCCCTCTGAAAATAGAAAAAATATAAACAGTATACAACTTATAAATATTACCTACATAGAAATATGGACGTTACAGATAAATGGATGAAAATGCATGTATAATAGAATGTGTGATGCTGTAGTAATGTAGATTCAGAGGCAGTAAGAAGCTATCTTTATTTGCAACATTCTCTTGATAAACATTTTTATGCTTATAAGTAGGTCTTTTGATTAATATTTCCTTCAATTTGCAAGTTGGTGGTAAAGCGGCAAATACACTATTAAAACGCTGCTGGTTAAGTGTAAGTGAGCTAAGGTCAAACAGATCAGGAAATGCACATTATAACCAAATGGAGTCTGAAGGTGTCTATTAAGAAATATGAAGGTGAAGTATAATGCAGGATACAGTAATGCTTGTTGGAAAGAGTAGTGAAAACAAGACCCAGCATTTGTTACCTGTATTCTTTGCAGTGATACCTGTAAGTATCCAGATTAGAGATGGTATTGCAGTGCATGCAATGTTTTCTTCCATCTTGCTTTCTAGCTGTGATAATGAAGTACGAGAAGTGAGCAGTAGTGCCCAAAAAAGCCAACATCCACTTAAATAAGTCCAAAGTGGATAAGCAACTTTAGGAAGTTTAAATTTTAATCTACAAGAGCTGTATATTGTAGGAGATCAAGAATTCTTGAAACAGTAGGATTGTTTTAACAATCTTGTATATATTTATAATACTCAGAAAGGAAAAAACCCTTTTCAACTAATAGCTATCACTAGATTTTATAAAGCCTGCATAGTATAAAACCAATTTGGATTTTCTTTCAACTGATTTTCATTGATTTAAATGAAGATAAGATACTTGATTTATAGCTTCCTTTTATGAGTCAATGAGAACGAAATACAATCTGTCTGGTACTTCTCTCTTGTCTCCCATTCTTTATCGTGTTTTATTTCTTCTTGGTCCTCTCCATTTCACCACCTCTTCTTGTCTTCATTTCTGTCTCTTCTGTTTAATTCTGTTTCCCTCTCTTCTGCTTTAGATTTTTCTCTGTCCTGTATTTCAATCCCTGCTTGCTGCTCATTGTCCATTGACTCTTTTGCACAGTGAGAGTCTGATAGAACTTTTTTCCTGTTTTGCTGTTGACCAGCCTGTTGTAATGACATTTGTAACATACTTAGTGTCGTTTAACCACAGATTGGAGCCACTTCTTCACCTCAGGCGTATATACATACAATGAAGTAAAAAAATTTCATGAGAAGTATTTTGTCTGGAAAGCCAAGAGGAAAAAAAAAAGAGGAGGAAAAGCTAAATCAAGGTTACCCCTTCACGGTAACCTTGTCTCTATATGTTATCCTTCATTATACAGCAAAAATGCGTTTGCAGTTGCACAGCTCTGGGGGATGCCTTTGCAGATAGCAGCTTAACTGGAGCTGTCTTGATTTATGAGGAGTCATTTTTGTTGGCAGTTTTGAGAAGGCCTCAGAAGTCCCAAGTACCTTCTTTTCCAGCCAGACCTGCTGAGCCCTGTGGGAGGTACCTTTTGTGTCTTTCCAGTTTTCTGTCATACCTGATTACAGGATGCCCGTTTTGTTGCTGCTTCTGCCAGTATCTTTTTAGATGTTCTTGGAGGTGGAAAGGATATGATGACAAGGAAGTTACCAAGTCAATTTAATTTTCTGGGGGTTTTGTAGGTGGGTTTTGGGTTTTGACAGACTTTGCAGTAGAACTTATGCAAGTATTAACTGTCTGTGTAAGCAGTCTTATTTAAAAAATGGGGAAGTGATTTTCTTTGTGTTAAATGTAATGATCTAGTAACATGGTAAACACACTCTCCACATCATAAAATTGTGTTTAATTGATGGTGACCTTTGGAAAGTATTGTAAGAAAATACAGTTGACTTCAGTCCAGCTGTGAGGTTTTTCTTGGGGCTGGGTGGGTGTTTAAACTTAACCAATTTAGCTTTACTTAAATGTTACATGGTTGTTGGCTTTTAATGTAGACTTTAACATAACTGAGTAATATAACTGAGCCATGTTATGACTGCAAATGCGTGAAAGGTGCTTCTGTAGCATTAAAAAGAAGTGCTGTCTCATGGTATTTTTTCAGTAATATCCTTTATATGAAAGGAATTAACACCTCTTTGTGGTTTGTTTTCATTTTATCATTATAACTTTTATTCTTCTGTGCCTCAGGGTTTATATTGAATTGAGTTAATTGCATTTTATGATGATGAAAGTAGGTTTTTTCCTGTGTCTCATGGTTATTCCTTTTTTCTTATGGGATGGGAAATAATCAATTTTCCTATTTGTATTGCTCACTGGCATAAATGTCAGAGGTGCCAAGAAGGGCAGTGTTGGTTCACTTAGAATTAGCATATTTAAACAGATTGACTCTTGTTTTGCCATGGAGGATGTGCTCATAGACATTGACAGAGATTTTGTTTGTGTGTTACTTCTGAAAATGAAGGGATTCATTAAGAGGTTGTCGTGAAGCAACAGTATTACTTGTAAACTCAGATAACCTCCCCATCATAATCAGAATAATCGGAATAACTAAACTTAATTAAAGAAGAGGTGGACAAGGCTCCCTTGGTTTCTTCCAAGGAGAGTGAACAGCTGAAGTATTCCTGAAATCTGCTTATTCCTATACAGTGCCTATATAAAATGCTTGAGAAATGTTCAGATACACCAAAAAGTAGTCTATAGAAAACTGATAACACTTGAAACTAAGTTAGGATTATTTTTGTGCACTGTGCTGCCTTTGCACTGTCCGGTCCGGTCTTTATTGTTATGACTCGTGTAACAAATACTTTCTAATGTCAGCACTGTATTGATCCGAATCATAGGAGGCACCGAATCTAAAGTGAATTTTAGTTTTCAAACAATAAGAATAAACTTAGCTCAACATATAAAGGCAAAAATTGAACTTCTTTTGATGATTCACACGCAGCCCCATAGGTCCCAATTACATGCAGAGCTCTATAGCATGGCCCTTCCGCTGTTGTGTGCAGCAGTTGCACTGCCGTGTCTCAGCTGGGAAGAGTGGAACTTCAGGGCATATGCTGAATTAAGAAATCTCTGTAGCCTGAAAATGCTGGTTTTGCTTGAGCATGAGAGACACAGTTAGAATGAGCTAGTTGGCACGCTCGGTTTTACTACCCTAGAAACTGACTGGCCGGAATACAGCTTTGCAGGAAAGGACCCAAGGGTCTGGAGGACGCCAAGTTGAACATGAGACAGCCTTGGGCTCTTGCTGCATAGAAGTCAAATGGTATCACCCCCTTGCATTAGGAGGGGGCTTGCTAGCAGGTTGAAGGAGGGGATCCTTCCTCTCTGCTCAGCACTTACGAGGCCACACCTGGAGTACTGTTCTGGGCTCCCCAGGGTGAGAGAGACATGGACATATTGGAGCCCAGCAAAGGGCCAGTGAGAAGCCGAAGGGACTGGAACATCTCTCCTATGAGGAAAGGCTGAGAGAGCTGGGACTGTTCAGTCTGCAGCAGAGAAGGCTCAGGGGGATCTTACCAATGTGTATAAATAGCTGAAGGGAGGCTTCTAAAGAAGACAGAGCCAGGCTCTTCTCAGTGGTGCCCAGTGACAGAAGCAGAGGCAATGGGCACCTAGGAGGCTCCATCTAAACATAAGGACAAACGTTTTTACTGAGGGTGACCAAGTACTGGCACAGGTTGCCCAGGGAGGTTGTGGAGTCTTCACCATGAATTCACCAGAGACATTCAAAAGCCGTCTGGACATAGTCCTGGGCCACCAGCTCTAGGTAGCCCTGCTTGAGCAGACAGGTTGGGCCAGATGACCGCCAGATGTCCCTTCCCACCTCAAACATTTGTGATTCTCTTCCTTCCAGTATTTTTCCTCATTAGTTCATCTAAAATTGTATTTTAATTTACACTTCTTAGACTTCTACTTATAAGCTCAAATATTGACAACTCATTATCAGCTTAGGCAGCGTCTGCTTAAAGCCCTTTTGTGCTGTGTTCTCTCTCCTTGTAACTGGGAGAAGATTTGAGGAAAAGGTTAAAGGAGGTCTGTAGTCTCCCCATATCAGTGTCTCTAAATTGCTTATGTCTACGATTCATCTTGCAGCAAATTCCAGAGCTGCATTCGCAGTACGTGCCACCTGTAGTGGCAGTGGTTGCTCAGCAGAGACCTGGATGACTGCAGTTTCAGCAGCTGTCTTCAATGTCTCTTGCATTCTGAAGGATCCAGTGAGGAAATGTACATCAAATGTTGTCCAAATTGTAGATGAATAGAACTTTTTGTCATAAATTTATTTTAAAACCCGCAACAACATAGGATAAAACGTTATGGGCAATAATATACTAGCCTTATATAACTTTTCCTTTTAATATGGTGTTGTGGCATCTCCATAATTACTTGTATGTTAGGTATAAAAGTGCTTGACACATTAATTGCTTATTTGTGGATATTATCACTGTAGATTTACTAGTGAAGGTCTTGATACTCAGAAGTAATACACACTATTCAGTGTATCCACAATTGAATCAGGTTCTGACAGAGGCAGGAATGAAACCCATGTGCCTGTATTTCTGTCCTTTTCCCTAACCATCTGGCTAGCCTTCATCTTCTGCAATGCATTTTTTCCTGAAGCTGGAGTAAAGACTTTTAAGAGCTTGTTGAAAAGTGATTTTGATCTTACATGCTCCCAAAGAGCCAGAGTCTTTGGTCTTGCAATCTGATGTCAATGCTGAGTGATACAAAGGGTGTTATCGAGTCAACAAACCCACCAGATTTGGGATTTCTTATATAAAGACTAGAGAAGATTACTCTGTAGTAGGCTTGTGGATCTTAGTTCTGGAAGATGAGTGGTTCAACAAAGTACATACTTCCAACTAACAGGGTGCCTTCACAGAAAAGAAAATGTAAAGGCGGTGTTGTCATAGCAAGTATTAAAATGAAAGCATCCAGGATATCAAATGATTGCTCAAATTATGTAGCAGTTGTCAGGGAGCGGATCTGGGAGGTAACTGAGGTAACTAAAAAAAAAGTCTTTTACTTACTGTAAACAGTACTGCTGACCATGGGTCTTGATGAAGTGTTTCTGTCTGGATTATTGGAAGAACTCCATTGTTTAAGAGAATGAGGGACAGATGTTTCCTTTTTGAAGAAATAGTCTGTGCACTTCAACTACAAGCTTAAGAAGCTTTTAAAATCAATGTATTGGCAAATCTTTATCTGCGTAGTGCTTCAAGGCATTTCCTTCTTGTTAAAAATCAGTATCACTGAACCAGATAAACTTCCTCGATATTACAGCATTTTTTCTTTTTATTAACATTTTGCCAGCAGCAGGCAATACAGATGCTAAAGGTTACGGTGTGCTACGAGGCCCTGTGTAGCTATGAATTTTGTTACAATTCTTTCTTAGACCTGGAGGAACTCGGCTTGTAAAGGAAAAGTCAAGCAACTCTGGAAAGCAACGCTTTCTTTAAAATCTTAAATTTACCAGTTACATTGATCATGTCATCTTTTGATTGCCAAAAGTAAGTTTAATTTCAGAATTCATAAAAATGTGTTGAAAGAAACACTGACTAGACAGACATCTACTTGGTCAGTGACACTGCAGGAAACTAATCTTTTAAGACCTAGGATTTTAGAAAAGTTTGCTTTTTAAAGATTTTTTTTCAGCAGTAACTATTTTTCTTTTTTATGCTTCTTTTAGTGAAGTTTTCTAGGCACTTCTTTAAAATGGAAGTTAGTTGTATAGCACCATCAATTAACAAATGGGAGTCAAGGATTCAAATATGCCACCTTTTCCATTTTCTGTAAACACTTTCACGTTTTTCCACAGGCATCTGATATGGTGCAGTTAAGTACTGTTTGTTAGAAGCAGGTCTTACCTTTCCAATTGCTTCTGGAAATTCCCCAGTGGGTTGGTGGGAGAGTCAGAAATACTTGAATTTCAAATTACAGATTAATCACAAGAAGATTTTTTCCAGCCTTTACAGTTGCAGTGTGTCTCTAACAGAGGAATCATAATTGGAAACCTAATCTAAAAATTAGCAAACCAGAAGGAACTTGGACAAAAGTAACTTGCTACATGGATAAATCTGTGGGTTATCTTTTTACTTGTCTGTTAATAAAATAGTACCTATACACATTTCAGAGAAAAAAGGTGAAATGATGATGAGTAAACTGGATAACATGCCTTTTACTTGGTCTAACATATCTTCATGCCCTCTGGAGAGGCCAACCTTCCTATTAAAAACAAGAACAAACCTAAGAGAAAATACAGTGCTTAAAAATTCTCTCCAATCTTTAAAGAAAGAATGCTGGATATCATATCTGCTAAAGATCCAGTGACCCAAGCAGAGCCCCAAACATAGTAAAATGGAAATTGAAATACTGTGATATCTGCAAACAGATGTGCGTGGCCCTTCATGCCAGCGATACATCATATGGAAAAAAAACCCCAAACCCCATCTGCTAATGTACAGAATGCCTTCTCTCTTGTGGGAGATTGGGGAGCTTTCAAGATAAGTGTTTAAGAGTAACTCTGAATTCACAGCGTTCCATTGCCAGTGGCAAAAAATTGAACCTGGTACATTCAAAAGTTGATCTCTTGCCCAGTGGCACAAAAAGCAAGGGGTTTTTTTTTGACGTCTTTCAGAAAGGATATGGCAGAGTAAGGAGAATAAATTATGTACCAGTAGCATACAAGAGAAGGGAGGGTGTACAGAATAGGAAAGGGAGAAGGAAAACAAACCACACAGATAGTAAAGGTCATGGATATTTTTTCTTTTTCAAAACAAGAAAGTGTATGCAGAATTGATCGTTTTGTGTCTGATCTAGTTTTGCTGTGATTTTTTTACAGAAAAATGTCATCTCATCTATTGCTGATTGATGGCTCAACCCTCTTAAGATCTAAGCTGTTTTCGCGTTACCTCTGTGGCTGCTGTGATATCACTCTTTTTCTATAGCTACATACAGAATAATATTGACATGGGTATCTTTATTATTCTAGTACTATTTTTTTCTTCTGTGCAGTCTTTAAGAATCTTGGAGTTGTCATTCTCTGTGGTCCAAGTCTACTTTGTCCAGCATCTTGTAGCTGAAAACTGTCAGCAGCAGCTTCTGGGACGGTTAAAAGCCACATGCTGGGCAGTTGGTCAGCGTGTCCTCATCAGCCTTTCAAAATGAGCATTGTTCCCCATTTCCTTGGCACTCATATGGGTGATTGTATCAATAATAGAACAGTTCATTGCAAGCTCTTGGCCAATCCAATCCCAGTGGTACTGTATCTATAAAAGGATTAGTGTCCCAGCCCATAAGCTTTTTAACAATTAGGGAACTGGGTATTTAGAAGTGATTGGTAATTTTGCATTCTTGGTCTAAAAAGGGTCATGTTATAGATGCTTTTCTGAGGATCCTGTCTTGGGAATTCTCAAAATTTGAGGCATGAACAGCTGCCCACTACCTTGTCAAACACCGCTTGAGAAGAATGGGGATAATTTGATAAAAGAAGATGTCTACTTCCTTGGGCAGAGCTATATTAGTAATCCAAAAATATTACACTCATGAGAGAAGAGTGCCTTTGACACTAAATTTAGATCCAGGCTTGACCTACCGGAAGCCCAGGACTGCTGAGGTTTGAACTATTGATTTGGCCCCAGGTCCAATAGGACTGTTGGTTTTGCTTGTAGAAAGTGGTTTTGCCCAAGCAGTAATAAATACAGCTGATAGCGAGCCAGAATTTGCAAAGTTCAGCTGACCAGTGTATTTACTGAACTAACCTAAATATTATGTTCACTTTAAATATCTTGATAGGTAACTGTTAAAAATCCCCTGCTTTTTTCTCAGTTTCTGTTTCTCTGTTAATTAGTACTCTCTGAGTATTATATGCTCTCGGTTGAATAAAAGCTGATGATGATTGAAAGAAAATCTATTTATAGAAAAGAGCTGAACTACAAGGTATGTATTACAAAAATGCTACAGAAGAACTGAGCATAAGCCAACCATCTATTATTCAATGTTTTTAAAAGGAAGAGCTATTGATTTATTTTTCTTTTTCCCCCAAATACTGATTGGTAGGGAACCTGGCATTTTCTTGGGTCACAGATTCTACTTGGCAGGTTATAATGTGTATGGAAAGTGATGAGAGGAAGGTGGTTGATGATGTGTATTTATACGCTGGCACTATGTGTTTGGGAGGACATCACTAATGATGAGGGGCAAAGCTACATGCCAGTTATGCAGATCATTTCAAACCCATGCTGACTGACCTCATCTATTTTTTTGTGTATTTTGTATTTGCTGCTTATTTGTGATTGTGTTTTAGAGAATTTAAAGTTATTATTCATACTCCCATATGCTCATGTGTGGAACTGTACAGTATCACAAAAAACTTTAAGGAACAAAATAAGCAATATGCAAAAAATCTGTTCCTTCAGCAAAACACGTAGGGTACTGAAACAACATCATGATGTCTAATAATGTGCACTTGGCAAGTCAATATTTAAATTTACAGCTCTTCAGGCTCAAGAAGCATGGATTTATTGAGGGTACCTCTAACTCCTGGTATCAGCAGGTGGTGTGTTTCCACATCGTGTATCTCTAGCTAAACAAGAGTGATGAACAACTGTGGCAGCCTGGGAGTTTTTGCTTTCCATACAACATGTAGAAAAGTTTCAGTATCTAATCCTGAAGGACCATGATACACCAGATTTCCAGGGTATGGTAATTTTAGATGTTGAAATCCTGTTTCGAGTATTTTTTCTTTTCTTACTTTCCTTTGTACTCTGGATTCTGGCTAATTTTAGCTAGTAAAGAGATGAAGCATGGGTGGGACAGTTTGATACAGAATCAGCTGTTTGAACCTCACCAGAGATGCGGACCTCTCAAATGGGTCCAGTCAGGTGAACTTGTACTGAGTCTGCAGCCTGTACAAATCCTATTGTTTTCGTATATAAACTTATGTGATAAAACCAAACTTGAAAGAGTTTAAGACTAGAGATAAGGCTTCGGAAGTTTAGTACAATATGAAAATTGCCTACTCATATGCATAATGATATATTCTTGATCACACATAGTTCTGTCATTTTGGGTTGTCTTCTTCCTGGGATCTCTGCCTTGTTGTGTACAGAAGGAATAGTGCTTATCTAATGAACAGCTTTTTTTTTCTTTCCTTTCTTCCCCCTTACCATTTTTCATTGTGTAACCCTGTGCCTTACTATATACCATTCAGATCAGGATTTGAGGATGAAGTTGTTATTTTCCTCTTTGACATTTCTGTAGGACTCATCACTACAGTATTTCAGTGCTTCAGATGTTAATTGATTTTCATAACACCCTACTGAGATGGACAATTATTATTATCCAGGGAAATAGAGCACAAGGAGATTGAGGTCAGAAGTACTGCTCAGTTTGAATGCCAGGTTTGAGACACCTGTGACCCGTTTTAGTATTTTTTTAGTATTCACATAAAACTCTTGAATTCCTTTAATTGCAACTTGTAAGTAATTCTGCATTTCTCCATATTGAGTCAACAGCTGTAATACAGGCAGCTGTATAGTAAGGCAAACTCAGGTGACCACTCACGGAATTTCTTTGCGGAAGTGATATGCCTGGTTTCATGTAAGTAATTTTGGGCACAAGTGATGAAAGGATCTGAGTCTTAACACAGCATTGAAATGTTATGCCCCAAGAGATTTTTCTTTCTTAATACATTCTTCTGGCTCATCCCATACTTATCCTCCAGTTCTTTCAATAAAGGAAGCAAGGCCCTACCTACAGGAGTCTCTTCTACTCCCTAACTGTAATTCACCACCAGAATGGGTACACTCTTAACAAAATGAGTAGAGGTCCTTTTTGGAGCATGTGTCAAATGTTCTTATTTAAAAAATAATTCCTGATGTACATGCATAAAGATTGCCCTATATTTCTTAATTTTGAGTGTACCCTTAATTTTCTTTTAACATTTATTTAATATAAACAGTTTTCTGTTCTCTAATGTATTTTTATGTTAGTCTGCCTTCTGGCATCAAATGTCCATCTTCAGCAGCATCTTAATAGTTCAAAATGGCAGCAATGTCAAGGAGTTAGTATTCCAGTACAGTTGCTTCACATTTGCAGAAGTTTAGCTATTTTAAAAGTGATACGCCTCAAAGTAGAGAGCTTGTTCAGTAGGATGTCAGCTGTCATACGGCTGACATATGAAGATAATTCCTTTCCTCAGTAGAATATTGTTTCTCTGAGCTGGCAGCACAGAAATGATTATTAGAAGTGAGAAAGATCATTAAAACTCTGAATGCTTTGATAGCCATCTCACCTTAGCTTTTTTTCATAAGAAATTAACTAATCATGACTTTCAGAAGAATAAAAATCCTCTGAAAACCTGAATTAAGATAACTGTAAACTCATCTGCTGTGGTACTCTTGAGAACAGTGCTATCAACAAATTCTATCTGGAAGAAGGTGGAAACTTAGCCAAAATAGTTTTTACATATTTTAAGAATTAATTCTACACTGATCTTCACTCCAGACTTATTTCTTGTTACTTTTAGATTATGGGTTTATCATATTTCAGATGGATGTTGTCTTTTGAGGAGGACTTGATTCTCCTGTCTTTCAGCTTAAATTGTGTTTTGCGTCCATATAATTGCTTTCCACTAGTTTTTTAGAAGCATCTGTTGTTAATAATGCTGAATGAAGACTCTGCTTCAGGCTCCTTTTAACTCAGTAAAAGTCAATTTGCATTTGGGCCTTTACACAAATACTTTTTGGTCCTACCTTGGACATCTACCTTGTCAACTTCTATGTGCTCAATTACATGTTGGCCTCTCAGTTCAAGAAAAGACAGAAATAGAGGGAAGTCAAACACAATCTTCCTGCTTGACAGAAAAGTGATTTATGTGCTGGACATGGTGGCCTTCCCGTAACTTTCTTTAAAACGCCTGAATCTTTTAAAATTTGTGCTGAAGAATTAATGTGACAGATTTTTATAGTGGACTCTGTAACTGTGCTGTAATGGTAGATCTTAAATGCCGTTTAAGGCATTTCCTCACAATGTAACTAAATGGTCAGATCAATCTGGGAGGAAGACTGCAATTATTTAGCCTCTCTTGTGTTTGAAAGGCATGTAAATGAAAATACTCATTAAAGAAGTCTGATTAGAGACTGCTTATTATTAAATTTTTATTGTTATTTTGTCGTTTGTTGCATGTGAATTAGCCTGTGGTTAGTTTTGGTCACTAATAGTTGTGTGATGCTTACATATTCTGAAAAGCATGACGGCAACCTGGTGAAAGCACAAAAGTGTTTATTTTCTGCAGCAGTACCAGTTAGTGTAATAAAAACATCACCTCTTTTTGTAAGCTTTCCTTTTCTTAGCACATAACAATATGCCTGGTATTTTACAAAATACAGATTGTGTTATTGTCTTGTACTAAAGATGTTACTGTCAAGCAAAGGGAAAGCAACAGTTGAGATCACTGAAAACTGGGACATCATAAATGGATAAATTAATGATGGCAGAGATTCGGAGATTTGAGAGAGAAGGAAGAGGAAGACTTCCAGGTGCAAGAACTGGAAAACTGTGCTAAGTGCAAAGAGGGTTGTGGAGGAAAGGTGAAACCGTAGTTTAATGTAGAGGGTTGAGGGAACCAAGGGAAGTGAGAAGACAGATGAGAATAGAAGAAAGATAGATTAAAAAAAACCCACAATTTTTTTTTTTTTTTTTACTTATCTGTGATACTCAACTGAATGCTGTTAGAAAACATTTGTATTTAAAGTGACATTTGTGCTTGTTGTGGCTATAGCTATTTTCTTCGCTGCCATTGAGGTGAATGGAGAAATACAATGATGGGTTTTCATCTCTGGGGTAGCCTGATATAGCCCGGGGTGATGCCTTTGTGTGTATTGGTTTTGGATGGGCCCAAAAGGAAACCATAGTTGGGAATTGCTGTGGACTTCTGTCTAAGCTCCCAAAGGCAGCTGCATTACAGTATGGCATAGTCTCACCATAACTGCCTTATGGGATTCGGAAACTACCTAAATTCAGGAGACTACCTGGTTGCTGACTCGAGTAAAGAAGGTTTTTTATGGAGAGTCCTGGATTATAAACTGCAATCTGAGGGTTTAGAAGTTTTCTATAGCAGAGATATTTTGTTTTCAAGGTAGAAGTATTTATAAAGGATTTATTTTCTAAGTCGCAGGTGAGGATTCTCTTGGTTTTTCCTTTAGGATTACAAAGGTAATAGAGAAAAGCACCATTTGGTATTTACCACTGTAAAGATACTATCTCACACTGAGGGTAACCGGAACCTGAAGATAATTGATTAACTGTTGTTGTTCCAGCTTTGACATTCTGATACCACTTTCTTGTACACACACAGTGGTATTTCTCATGTCTGATTGCAAGGATTTCCATCTTTTTATAAAAATGCAGTATCGTTAGCAATTGCTTCTTCATCTACAGAGCTAGGTATGTCTATGGAACAACTCAATTGCCTAAACGTGGGCATTTGGTGTCATTTTAGCTGTCTTTGGATATGCAGATCATCCACATGCAGCTTGCAGAGATGATGCAGCACTTACAACAGACTTGTATCCTTCTGCAGTAGCAGCTGCTTACCAGGCAAGATATCTTCAGGCTCCTAAAATGGCATTTGATGCCAGTGTTTAGGCTTCTGAACTCATCCCTAGTTGCTGGTCAATGTAAAAATGTAATTGAATTGGAGATGGTAGTGGGGAAAGATATGGGATTTATCTGAGAGTATAACATTTTCTGGCACTTGTTCTGGTTTTGTTCTTTTAAAGACCACTTAATGGTAAACTTTGAACATTTCTAAGTAATAGTTCTAATTTGTAATTAACATTGTTTCTATGGGAGGTTGATATACATTTTAAATTAATACCTCTGAGCTTGTGAGAGAGAGACAGTCTAATTTTTTTTTTTTTACTCCAAGAGAAACACAGTAAGCATATGTTCTGTGATAAAAATGCACCAACAATTAAATAAGTAGTCATTTCCTGTGTTAAAGTTGAACTGTAAGCCTGAAGGACAGAAAACATGCCACGTTGCTCTTGTTAAACTGTCAAATTATTACTGCATATGCAACTGGAGGATTTTCAGTTTCTTCTCAAAGCATTTTTAGAGGATGAATCAGTAAAGCAGTTATCTAATGTATCCATGTTGACTGCACATAGAATTTTATATTCTGTTATGTTTAATTACACTGTTACCAGGCTAATACTTCAGGATTTTTCTCTTTTTTTTTTTTACAGGATTCTGCTCAGGAGAGTGTCATTACACGAGATATTCATCGTACGTTTCCAGCACATGATTATTTCAAAGATACAGAAGGAGACGGTCAGGAATCTCTATACAAAATCTGTAAGGTACAGTCAGTACTCTGCATTTTAAAGTGTGTTCCATATTTTGCTATGGCTGTATTTTGCCCTGCTAACCCTATTCTGATCCAAGTCACTAATCAATAAGACTTTAAAGCTTTATTTAGATTGCATGTGGAGAGTGTAGTGTTTGTGCAGTACTGGATATCCTGAAGTACTTTTTATAACCTTGTATTTCATATGTCCTAAGATGCATATGAGAAGAGCAAGGCTCAAGCTAGCTAATGGGCAGTTTGGTATCAGAGATTCACTTCAGTAGAAGTGTGGTGTAGCAGACCTTTTTTTGCTCTGGTGGTAGAGAGGTTTGCAGAGGAAGGGAAAGCCTCAGAGCAAGCTCTGCTATGAGGTTAAGCAAGAATAATGTCTCTAGACAGTTATCTAGAGAACAAGTTAGTTGACCTTTCCACAAGCAATGTGTATGCATAGCTTTTCAGTCATAGCTCTCAGGTTACCTCTGATCAAAGAAAAATCTAATTTTTTCCAATTTGCACGTGGGGAAGTTGAGGTACTAAATGAGCAGAATTGTCCAGCTTGTGCAGACAGACTTCTGTTGCTTAGAAGAGATACAGAAGGTAGAATATTGCAGCTAGATTGGGAGCTCTCTGGCTGTCAGAACACATTTTATTGTGTTTCTAGCAGGCAGGTTTTGCTTTAATTTTTTTTCTACATGTAGAATAAATAATTGCCTTAGACAAAGCCATTTCCACTTCCTTTCCTTTTCCTTGTTAGTCTGTTTCCACCTCCAGTTGATTAATAGACAGAAATGATGGAGTTGTCATAACAAGCAGAAAAGAGTGTCCTGCCTTTGGGGTGTAATGATACATATTCCTGTTCTCCAGATAAATTCTGTGGTGCTGCAGACACCTATTCAAACAATAATTTGGACGACGGTTAAATATAGCTGCTTAGGTTACATATATTGAAGTTCATTGTCATGAGTAATTCACATTAAAAAAGGTTTAAAAAAAAGGAGCAGAGAGAACTTTGAACCAATTATATTGATTTCTCACTAATCTTGGAGGGCTCTAGATGGCTACAAGAAAATTGCTTCTGTGCCAATCTTTGAAAAGAATAGCTAGGACAATGCAGGTAATTGTGGGCTTGTCAGTTTGATATCAGTTAAGTGAAAAATTATAGAATAGCATTCAGGTTACCAAGAATTAAATGTGAGAAGTATATTATAATGAATGCCTATGAGTTTACTGAAAATAGATCTTGACAAGATAATAAAAAAAAATACAGGTTTCATTGGTGAAGGTAATTTTATCAGAATTCTGTAGATCATGTAGTCTGCCATGCAAAAAAAAGTATAAATGCTGGACAAGTTAGAATATGAACAAGATACACATTAAAGAATTAAAAACTGGCTAGCTAGCAGGTTACTAAACATCAGCACTGAAGAAATATATTTCAAACAAGGTGCCATGACAGTCACTTGGTTCTGTCAATGTACTCTGGTTAGTCACTTAAAAGAAAACAAAAATAATTTCTGGTAAAGATATCTTAATGACACAGAGAAAAAGGGAATGGTAAATAATGAGGTGTTAAAGAATGTATGGATAGATAAATTGTGTGTAGGAATAGAATGACTTGAGTAACTCAGTATTTTACAGCTGCTGCAGCTGCTTTTGATTACTATGTCTGTGTCATGGTTTAACCCCAGCCAGCAACTAAGACACAGCTGCTCACTCACTCCCCCCACAATGGGATGGGAGAGAGAATCAGAAGAGTAAAAGTGAAAAAATTCATGGGTTGAGATAAAGACAGTTTAATAGGGAAAGTAAAAGCTGTGCATGCAGGTGAAGCAAAACAAGGAATTCATTCACTGCTTTCCATCGGCAGGCAGGTGTTCCACCATCTCCAGGAAAGCAGGGCTCCATCACACATTACTTGGGAAGACAAAATGCCATCATTCCGAATGTCTCCCCTTCCTTCTTCCCCCTGCTTTGTATGCTGAGCATGACATCATACGGTCTGGAATATCCCTTTGATCAGTTGGGGTCAGCTGTCCCAGCTGTGTCCCCTCCCAACTTCTTGTGCATCCCCAGCCTCCTTGCTGGAGGGGTGGTGTGAGGAGCAGAAAAGGCCTTGATTCCGTGTAAGCACTGCTCAGCAATAGCTAAAATATCCCTGTGTTATCAGCACTGCTTCCAGCACAAATCCAAGACATAGCCCCATACTAGTTAGTATGAAGAACATTAACTCTATCCCAGCCAAAACCAGCACAGTCCAGAATTAAAGACGACTATTCTACATTGGAAAGAACCTGTAGAAGTTTCATGAGGATGATAAAGGTATTTGGGAACATACTTTGGAAAGAAAAACTTTTTCATGAATGAGTATCTCAGTCTGTTTTGTTTAATAAAGAGAAAATCAAGGAATTAATCTGTCTGAACTAGAAGTAACTTAGAAGAATGTCTAGCAGGCAGCTTCACAGAGGCACAAATCTAAGACCTTCCCAGGTTTTCTGTGGTAAAAGCGAAGAATTCTACTTGTCTTCCAAAGTTGGGAGCCTTCCCTGCTCTCAGGGCCTCTACTGCTCCTGCAGAGAAAGTTGCTGCAGATGTTGGTCCTCGTTTTTTGAAGTATCTAGATCTGAGGCCTGTCAGCATGTACTTCAAGTTGAGGACTGCTTTTCCTGTGAAGCATTTTGTATTTATCTACCTCTGCCACTTTGCCCCTTTCTCTTGATGTGAACATGTTCTGCACAGCTTCTTTGCAGTCAGCTTTTAATTTACTGCTCCAAACAGCTTTGTCTCATCAGCAGTCTTTGTTACTGTGCTATTTTTATGTGTTCTGTATGCTTTGTGAATATCTTCAACAGCATCAGCCCTAGCATGCATTTCTGTGAGGTTCTGTGAGTGAGAACTGACTGTTTATTCCCACCTTTTGCTTTCTGTCCTTTAATCAATTATTTGAGTATGTAAGAGAACCTTCTTACACAGCTTAGTCCCCTAAAACCCTTTGGGAAGGGATCTTGTTAAATGTTTTCTGAAAATTCTAGTAGATTCTTGTTGACTGCCTCATTCTTTCATGTGCTCATTGGTTCAAAGAAGAATTTGGGAAGCATTGCTTCCTGGTAGAACAGCCACATCCAATCTTCAACATTGAATTATTCATAAGTTTACTGATTTTATTCTTGACAGTTTCTACCTACTTGCCAGTACAGAGATCAGACGCAACTCCTGTGTAATTTCTAGGCAGCTCCTTTTCCTTCACCCCTGCACTGTTTTCTTAAACGGCTATGGCTCTGTTCTACAGATGACCTGTCTGTGGCCAGGTCCAACTGGACCTTGAGTTTATGATTGACATGGTGAGTTTTAGAGAAATATGTTAAAAGCTAATTAACTTGCTTTTAAACTTGTCATTCCATAACAAAAATATAAAAATCAGTAGTGAGAGTAATATTGGGGTTGTTTTATATTACTAGTATAACTTTCAACAGAGGTGCTGTGCACTCATGTCCTTCTTCTAATATGAAAGCAAGATATTTGAAGAATGGGATTATTGAATAAGGCTAGAAAAGGTCTGTCCTCAAGTGGGAGGGTAAAAAGCTGAAGAGCATTTTCTTCATGCCCCACTGAAATGAGAGATGATCTGAGCTGTCAGATAAAAAGGAAAACCATTAAAAGCTCAGTGCCTCATTTTAACAGGTCTGTCAGTTTTAGTTCCGTCTCTTAATCTCTTCTTCAGAACAGTAGGAAATCAGGAAAGATGGAAACTTTTTCAGTTGCAGAACATTTATGTGACAAAGTTTCTAAAAATAAACTTTAAGGCTGACAAGGGTGATAAGGAATGAAAAGAGTTCCAGATTCTAGATTGGAGATTTCACTTGAGGACATTGCATAAGCTAGATTTGCACAGAGCAAACATCTTTGGGAAAATAGTTCTGTTTCTTGCATGCTTTCTGTTTAAATACTCTGTGAATTCTAGCTCTATTTAAAGAGCTCATTCTCTGTGTTACAATGCATAACAGAATAGTACTCGCGACCTACTTCCATGTGTGCCTATGTAGTTAACAGCTCGATGCTCGAGGGAATCAAACCACTTGGCAGAAATAGTCCTTTCAACTGTTTGGAGTGTATGCAGTGCAGAATTTAATGTGAGCTGTGTTTTCTCTAATTTTCTGATTGAAGTAACTCCTATTCAACAAACAAGCACTGTGACTTTAATAGGAGAATGGGAGTATGTTGCAGGGAGATCAATCAGGTTAGCTAGGTGAGTATTCTTACTGGGCAAACTGGAAAAATAGACACGAGGCTTCCCTGCTTTTCTGAAAATGGTTGAATTACTTTTCAGAGATTCGAAGTCAGTGTTAAGAGTTTTCCAGTAAACAAGGGCATTATGGAAGGATATGAATCACGTGTATCATGACATATTTTGTTACTACATACTTATCTCCTTAGTTGATCAAATTTGTAGTTTTTTACTAATCCTAGGCATACTTGCCTGAAGGTTTTATGTGCAGGATCAGTGTGACAGCTGGTTTACTCTGAAATGAAACACTCCATTTTAGTCGTCATTCCAATGTCTGTTTGTTGGTACCCACGTTAGTAGAGGGAATAATAAAGGCTTTTTCTAGCAAAGCTAATACTGAATGGGGTCCATTGGCTTTCTTTGCTGTATAATTGAAATATGAAAATGTCTTTGAATTGCTTGTCTGTGACCAGTAGCTTCTATACCATAGAATCATGGAATCCTAGAACTGTTCAGGTTGGATAAGCTGCGAACAATGGATTACTCTTTGGTTCATCCTTCAGTATGGCAGAACTGCTGCTTAGCGCTGTCCTGTAAACTGATTGTCTAACTTTCAACCTTTTTTTACATTTTCATTTCCATTTCATTGCAGCATCTTTTTTCAGATGATCACCTCTTCTTGGCATGCACATATTCTTCCACATTTTTCAATCCTTAGTATCTCCTCAGATGTACAAATGGGAAGCTTCAGCATTTGTCCACTTTGGTTTAATTACTTGTCAGAGAGCAGATCTTTTTCTTTCCTGCAGGAGTCTATTTGCCAATTTTAGAATAAACATAGGATCATAAACAGAATCAGTTAAGGATTATTTTTCAACTATTTTTAGTTGTTTATTTTCTTTGCTCCTGGGTTGAAAAGCAATTTTAGTAAATATTGTTGTCTTGTTTCTTGCAAAGGATTTTTAATGTTATCTTGTCTTCTTCCATTTACATATTAATAAGGTTCCTTCTCTGTGCATCTGTGCTCAGCAAGGAAGCAGCAGTACTGTACTTGCATATGGGGTTTCTGCTGAGACTGTACTAAGTGAAAAGGTCAAGGAATCTTGAATGCTGGAAAGAGAGTCAAGGCTTTAGTATGTTCGGAGGCCTGCCTGAATAAATGTGAAGATTTCTTCATTCTCTCAGCCCTTATAGCTCTGGAGGAGGCATATTGTATAACATACACGTGCCTTTCCCTGGTACTCAATAAATGAGTAACTAATTTCTAAAAATACAGTTTTCTGTTAACACAGAAATTCCTTGTGTAATGTGATACATCCTAAATGCTTCAGTCATAGAAATATTACTAAAATATTACTAAATAAATTTAGGTATGGAGTAAATTATACTATCACTAAAATTATTCAGCAACCAAGCATGTCATAAAATACCTTGTCGCATGAGAAGTCCACATCAAAGTATGGATGTTTTCTTGAGACAGTCTTTTTTTCAGTCACCACATGAGTATTTTAATTCTACTAAAACAGACTTCAGTGCAGAGCTACGTCTATATAAAACATTGAGTAGATTCCCTAGATCATTTCTGTCATTTTGGTAGCGATGCAAAGGTAAGTCATGAGAGCAAATCGGACTTGTAATTCTCCCCCAAAAAACTTGCATTCAGTTTCTGTTACATTTTCCTTTTTCCTGGGACACAGATTCTGGATATCTCCTATAACCATTAACAAGCATCATGCCAGTGTGCCTGTCGCTTTTGCAGAGAAGTGAGTGTTTCCTGTGCCAGAAAACATTATTACTGACAGGAGAGATACTGTTATTGCAGATGAGAGATGGAGATCTGTAGAGCCTTTGCTCGTACCTTTCTCTCTGCATTGCCGTGAAGTGTGTGGGAATGAAAGCTCTGGAAATGTAAGACCTTTGTATGAGGCAGACACGAGACAAATGTTTTTCATGAGCTCTCCTTAGTTTCTAATGTCATTGAGTTACTATGGTAAAGGCAAGTTGGCAATGTGATTGTAAGCTGATATTTTCTAGTTAGTGTTTTGCATCTTGTTGTTTTAAATACATTTGAACCTTCAGCAAGCATAAGCAATCATTTGCATGCTTATGAAGATGCAAAATAATGAAAACCATTTCATCTTGGAATTTGGGACGTACTCCCTACTCCTTCTTTAAAACACTCGGGATCATACACAGTAGTTGCAGAAATCCTAAATCTGAGGTTTTAAATTCAAATCAGCAACCTTGCCATTTGTCTTTCAGATGCTACTTAGTTGGAATTTTCATATCTATAGAACATCCTGATCTTGGGAGATTTTCCTTCAGTAATAATTTTAGAGAAGAATTTCTGTCCATCTCTGGATTCTTCATTTACTTTCCCAACATGCAGGCAGATCTCTGTCATTGACTTTATTTGAGAAGACTATTGCTTCCAAAGTGTTCACTTTGTAATGATGTTGTACTAATAACTGCACAGTAGTTCTTCTCTTCCAAAGACAGAGAACTATTAAAAAGACATTTTAATTCTGTAGGTGAGATCTTTATTCAGTTAAAATGAATGAAAGCAGGTTTCAAGTCAGAATCTTCATTAAATCCCATTTATGAGAGAGAGAATATTTTAAATCTCGGTTAACTGGAGAACAGTAATTGGAGGTTCCCCAAGAGCTTAAGAAAATAATAACTTAAAAGACTGCAGCATTGTTGCAGGTTGTCATAGGAAAATTCCCATTCTCTTGAAATTACAGAGTTACAATGACTGCAATGGCAATAGAAGATTTGGGATTTTGCTTTGTTTTCGTATTTCATGTGGAAAGACAAAGTTAATGCTCCTCAGTCCCTTAGAAAGATAAATCTTAAATAATTAATCTTAGATCTTTCGTTAATAATATGATATTAAGGTAGTATCTGTAGGCAGCATCCTTATTTTTGAGGCAATTTTGGTTAATTACATCATATTTCAGCAATATTGAGTCCCGTGGGTTACTTAAAACTAAAAAACTGTAATTGGAAATGTAATATATATAAAGCTTCAAAAATCTCTTTGCTTTGGGCAAACGCAATGAAATCATGTAGATTTGAGAGACTTCATTAAAAAATAAACCTTTAGTTGCCAGCATTATGATGCTTTGACTTAACAGCAGAATCTTTTTTCAGTTTGATATAATTCTCATGCAGAACTGAAGTTAGCATTTAAGTATCTGATAACAGCTGCATGTGAAGATCAGATTTTGGGGAAGGACCTAGTGGAAATTAACTTCAAAAAGCAAGCAGATCATGCAGTTAATATTTTTTTCATAGTTGTTGGCTGCTTCAAAGTTTTGTTAATGATGGCATCCTTCTACGGGGGCCCTCAGACGTTTTTCGCTTATATATACTATGTGTATCTGTGTCCGCTAATTAATTTGAAGTATTTTTTAAAACCAAATTGTCCGGTACTTATTGATTTGTAGTTCTATGGATCACCTCTTTTTACAAATGTTTCAAATTTGTCATCTATTCTTCTGATTTAATCAGCCAATTAATGGTTTACCAGTTTACTACTTCCCCCCGCCCCGAACCTTTTGGGGTGAGTACTGTCTGTTGTCAATACAATTTTTAGTATTTTTATTCCTTTTAATTTATCATCTCTTCTGATACTCAGTTGGAGTGGCCTTCAATGCATCCCCTGTTAGGAATGGTTCCAGCAGGATGACAACCCTGTGATTCTTCTGTAATAAAACAGACACAAAGAGAGTTTGTGTGGATTTTCTGCTATAGTTGAAATACAACTTTTCTACCTTGATCATATTTTTTCCAAGCAGAGGCTTTGCCTTCCTGCTCTGGATGCGTTTGAAAATTGATTTATTACTAGTTTTAATGTCTTTAGGAAGTTGATTGTGAAAACATTTCTTGGTCTTCCTTCACATTTTTATACTTAACAAGCAAAGTGAGGGGTTTTTTTTTTGCACCCTCCCTATTTTCCCTCTTTTGCCGTAATTTCAAGTTCTTTCACAATCTCAAAAGGAATATGTTTTTATTTTTGATAACTTTCTTTACTTTTTAATCTATGTCACTTTTGGAGGCAGCTTGTTTGCTTCAATGTGTTGGTTTCTCAATAGTTATTTAAAAACTTGTTTGGATTAATTTATTGCTATTTTTCAGCAAATTATTAGCTATTGTGCTAGTAATGCTTCTCACAACAGAGAACCCACATGTGTTGGTAATTTGCTATTAATTCTTCATCCTGGATTTTTTTTAAGTAAAGTAAAAATGTTGCATAGCATGAAGAAATCATAAATCAAATCTATTACTTGTAATTCTGCTTATCTGTTTCTATGTGGAGTTGGCCTTTCAGAAGTAGAAATAATACATCTTTTAGGAATGCTACAGAAATAAAATATTAGGTATCCATAAACTGATAGATTTTAGGAACAAATAGATAAAGACTCATGATGATGATGATGATGGTTCTAACTAGTCATATGCAATATTAATTTAAGTGTTGAAAGTAATTTCTGTTAATTCAGTGCTTAGTAGCTAAAGAGCAATTTTAAATTAACTTTTCACAAGAAGCATCCTTTTTTTCCAATTCATAGTTTTGTGTCTGCTGTTGTAAACTTCTGGAGTTATTTTTTGTATTTTACTTTTGTGGCTAGAGCTGGTTAAGCTAGCAAGCAGATCGTAATGGTTCATTAAATCTTAAGTAGTTTATGTGACTTGTCTTCTTGTATTTGCTTGACCACTGAAACTGAGCAATAGAGTGGGATTATTTTCACTCAGATTCTAACTAATCCCATGTAAAATACTTCAGAAGAATGGTAAGCAACATAGACAGACGGCAAAGATCTGTAAGCCACAGTTCAGTTTTTCAAAAAGCTACAACCATATTAAGAAATGTATGGATGAGTTGTTTATAAACAGTGACCTTTAAAGGAATACTCAGGTTATATATTCTTTACAGAAATCTTCTCTTCTGGAATCTGCCTATCAGAATGAAAAAGGAAAGGTGGTTTTAAAAACTTCAAATATGTTTTGGCCTCCATTTCAACACTTCTGGCAGAAATCCTTTGCAATTATATTAATACTGTTGGCTGGAAAGGAGTCACATCTCTTTTTGAGTCGCAGTTCTTATCTTTTGAAGAGGTAGTTCAGCCACCTTTGAAATATTGTACGATAGACCCAGGTGGGTTTGGTTCCCCAGCATACCTGACATTGTTTATTCACAGTCTCTCTGTGCTTCCGTTCAGTGAATTTGCAATCTTGATTTCATTCAAGACTTAAAAAAAGAAGATAAGCGAAGTGTTCCAGTTTGAAACGTTCTCATCTGTAAACAGTCTTGGGGGCGGTGTGGGGGCAAAGCGGATTTTCTGATTCATGTGGCTTGTTCCTCCCTGTAGCTCTGACCTTGTGCTTTTGTTTTCCCCGCTGTAACCTTAGTACCTTGCTTATTCTCTCGGGTTGTGTCTCTCTCCTATGTCAATCCTGCTGCTGCTTATACTTTCTCAAATTTCCTCAAATTCTTAACATCCTCTGACATCTCTTTAAAAACAGTATCTGTCTTCTTGTCTCAGGAAAGTAAGGGGGAAGGAAAGGTTGGCTATTTTAGTTTTGTTTTTTTAAGAGTAAGAAAAAGGTAGTATGGCAATCTGACTATAAGAAAATGTGTCTTGTTCATTCTTCAGCAAAACAAGGACATGGAAAAATCATTTCTGATGAAATTTGCAGGCTAGAATAGTTCTCTGTGGTTTTCTAACAACCAACCTCAGGTCCAGTACTTTCACGATATAAAAATTTGTTTTTCCAAAACGAAACAAACACTTTCCCATCACAACACACATTAGCCTGGTTCTTATATTGTATTTATTATATTGTTAAATTCATGTCATTACTAACCTACGTGGAATTATCCCTGATTTTAGGTGAAGGAAAATTGCATTCAACTCTTCTCACACTGTTCAAAAGATAAAAATAAAAATTGACAAATATGGCATCTATGGAAGATTGAGGGTGACCTGTAGATGTTTTCTTAAGTGCCCTGGAGTCCTGTGCAAGAATGGTTACAGTTTTGCTCCCTTTATTATTTTAGCCTGCATAGTATTACATATTCTGAATAACTCATTGTTTGTTACACATTTTGATAATGCCTGCATGCGTTTTAAATGCATGTTGACTTTTTATTTTTTCTAGGCATACTCTGTGTATGATGAAGATATTGGCTATTGCCAGGGACAGTCTTTCCTTGCAGCTGTGCTTCTACTTCATGTGAGTTAATTGTAAAATGAAAGCTTTGATATTTGAAACCAAAATCAGTAGTACTGTAACATGCTATTTGACAGATATTTACTGTTTATTTGTCTGTATTCATTTTCTTCTTGTTGCTTTTTGGCAAATAGTGACTAATGTCTTCTATCTTTATGAACGTAGATTTCTTTTATCTAGGAGAAATCCATTAAATTATCAAGTACTTCTGTGTCAACCTGAAACTGGTTTGTTACATATTAATATTTTCTTTTAATTT
>NW_009260342.1:595525-608700 GCF_000687185.1 Egretta garzetta
TATCCTCAGAGTAGCTAACCAGAGCACGCAGTCTCATTAGTTTTCAGTCAGTCTTTTTCTCGTTTTATATATCTTTTTAGTGAAAGCTGAATTTTAACCTTGATATTTCAGCCTGTAACCAAAAACTGTACAAACTTTGATCTGTTGCTTCCTATATATACACATGTATAGAAATAGACAGATAAATACACAATTTTTATATTTGCAAGATGATTTAACTTTGATGTATCTGTGGAAAAGCAGCAGATTCAAGTAGTATGAATATTGTAAAGAATATCTGAATAAACCACCCAAAACCCCAACAACAACTCTTACTCAGGCTCTTGCCTGCTTTTTCTGTCAGGCTTTAATTAATAAATTATTAATCATGTTTGAAATACATTTCAGATTGTGGTTTTGAGTCAGGTGTTGGTGGTGCAAATGCACTTCCTAAGGCATCTAGAACTCAAATTCAGATTAATTTAGGTTGTAATTTCTAGTGAGATCTATGACTCCTTGAAGACTTAAGGAGCGTGATACCCAGTGACAGTGTTACACAGAAGCTTTAGAGTCTTTAGGGATAAACCTGAAATTAGTCACATTGTTGCAATCCCTCATATACTGCAAATTAGCTTATCTAACGGTTATTTTGCAATTAGCTTTTTTTCCCAAAGAAGGATTTTTAAGTTCCACTGGAAGAATAAGCCATTTTCAATATCAGAGTTGTTTAGAAATGAGTGGGTGTCACATTCTGACTAATACTTCAGCTCCTCTCGGTTGTGTGCTGTCATTACTGTAGAGAATCACCTCTGTTTCTAGTGGTTCTGGAGTTAGAAGAAATTGCCCTGTGCACAGGCTAAATGGCAATTGCACTCATTTTAATATGCCCTTTATAAAATTTGCTTTCATAATAGGATATTAAACTGAAATAAATCAGAGAAAGGGGGAAGGGAAGCAGTCTCAATGAGCTCATGTAAGTTGGGAGCTTCCCAGGATGTCCTCAAACTCTTGCTTTTCTCAAATTCTCCAATCAATCTGTATGCTGTGAATGCTTGTTGAGACCCTCTCTAACTCTTCTATCTTTGCATGGATTTCTAGACCCCTTCCTTTCCCTTTTTTCTGGGACAGGATATCTTCAGTGTAGATATGTTTCAGGGATGGTTGGGTAGCCTGAGCCTCCATCCTGGCTTTTTGTGATTTTGCTGCTTTGATGAAATGCCCATCAAAGGGGGGCAGGTAACTTCGAATCACAGGGTGACAGTCTTGCCAACTCTGATTGTGTTTCTATAAGTCTGACAGTATTTGACTTCTTTTTTTCTTATTGTCTACCTCCTAGAGTCTTTGCTATGTGAAAAACTAAAATTTAGTTTTAAAAAATGATAAATTTCTGGCTTTTGTGATTTCAGAGAAAAGATAATAAGGAATAAATATCTAAATGCTAAAGATCAGAATGGAAGCGCCAAAAATATGTGTTTTGTTTAAAACAAATATGAAATGAAAACCTGATTTATGATTTTGAATTCTTGGAGTTGGTAATATTGGAGAACCTCCATGCACTGAGAGTGAGAAGTCAGTGGCCTCTGCCTGACTTTGGCCTAGTACTCACCTCTGTTCCCTCTCCCTGTCTCAGGGGAGGAATGATTGTCAATGCACGTGTGTCTGATTGAGCTTGCAAGGTAGGTGTGCTTGTGCATGAACATCTGTCATTTTATTAGAAATAATTGTTACCTTACAAAAAAAAAAAAGCATTCATCTTATTATAGAGCAGATTCAAGGCTTTTGGTCAGGATAAAACTATTCCTTCCCTTTGCTTTACCTGCAGCTTTTATCCACTGTCAATGGGGATCATTTCATCTAGATAAAATTGTGATAAAGAGCTTTGAGATTCCTAAGAGCTTGTCCTAGGCGAATCTAGCCTGAACAGGTAGCTAGCAGCTGATCAGGCCGTTCTTTATGCTAACAGGTTACTTTCATGCACGCTGTCTGAAAATGAAAATGAAAGTGTATGCCCATGGCCCTGGAGACAGGCCATAATCATAGGCTGAACCATGAAAGATGAAACCCTGGAGGTAAATATCAAGAGACTAAAATTCTCTTAGAAGAAAATACTGAGCTTTTATCTATTGCTGATATTTGATAAGGGGTTGGCAAGAGGCTGAATGAGTGAATATACTAAAAGGTCAAGAGTTGTCATTCTTGATACTCAATGATTTTTTTCATTTATTACAATCCAGTGCCTGCAAAAGGAAGGTTGTTTTTAAATGTGATTGAAAACCTGATTTTGGATCTGCAGTGACTGCTTGTGCCTATCTTATTATTGTGTTACCTGAAGGCATGGGGGAAGTGAGGGAGATGTGGAGGTTTCATAACACAGGGCTTCCCACAAATTTGATGTTCAGTGGGATCAAGCCAACAAATATAACTTTAGAGTGGCTCACACAGCTTGTCCTTTAGTACCGCCTTCTACAACTCTGTTGGGTGAGAAATTTTGGTCAAAATGAAATAGAGATTATAGAGATAGGGCTTCTGAGAAAGTTATGATGTTAATAGGTGGGATCAGCCCTCCTGAGCTCACAAGTAGGTTCTGAAGGCAAAATTTATTATTTCCTTATTCATTGTGGGAAACCTGACTTCAGAGAGTTTGATGTCCTGGGGTTTGGATGAAAGTAGATAAGCTTTATTCTCACTAAGGGTTGGTTATACCCTAGTCCTCCTGAATTTTTTTCTTTTAACCAAGTCTCTCTCAGTAGAAATCACTATCATGAGCTGTCTTTTTCTTTTCTTTCTTTATTTCTTCTTTTTTTTTTTATTTTATTAAAAAAAGAATTGTTGTTCTGTAGCTGAGAGTTGTGTACTGGTTGTTCTCATATCTATTTGGCAGAAAGAATACTGATGACAGTTGTGCTGCTGTAGGGATGTATACTTACATGAACATATGATATGATCCCAAAGAAATGATATTTTCCTCAAAGAAGGTCTTACAGAGCCAAATCAAGGTGCTCATCAAGGAGAATAGTCCCCTTGAGATTTTAGTTGCTTAATTCTATATTCAGAGTGCTTTGCTGAAAATCTCAATGTATCCCTGGTTCTGAATTCATCATGCATAAGGTATTTAAGTGTGTGTACTTTTGTAAGGGATTTCCAGCCTCAGCTCAATTTTTAAAATTATGTTTGTGTATTTTTCCAAACAGATGCCGGAGGAGCAGGCATTCTGTGTATTTGTGAAAATAATGTATGACTATGGCTTGAGGGACCTCTACAGAAATAACTTTGAAGATCTCCATTGCAAATTTTTCCAGCTGGAGAAGTTAATGCAGGTGGGGCCAGGGTAACAAATTCTTCTACGATCATAAATGGAAATACCGGCATGACAAAGAGATTAATGCTTTGCTTCCATAAGCTACTGGACAATAAAAACCTTTTCCTTTTAGAGGTGAGGTAGAACCAAAGCAGGGAAGTTTAATATCTAGATCCAAACATCATGAGTCAGATTTATTTCTCATTTCTTTTGTCTTTCATATACCAGTCCTGCTGCTGATCTTTGTATCCAAGCAGAGTAGGTATCTGGGTTTTTTATCTCTCTGTTTGCTTAGTCTCTTTTCTATTTCGTGATGTTGCTTGGAGAGAATGCCTCTGTACTATTAAGGCCAGAATGTCTTTTGGACTGCCACCATCAATGTCCTACTTTCTATCAATTATGTTGATGGTTAAGAGGTCAGGCAAATCAGGACATCGTGATGCTTATGAAATACGAATCAAGTGTAAGTAATTTTGTAGATTTTACTGTGTTTTCAATACATTGCACTTTTTTTAGATGAAATTATTTCATGGCCAGAGCAATTTAACTTAAATAAACAGCTGCAAGTTTTACACATTGTTGTTCTGAATAATAAGCAATTACTAACAGTCCATTAAGCTTTGACCTGCACTTCTCTTAGTATAGTGAAAGCTAGCTGCTTGAGTCAGTTATCATAGATGACCATGTATACCTCTGAGAGATAGATTAAAACCAAACAAAACTGACCACATTTAATTTAATTATCTTCTTTTTTCAGGTGTCAAATTGTGCGTATTTCCTACTTGATGAAGTAAAATTGCATACTAATTAATTTGATACTTAACTTCAGCATATGGTCTTCTCAATATTTACATATGTTAACAAAGATTTTTGCTTTATTAACTGAATATGAATATATCAGCAGTGTACAGTAGGATTATCAGTGCTTATTTTGTGTTGCTTATATATCTCCTAGTTAAAGAAGTTGTCTGATGGAGCTGCAAGCTTTGTTGCTTTCAAGCTCTGCAAGGTGATCTCCTTGTTATAGTAGCAATTGGCTTTTATAGCAGAAGCATTTATAGTAAGACACAGCAAAGGAATAACTTAAAATTATGTACTGTGCACGATATAGATTTCACAACTGCTCTGCCTTTTGACTGTTGAAGATTTTGTGATTTCTCAGGAAAATCTCAGTGCATTATTTGATACTGTGATAGAATCTTGTGGATATCTTACTAAAAACTGTAACCATGGGCACTGATATTTATGAAGAAACATATTTCCATTGCTCAAAAGAAGCCAGGATTTCACTTTGTTGTGTTTTTCAGTGTTTAGCAACCTGGCGCTTACTGGCAGTGTAGATGAAGAACTCGGATTAACGAGTAATACTGAAGCATTTATTTTTTTTTCCTTTACTCTAGGAGCAGTTACCAGACTTGCATAGCCATTTCTCAGACCTCAGTTTGGAAGCTCATATGTATGCATCCCAGTGGTTCCTCACTCTTTTTACTGCCAAGTTTCCACTCTGCATGGTCTTCCACATCATTGACTTACTACTTTGTGAGGTAAAAAAAAATTGAATCAGAAAGCCCTTCCTCCACTCCACCACTGCTTCTTCTTTTTTTGTTTCATTTTGTTGGACTCATTTAGTGTTTGATTTCAAAATGTGTGTAACTAAATTATGTAGAATGGTTATATTGAAGAGAAGATGTTCATTGAAATGCTGGTTTCGTTGTAAAAGTAGAATTGTGGATTGCCTCATTCTTTGCTAAGGGTTCTAATTAAGAATATCTGATGCGTACATCTGTTCTTCATGTAATTTGTTAAATAGTTTATTCAAAGGTAGGAATTCTAATTTCTTGAAGATACCTAGTATTAAAAGCCTAGCAGGCTTTTAGTGGGAAAGCGCTCCAGATTGTCTCATTGAGAGTGCCCAAAGCCAGTAAGGATATTGCATGTTGCTTTCACGGCCTGATATTAAATGAATAGTGAGAACTGACAAACAGCACAACTGAATGAGGCTCTTTTCCTTTTGCTTTTTACCCCACTATTCCAACTAAGGAACGCATTACTCCACATACAAAATGGTATGTTTCTGTATTGTAGATACATCTGCACTTCCTTTAAAAAACTAGGCAGAATAGATTGATAGACTGGAATGTTTATTTTGATAAAATACTATTACTTCCTTTTGTCACTGGGAAGTCAGGGCATCCGTTCAATCAAAACTGGCTTTGAACCTGCCACTGATTTCCTCTCTGATTTGAATGGGTCAGAAACATAATAAATAAATAAAATAATAGAGAATTTTAAATGCAGAGACCTTCATGAGTATGAAACACTGTTGACTCTAGTTCATTCTGTTAATTTTTATTGTAAAGTATTTTACTTGCGAATTTTCAGGCTTGCTGCACATGCCTTGATAGGATTCATTATTAAACAAATATTGTCCACCAACTCCTAACTCAATAATTTTTTCCTTAAGAATATTGCTGCTTCTGCATATTGGTGCTCAGTTATCAAAATGAGGTAGGCTAATACCACTAGGGATCCAAGTGAGTGCGAAAGGTAGGAATGGTGACGTGATTTCACATTTTCATATAGATAGCCAATTTCTATTTCTTTCACAATGTCTTGATTATTTTAACTAAGCAAATAGAAAAAGCAGAAAGGTTGCTAGTGTTTCTGCTCCCTGTCCTCTTCTTTGGTTGTGTAGTAGATGACCACAATCCCTTGATCACTTTTGAACTGTTAGTGAGTTAATTTTCAGAATGAGCTTCTGGTGTGGATTTGATCATTCTTTGTCATTCAGTTTATTACTTCTGATCTTGATGTAGGCTGCACTCAGAAATGACCAATTTAAGAGACTGTTTGTCAAGGACAGAACATCATTTCATAGGGGTGATTATTGTGATAGCAGCATAGTTACATCCTGTCTGAAGCTCCTGCACTTTTTATTATATTAAGCTTGATGATAAAATATGCTGAAGAAGTCTTTTAGTTATGGTTAATACAGATTCCATATTTAGAATGAAAAAAGAAACATCTCGAAAAAAGAAACATTTGCATTCATCTCACATCTGGCAGTGTTTATCTCAGCAAGTCTGAAGGAATTACTCTGGGAAAGAAGGTGAAAGAATCCAAGGAGAAAGTGAGAGTCTGCTAGAGAAAGGGAAACTTGTTAGCATTTGTGGAGGGTTATCACATAAAGCTAAAGGAGCCTCTTTTACAACAGCTAAAAATAAACCAGAAATGGTAAAAAATTGATTTCAAGCGAGAAGATGCATACAGACTTCTTGAGAAACAGTGGGGCAGTGTGTAGACAACATACTGAGGCAACAGTGTAGACTATCAGAAGATAAGATCCTAAGATTTGTGAGTCAACCAGGCATTTCTTGTCAATTTGTGGGAGGAGCATAGGTTAAAATGATACTAAAATAAAAATCTAGTTGGCCCTCATCATGGGAGGAAAGTACAATTTGAAGGCATATGGCCATAGAGAGAATAAGAAAGAAACCATTCCTGAATGGGGGGCTGAAATCATATTGTGAAGCTGTCTGTCCATTCAGCCTCCAGAAGGAGTAATGGAGCAGTCAAAAAATAATTTTTGTCTGCATTAAATTGTTCTTTACTTTATCTCTGAACAAACAGCATGCCTGTAATTCCAGCAACTGGAAGGAGAAAAAACAGTTGCAGCTGCTAACAGTGGAACATATTCTTCTGCAGAAAAAATCCTCAAAAAATCAAGAAGCCTTTGAAGTGAACTGTCTTGTGTTTTTAAGAACAAGCTTCCAGCCTTCTCATTAATTTGTCATAGATACAGATGAATTTTAAATAGCCTTCAACTTCCTTCCTGACTGTGCTTTCTCCACATCCCTGTCTCGTCTGTCGTTGACAAAATGTTTATATCCCATGCAACTCTTTTATTACAGAAAAATATTAGGGGAAGAAAACCAGTTAAAACCATTGCTGAATGGGTGCTGCCAACTAGTCATTCCAAGGGAGCTTCTCTGATCCCTATGAAAATATTTGAATTATGGATGAACAATTTGTGTCAATCAGGAGTTTTTGGATGGGATTTGTCTTGTTAGTTCTTATTTGTGGCTGAAGAGTGAAGTCAGTCCTTATAAATACTCTAACTCTCAATCCAGAGAGGAAAAATACTTGTTGGAAATCCTGTAGTTTAGCAGCTAGCCAGGGAGGTACGTTTCCTTCCCTTGCATGCACGGTGGAATGGTAGCACTCAAGCTGGGGCGTGGACCTCCTGGGCAGGAGCATATCCAGGGATGGGGAAGCCTATGAAAAATTAGTTAAATATATGGTGGGAATTAAGTTTTATTGATAAATTTTTAAAATCCCATCAAAGTGTGTGCCATTACAGATGAGGTCTTTTCATCATTTTCACATTAAATATTACTTGATAGAAAGAACAACCTTAAATTCATACAAATTTCGGACTTGCCGTGGCCTCTATGCAATTGAGTTCTTTTATTCTGTGGTCTTCCTCTGGCCTTTTTTATTTTTAAGCTGTCTTCAGGCTGTTGAGGATGTGAGTCAACGCCCAAATTACCCAAATTTCCAATGGCCTTAGAATATTGCCTCAATAACTGTAGGAGAGGTTCTGTCAGCCATCCTTACCTAGAAATGAAATGGGTTTGAATTCGTTGTATTTCCTATGACAGAAGCTTGGAGAAAATTTTGGGCTTGCAGGCAGGTACTCCACAGCGCTGTGGTACGTATTATAAGGCTTAATATTTTGACTGCCTGTAATAAAAACGCAAAACTCGTGATCCAGTTGGAAGTTTTCATGTGATCATAGCAAACAGCATGTTTTTGAGCCTGGCTACGTAGATAAATTTTAACATGTCAGCATCAGCTGAAGATCTTTCTACAACGTTCCTTTTAGCTGCCTGTTTCAACTGCTTCATTTGTCTCCTCTCCTTTTGCTATTTCTGTTTGCATTGAAGAACAATTTTGTTGACGAAATTCAGAGTTGTATTTGGACTTGTCAGTCTTACCTGTCAATATGACATTATGTTATTGAACACTTTGTGAGCCTACTCTGTTTTGCTGTCTCTTTTTGTTCCATTTTAGATTATTTATTTAAAATCATGCTCAGAAATAGCAACTCATCTAGGTAAAGCACATGTCGCTTAGAAAGACCTGTCCCCAATGCAACAACTGCACCTGGGTTGTGCTATAGAGTATCAGAGAGTTGACATTTAACTGCATTTTGCATTTTGAAATTTACAACTGAAAATGTGTTTTAAAAGCGCTAGATAAGTGACCTTAAATAGGCATTAAGGAGAGAAAAAAAACCCAAGTCGGCAGAACAATTTATAAGCATTTTTTTAAATTTTCATGACTTTTTATGCTTAAAAGAGAAAATACTTTAACCAGATGTGATAGATACAGTACTGCCAAAACTAAAGGAGGTTCAAAGCTCAAGCTTTCATTCCATTATTAACCAAGAATTATAAGACACTATTGGTAACCTCTGTTTTAAGTCAATCTGGCTATTTTTGTGTGCAGTTGTTGGGGATATAAAATGCTTGCGGAATATGCTTCTCTTCTTTTAAGGAGTATATAAAGAACCCTTCTACATACTGCCTTTTCTGGGCTGGTACAGACATTTGTCTATTTTAGCGTCAGTAATTACATGGTCTTGTTACAAAAATTAATAGTTGACTACTAAGCTGCTGTTCTATGATCAAAATTGAATAGAAAGGGATGCAACTGCTTATCATCAATTTTGAATATGAAATAATTTAATGTTTTCTAATATAGCTAATAATAGAGAAGCGAAACTACCTTTCACAGGACCACACAGCAGCACAGTGAAGAAGTAGGAATCGAAAGCTAGATACCATCATTCATTGGCCTTTATTTATCAACTATTGCATTCAGAACTTTGTATAAGATAACTTTGATAATCAGTTTTGAGAAACTATCTGTGATAATGAAGACTGATGGGTGTTGTTAAAAATCTTTTAAAATGTGAGTGACTTGGTGCTGGTAAATAAGCACCTAGTGGTAGTGAAAATGTGGCACCATGTGTAGATGTGCTTCCCGGGAGCACTGCTTCATAATGAAATAATGAAAATCTTAGAAGAATTATAACTATTGGCCTGAAGATTTCTGTCTTAGGCGTGTCTTGCTGAAGAATGGATGTGCCAGGAAACACTGTGCCGTATGGTATCACTCAGACGATAAGACCAGTCGTCTCTGCATGTTAGTACTAACTGAGTAGTAGATACCATAATAGCCTGCTATTTTTTATCTGTCACTGTCAAATACTTCTGTGATGCCTTCAACAGAGTTGAGAAAGAACAGATTAACATTTTAATTTATTAAACTTCCTCAGGAATTGAGTCAGGAACAAGCCCACTTCCTCTGCAAATCGGCACTCAGATGAAATGTGAATTAAATAAAAGATTGTGTACAGTTGTTTATCTTCTGTAGATCTATAGGGGAAGAAAAATTGAACTTTTTGGAATTACCCGTTGTTGACTGATTGTCTGCATTTGTTAACCCTTCCAGTTATGAATGTTTTAATAAATCTGACAGAACAGCAGAGTGGGCTTGTTAGAAATAAAATCTCTTTCAGTAGCAGCATATTAAAAGCTAGGCTTAAATTCTAAGTAGGTAGAGATCTGTTCTGAAAATGTCTGCATTATTTCAGTACTATTTGCAGAAGTAAAGTCAATGTGAGTTGGAAAAGGTGTGTGTGTGTGTGTGTGTTTGTTTTCCTTCTTACGAATATAGGTAATTAGGCTTTGGCATTTAGACTGTGTCTTTCCTCCTGTCCATTGCTCTCTGCATTATGCCTGCTAGAGAGTCTCTTTCTGAAGTCTTTGTCAGCCACTGCTGTTTGATGCAAAGAGACTGGAAAGGATTTCTTTCCAAGACCACTAGCTTTTAATTAATTTAAGAAGAAAGAGAGTAGGTTGTCTCAGATTCCAGATGGAAGACTAGAATTTGAACATACATGTCCAATGGTAATGCTGGTTTGCTACATTCAAGCATCTGTTGATGTGTCAGCCATTATAATCTTTTTTTGTTGCAAAAGCTTGAGGTCTGCAGTGGAGTTAGCTCAGGTTTTCTGGCCCTGGATGTTTTGCTTTTATGTATTTAGATTAGTTATTTAAACCCATGATAAAAGTAATATTAGTGTGATTTATCTGACAACTATAGCTGTATTCTGCTGTGGGTTTTTTCAGTATTGGAACAGAAATTTAAATAAAAAGGGAAAAGGATGTGGTATTTGATTATAATGATAAAGAATTTTAAGTTATTTTCAAACTGAAAGTCATAAAAAGTATTAGGTGTTTCGATATAAAATTTCAATCAGCAGCAGAAATATTGGAACTATGTAATAATACAGTGTTCTATATTGCAGCAGGCACAGGGGAACACAAAACGTTCTATTCATTTCTAAAGCTACACAGAATTTATAACAATTCAAGCTTGGACTGAGGAGAAGAGATTTTAATGGAGTACACATAAAAGGTTCTTGGAGAGCCCCAGGGTTTAACATAACCCTTTACACTGTGTTGTCCAGCTGTTCCTGTGAGCGTCCATAATTTATGTATCTCCCATTCATAGCTGCAGCTTGTTTATCCCCAAAATAACAAGGCTGGTGATAAATACTCAGTATGAGCAAAGGAAAAACAGTCTCACAACAATCTGCAATTCAAGATAACTTATGTGAACAGAAGGTACCTTCTCGGTGATGTTGATAAATGTTGTGGTCCTAAAATGTTCAGGCTGCTTCTGTTTCAGAAAATGTTCTAAGATACAGGTGAAAAGTTACCGAAGATGTGGGACCTATTTGAAAGACCTAGTTTGTGCGTTAGAGGGAAGAGACATCTACTGCCATGTCACAGTGTGTCTCTGAATATTTACTTTCCCCATTGCGACTGAAATATTTTAGACATTTACTAGTTGATGTTCACTTGGTTGATTTTTCTAGGAATACAGTAAATTTCCATAATGCTTACTTAACACCAGTGCCATCTGCTGTATTTGAATAGCAGCATATTCTAAGCAGTCTTGGCAGTCCTCAAAAATGCTTCAGAAATAACTGAAGGAAAGTATCACAAATGGGAGAGTGATATTCCGTGAACAAATCCAGGAAGCTAAGCTAATTTGGGGACTGTTTTTAAAAAAGAGGGTGGTGCAGTCTGCCTCTGCCAAAACACTTTCCGTTACTTCGTGCTTGGAGTCTGAGGCTGTACTGAATTTTCTAATTACATAAAATCAAGATGTGAACTTTGCATTTGAGTGATTGTTAGGAAGGGAAAATGAATGTCAAGGTGTAGAGAGGCAAGGGCCAGGCCTGTGTGGTGGCAGAGAATGGGAGAAGATGACGAATGAACACTGGGAAGGAGATCAGATGGAGTGCAGGGAACTGATTCAACATGGGTACACGTTTTACTTTGTGTTATGTGACCACATGTAGAGAGGGAAGGAGATACGGCTTTCTGTCAAGAGATGTTCTGAATCCCTCATTTTGTCTCCTCTCAAGAAGACTGGGGTCTGGAAGATTACTTCTCCTCTGAGCATTTCTAACAACCATTCCCAGTTTCCATATGAGAGCTGGAGGGCCTGCCTTATCTACAGAGATATGAGGCCTCTTATTCTGTTCTTATTGTATGTGGTAAGGCACATGATGCCTAATGTGGATTTAGGCTCCCTTCTTTGTCTCTGTGTTAATCAGGTTTGGAAGAGGGAAAGGAATGTCTAAACCCCCTGTAATTTAAAACTCTGAAAACCAGAAGAGTAGCGTTAGTGTCTTGCTTTGTCAAGCAAATGGAGAAAGTGCACTGCAGACCCATAACCAGCTGCCTGTGAATTAGGAACATGCCACTGCAGAAATACCCAACGTCAGGGGGCAATTTGATATGTGGAAATGACTTAAAATTCTGTGGCTGTAATTTTCATTCTTTGAGAACAGTCACAGAAGCTGAAGAGGAAAAAGTGCTAATCTCATAGCACTCTTTACCTTCAATCAGCCCTATATAGCAACATCTCAGCAGAAAATTATGTGAAAATCACCCAAAACATGTAAATATTCACCAGCGCTCCTAAATCCCATTAATTTCTGTTAAAAGCAACCAACCAAACATTTCAAGAAAAATCATACTAATATGGGTTCATAGTTGCCTGGTAATATTTATCGCGTGCCTTTTCATGCTGTAAAATACAGAGAAGTGGCACAATAAATACAAATCCCATGGTGCCATTTTTACCATCTCCCTGGTACCTGCTTGTCTAGTAATTCAGTCAACTGGTTTTAATTGGGTTTGTGTATTATTCACAGCATCGTAGTATCAGGATGGAGATTTCTGTATTTTCTTCTTTCTTCTGTTATAGCATTTCCTGTTGTGAGTTACTGTAGTAGGCGATGTATGTGGAGTCACTGGGGGAAGCCCAGTCTAAGAAGTCAACTATACCTCATACGGTAGCAGTAAGATCTCTATACAATTTGTTTTTTCTTTTTTTTGTCTATCTAATATAACTGTTTAGTAAGAAAGCTGGGTCTGTTGCTTATACAAAGCTTCCTTTTTTATGTTGTGCCTTATTTTGAATGAGAGTTAACCTTTCTTTTTCTTAGTTGTCTTGTCATTGAACTAGAATAAATGTACAAGCTATACAAACTGTATCTGAGTAAAAGATGTTAATTAACATGCATATCCCTGCAGAGCATGCTCCAAGTCTGCATTACTTACAAAGAGAAATTTGAGCTTCAGACCATATATTTATGTTGTCAGCAAAATAAATAACATTTGTGACATTCCTAAAGTTTATTGTGTGCTCTCAACATATTAGAGTTGCCAAACAAATGTTTTGCTGGAAGCAATCCAAAACATAAATAGAATTTTAATTCTCCTTTAGAGTTTGTAACCCCAATTACCCT